>NW_027468664.1:30171962-30176962 GCF_046254945.1 Alosa pseudoharengus | reverse complement strand
GGAGTGGAGTGGAGTGGAGTGATGCGGTGTGGTGAGGTGAGGTGTGGTGTGGAGTGGAGTGGAGTGATGCGGTGTGGTGAGGTGAGGTGAGGTGTGGTGTGGAGTGGAGTGGAGTGGAGTGATGCGGTGTGGTGAGGTGAGGTGTGGTGTGGTGTGGAGTGGAGTGGAGTGATGCGGTGTGGTGAGGTGAGGTGTGGTGTGGTGTGGAGTGGAGTGATGCGGTGTGGTGAGGTGAGGTGTGGTGTGGTGTGGAGTGGAGTGGAGTGATGCGGTGTGGTGAGGTGTGGTGTGGCGTGGTGTGGTATTGTGGTGTGGTGCGGTGTGCTGTGATGTGATGTGGTGTGGTGTGGTGTGGTGAGGTGAGGTGAGGTGCGGAGCGATGTGTGGTGGAGTGGTGCGGTGTGGTGTGGTGCTGTGTGGTGCGGTGTGATGTAGCGTGTTGTGGTGCGGTGTGGTGCTGTGTGGTGTGGTGTGGAGTGATGTGGTGTGGTGTGGAGTAGTGTGAAGTGGTGTGGAGTGGTGTGGAGTAGTGTGGAGTGGTGTGGTGTGGTGTGGTGTGGTGTGGTGTGGAGTGATGTGGAGTAGTGTGGAGTGATGTGGTGCGGTGTGGTGCTGTGTGGTGTGGTGTCGTGTGGAGTGGTGTGGAGTGGTGTGGTGTGGTGTGGTGTGGTGTGGTGTGGTGTGGAGTGATGTGGAGTAGTGTGGAGTGATGTGGTGCGGTGTGGTGCTGTGTGGTGTGGTGTGGTGTGGTGTGGTGTGGAGTGGTGTGGTGTGGAGTGGTGCTGTGTGGTGTGGTGTGGAGTAGTGTGGAGTGATGTGGTGTGGTGTGGAGTAGTGTGGAGTGGTGTGGTGTGATGTGGTGTGGTGTGGTGTGGAGTGATGTGGAGTGGTGTGGAGTAGTGTGGAGTGGTGTGGTGTGGTGTGGTGTGGTGTGGTGTGAAGTGATGTGGAGTGGTGTGGAGTAGTGTGGAGTGGCGTGGTGTGGTGTGGTGTGGTGTGGTGTGGTGTGGAGTGATGTGGAGTAGTGTTGAGTGGTGTGGTGTGGTGTGGTGTGGTGTGGAGTGGTGTGGTGTGGTGTGGTGTGGTGTGTAGTGATGTGGAGTAGTGTGGAGTGGAGTGGTGTGGTGTGGTGTGGTGTGGTGTGGTGTGGAGTGGTGTGGTGTGGTGTGGTGTGGTGTGGTGTGGTGTGGTGTGGTGTGGAGTGGTGTGGTGTGGTGTGGTGTGGTGTGGTGTGGTGTGGTGTGGAGTGGTGTGGTGTGGAGTGATGTGGAGTAGTGTGGAGTGGTGTGGTGTGGAGTGGTGTGGTGTGGTGTGGTGTGGTGTGGAGTGGTGTGGAGTAGTGTGGAGTGGTGTGGAGGGGTGTGGTGTGGTGTGGTGTGGAGTGGTGTGGAGTGGTGTGGAGGATGCACTCGTGCAAAGCAGCAGAGTAATGGGCTTTAATAAAATCTTCAGTCCTGTTGCTCAATATTGCATTTCTACATCACACTTGCCTGCTGCAAGAAGCTGCTGGGGAGAATGCGACTGGAGAGGAGCACGAATGTGTGGGTGGACAACGTACGCAAAAACACACACACACACACAAAGCCCGACACATACATACACACACACACCACACACACACACACACACACACACACACACACACACACACACAGACCCGGCGTGTTAGGATGTGCTCCAGTTCCAAACAACCCACAAGGTCTAATTCGACATGTGAGCCATGCTGTGTTCCCAGCCACCCCCTGATCCTCAAGCCTCCACACACACACACACACACAAACACAAACACACACACACACACACACACACACACACACACACACACACACACACACACACACACACACACACACACACACACACACACACACACACACACACACACACACACACACACACACACACACACACACACACATGCCTCACTCATCTGGCATTCCAACGCTTGTGTGCCTTCACTAATTAGTTTTAAAGTCCTTGAAAAGAGACAGAGAGGAGAGAGAGAGAGAAAATGTCTTTTTAGATTGCATATTCCTAGTATTCTCTTTCTCCTCCTCCACAACCTCTTTCTCTCGCTCTCTCTTTCAACACCTCAAGCTTAAGAAGCTCACTTCGGCAAACGATCTCAACTCACCTTCTGCCTGTCTCTGGTGGGAGATAATCATTCATGTCATATTTTTTTGGAGGGGCCAGACCAGACCAAACCAGACCAAGACCAAGACCAAGACCAAGACCAAGACCAAGACCAAACCAGACCAAGACCAGACCAGACCAGTCCGTGGTGTTTGAGAGGCCGGTGGGCACCATCTACACCCACGCGCTGCCTTGCACTGCGCTGTCACAGCTCCTCCACCACCACCACCATCACCGCACCCTCAGGTATGTAAAACACACACACACACTTACACACACACAAACACACACACACACACATACACACACACACACACACAAAACACACACACACACACACACACACACACACAGCTCCTCCACCACCACCACCGCACCCTCAGGTATGTAAAACACACACACACACACACACCCATAAACACAAACACAAACACACACACACACACACACACACACACACACACACACACAGCTCCTCCACCACCACCACTGCACCCTCAGAGAGTGATGCCGAGGCACGAAAGAGATCACAAATGGGTGAACTACAACTACTGTAGCTTCCGCTGCACTTAACTGGAGACAACAACAACACAAACATAAAAACATATGTAAAACACTTGCAACTCTTGGGTGAATTTGAAACATCAGCCTCTTTCTCCACGTGTCACATCCAGTCATGTTAGTGGGCCACACACACGCCAGAGGACAGAGGGGACAGGACACAGGGGCCAACCCCCGCGCTGAGGAACTCGTTAATAGGCCAAGTGTGCAAAATATAGTCATAATTAAATGATGTTGATTTTATATGCGAGGAGGGGTTGGGAGGAGGGGTTGGGGGGCGGGGGTTGTGAAATGATGCACAGCTAAAGATACTAATCGGATTTGTAACGCTGAAAGAAGCTCTACAAAGAAGTGTTTTCTTTGACTAGACAGAGTAGTTTACTTTCACGTCACTGTGCAGTGTCAGTCCACAAAAGCTGATTTCCTCTGAGTTTCATAACATTAGAACATTATATGACTGAGTTTTAGAACATTAGAACATTACATGCTATTCTAAATTCTATTCTATTCTTGGGGCAGCCATGGCCTACTGGTTAGGGCTTCAGGCTTGTAACCGAAGGGTTGCCGGTTCAATCCCCGAGGCAGTAGGAAAAATGTAGATGGGGGAAGTGGTTGAGCACTGCTCTCCCATGCCCACATCCACGGCAGAAGTGCCCTTGAGCAAGGCACCTAACCCCTCACTGCTCCGCGAGCGCCGCTGTATCAGGCAGCTCATTGCTCCAAGTTAGTGTGTGCTTCACCTCGCTGTGTGTGTTTCACTAATTCACAGATTGGGATAAATGCAGAGACCAAATTTCCCTCACGGGATCAAAAGAGTATATATACTTACTTATACTTAAAGACGTTTATTTTGCTCTTCAGCCAGCTGATATAGTTCCGGTGGACCTGCCAGCTGTTGTAGTGGCTATTGTTTAAGTGTACCTGTTTACATGGACCCGGTTGGGTGTTGCACCTAGTGAATGAGTATGCTAAGATGCTGAAGGAATTTATGCGTGTGTCAAAGTTGAATAAAGACTTGCCCTGTTGGGCATAAACAAGATGTTCAGTGTCTGAGTGAACACAAAAGGAGCAGAGTATAACAGGAGATGCCTTTGCAACACAGCTGACACTACTGGAAATATATATGCGCTGTCTAAAGAGCTTTCCGTGCATAAGCCGCATTACTAAATGCTCTTGACCTCGGAGTGTGCTCATACCAAAGTAAACATTTGAAATCGCCACAAATGTTTGGGAACACTCACAAACGATCTAAAGAGATAGTTCTCCACAAACAAATATCGACACTGGGTCACCATTCAAATTGCGATGTTTACACAGAAACATTTGAATGCAGTTCAAAGAAAACATGTTTTCCTCTGTTTGTGTTTGTGTCAGTTCAAAGAATTTGAGCACACCTTTGATCTGAATGGACAAAAGCCAGTAGGAGTCAGAGCACCCCTTATCAGCACTGTTGCGCTGTGGTTTCTATCCAAGCGCGTTACACAGGAACCCATCTGCCTGCCTTCTTAGAGGGAGGGCTGTTAAACAGGCAACACCAACTGAGCAATTAGCCACAAAATCACCCTCAGGTGCACTTCAAAGGAATAGCGGCAGGGAATATCACCAGCCAATGGCTTTCTAAAATTAAGCACATCATGCTATCACATGCTGCACACACACACACACACACACACACACACACACACACACACACAGAGAGACAGACACACACACACACACACACACACACACACACACACTCACAAAGTTGGAGACCAACCTGTGTAGCAGTTCACATGTTTGTGTCAGCAGGTGCTGTGCTGTGGCAGCATAGGGTATTCCTCAGGTGCTTGCAGGTATGTGGGGGGACCAACTGCTGTGTGCGGCCAGGTGTTTTTAACGGGGGAGCGACATTTGGCACGACATGAGAGTGAGCGCAAACGTCACCTTCGCTTTGCGCTTGCTGCTGACAAACATCACGCTCAAGCACACAACGCTCGAGCACACAGTGCACACTCTGGAAACGAGTTTTGACAGTCAGAACATGAGATTCTTTTCTACTAAAGGCAGGGATGATACCCATTCTGCATTGCACAACATGAAGACACACACACACATACACACAGAGAGAAACACACACACGGATGCTCCACTTTTGAGTTTCTTTCTAGCCGAACGGCATGAATTGCAAATGCGAATGAAAAGGGAGGAAAAGTAGAACCCACACATTTGCTCGCCGCCTTCACTTGATTTCTGCTTGTCATTGAATGCCGTTGTCATAGCACCATCGTTCCCACGGCAAACGTATGCTTTTTTGTGCAAAGCCC
>NW_027468664.1:30156962-30161962 GCF_046254945.1 Alosa pseudoharengus | reverse complement strand
TCATCGAAAGGGTAAGAGGAGAGACGTGCCAAAAGTGAACGAAGTCAGGAGAAAAGAGAGGGAGGAAGTGTGTGAGCTGTGAGGATGGAGGGAAGGCAGGCAGAGTGAGAGGGGGATCAGTAGAGTGACACAGAAAGAGATAATAATAATAGCCGTCCGTACAGCAGCATGTGTCTGGTCGTGTCACCGCATCTGTCCGCGCTATTCTTAATACAGTCTGCTGGAGACAGGACGGGCGCTTCCACAGGATATTCTCAGCCAGCTGCACCCACCAGTAATGAGGGAAGGTGGGATTCTGGGTGGAGCGCTGGAGCCAAGCCCTGTGACACCAAGCGATGACCAATGATCTGTCGCAGGGTAGTTGGATGCAAATTAAAACAAAAAAAAAACGATTTCTCTCGGTTTGGCGCCTTAGCTTGCCCGTACATCCCCCGCCCAGCTTACAGACGGCACACGCAGGTGTTAATTAGAAAAGACAGGAAGGCTTGTCACCATTATCCGCAGCTTAGGGCATGGTTACACACTGCACTCCTCTGCTTAGCGCTCCCCATTTCTCCTTTTTTTCCCTTCATTTTTCCGTAGGCGTAATCTCCAAGCTCAGCCGAGCTCAGGCATGGGCCGGGAATGATGTCAATTAAGGGGCATTCCATCAAATTTTAATTAAAAGCAAGGGGAGGAAATGTGCCAATATATCACCACTGTAACTCAATAGACCTTTCCAGAGGAGGGTCACCGAGAGTTTCTGGGGGGATCCGGAATCTTCTAATTCATTCCAGGCATGATCAAGAACATCTGAAGCAGGAGACACTAAGGTTGTTCACACGAATGAGCAAACTGAAAGCTGCCCTTAGGGGACTTGGCTTGTGACTTTGTGACTCGAGGGCTTGTTTCAAAGCACTTGCAGTGGACAGAGAGGCTAGCTAATGGGGCTATCGAGTGCCTCAGTGCCCTCCACTCGCGCACGCTTTGGCCCTCATAATTATATGAATCACAGCACCTCATAAACGTCCAACAGCAACAGAGACTGGGAATTCTGCCCCTACGACGAATGAAAATCTGGTGCATTCGTCGGTTTGGCACCAGTTTAGTCTCATTAATCCGAGCCATCTAATCAAAACACATCGCTGACAGATGAGTTAGTGCTGCTATGTATTTCATTAATTTTTCCCTTTCGCTCTGATTATTCTCAAGCTGTGATGATACAGTACAGTATGTGAGGAAATACTTGAGTGAAAAAAGTCAAAAATAAAGATTAATTCATACAGTCTTGCATTCATTAATCAGATGATTTCATCCAAAGCTATTTACATTAAATATTTACAGTGCATTAAGTATACATTATCATTAGGAGCCTATATGATATATCAGTCACCCTATGATCTGGTTGTTGCCATCATATTGCTCATTTCTTTTTTCATGAGAAATCCAATTATGATTTGATGACTCTTATCATCTACAGCATCAGGAGTGAAAGATTTTGTTTTTTATTCATCTGGTCACTGTTTTTTTTTTCTTTTTCTTATCAGCTCCTGACCTCAAACTTCCTCTCTGCAACACTCCCTTTCCAACTTTGCACAGAGTTTGTCAAAAGAGACAAGCCATCTGACGAGGCTGAAGAGAAAATTAGCGTGAAGAGAATAGCTGGCATCTGTCTCCTCATCCTAGTTTGGTATCTTATTTTAGATTGGATCTTTGTGGAAATGAATCAGAAACTTGGCGAAAGTCCTTTCCTCCTGTCAAGTAGGTGTTTATGCACCCCCTGGCACAGACACGATCAAACTTTGACTTTCAGGCCTCGCTTAGCTACTACTCTGAAGGAGAATACACACACATACACACACACACGCACGCACACACACACACACACACACACACACACACACACACACACACACACCCACACACACACACATACACACACACACACACACACAAGCATACACACACAAGCACACACACACTGTGTACTTGGCCAGCAGCGGATATGTTCGCATGGCTGAACGGTCATTACTAGATGTATTTCGACATGCCGATTTGGCACCTGCCTGCCTCACCAGGCATGACCTGAGGGGGAGGGTTGGATCGGTGATTTACCCTCGACTCGGCTTTTATCGTCCAGGCGCTGGAAACGTTCCCACTTGATAAATGCTGAACTCCGGTATATATATATAACTCCTGACGGTCGCGGAGAGTGTAAGTCTATGGACCGTTTTGCATATCAAAGGGATGCAAGTGAGCAGACTACTTGAGATTCACTTACCATTGAAGAGCCCAATTCATTCACTGAATCAAGAAACAAGGCTGTCTCTCTTTCTCTCTCTCTTTCCCTCTCTCTCCCTCTCTCTCTCCCCTTTGTCTCTCTTTCATAAGTGATAATGTAATTTAATCAAATCACTTAGCGTACAAATTCCTCCTAATAGCTTGATCGTGTTACACAACTAACAGTTCAAAAGGCCAATAACATCTATCCAGGTGTATAAGGGAGCCTTAGACAAATGAGAGTCAGAGGAGGATCGATCCTGATGAGCAGACTAACGGATGGTCCCTCATCCTCGCCCCCCCTCCCCCTCCCCTTGGTCATTTAGAGGTGGGTGGGCCCTCTCTCGCTCTCTGTGGCTTGTGTGTGGTGAAACTGGACTCTGAGGTTACTAATATCCCGGCTAAGAGGCGGGGATGACACTGGCGTAGGAGATAAAACAGTGCATCCCGGCGGCTGCCAAGAAGCCCCCCTCCAGAGCTCTCGCAGTGCAGCAAAAACAAGCTGCTTCCAAAGTTTCCAATTTCCAAACCGACTGGAGAAGGCCAAAAAAACAAAAACAACAACAACAAAAAAACAGAAAACAACTTCCTGCATCTGCTGCTGATATTTTGACAGATTGTTACGGAGGCAGTGCCACCGAGATAAACAAAACGTGCAGTTTTCAGTGGAAACCCTGCATATTGGAATGGGATGAGTATGTGCTTCCTATTTCTGTTTGGTGTCGTCTTGTCTGTTGTATTGTAGAGCACACTGCAGCAAATTCCCAATAACTTCTGTTGTATGGCAATTAAAGTATGGAATCTTGAATTTTCCGGAATATACCAACAGTTTTGTAGACACAAAACAATAAGAAGCTGTGGCTAAATTGGGATACAAATAGGGGACATATCTTAATATTTTACAACACTGTTCTGACTGGTCCAGAACACTTCCATGGACCTTCGATTAATCTTCTACATTTGGCCTCCTAAAGCTGCCAAATCTAGCTTCACAGCGCAAGTGAACCTCGTAACGATGCTGTAGCTGAACCTGAAATCAAACTTAATGATCAGGTGCACCAGCCAACCCCCGTCGTCCTCCCTGGACTGTTCCACAAATTAGGTCCATACATTGCGGCTTAAAATCACTAAGCTCCATTACATCAACACAGCTGACAGCTGTAATGACTGACCTGTCGTGAACACATGGCACATAGTTTATCAGGCATAAAACACACACACACACACACAAACACACACACACACACACACACACACACACACACACCAACCCTTATTACGGCGAGCAGAGACACCCTTTTTTAATGGAATTGTTTATGGTGAAAGATGGTGATTTTAAATTTTAGGCAATTTTCTTCCATAGACTACCCTGGAAACCCAGAGTTCTCGCGAGAGCACAATTAGAATTTGCTCAGCGTTTCACTCTGGCAATCAGTAATGATGCTCATTACCCATGCCGTTGGAGCCGAGCGTCACCGGTGTATCTGATATAGGCGGGCCAGAGGCCTAAACAGATGACAACAGCACTGCGACTGAATCAGTCAGTAAACATTGCAAGATGGCTACAGATGAACACTGGTTGTTTGAAACGTCTTTGGCCGCTACAATGAACGATTGAATGAATTATTATTTTTTTTTGGTGGGGGTTGGGTAGATAAAGAGTGTGTACAGTATGTGTGTATGTATGTATGTATGTGGTGTGTCTGTGCGTGTGTGTCTGTATGTATGCATGTGGTGTGTATGTGTGTGTATGTGTGTATGTATGTACTGTATGTGGTGTGTGTGTGTGTGTGTGTGTATGTATGTATGTGTGTGTGTGCGACGCATGTTCCAGTGTTGGTGATTTAATGTGATACTAGCTCCACGTTTAGAAGTGTGAGGGAGCCGAGCCTCTCATTAGTCGCACGCTCTTGCCTGGCAGCTCTGTAAGGCCAGTGTGGCCCTCAGCGATTTGGCTCCGCTGGCTTCATTAGAGCCTGTCAGAGCAGCGCGAGGGGAGCAGCAGCAGCAGCAGCAGTAACAGCACTAGCACTGGGCCGCCATGACACAGCCACATGATGGATACAAATGTTGTGGTTGTTGTTGTTATTGATTTGTTTGGGTGGAGGTTCCAAAACATGAGGTGAGGTCGACCTGGGTTCTTTCTTCTAACCTGGACTCCTCCACCAAATCCTCGTCCACTTGTCACCAGAGTGGACGTCTATGCGTTGCTCTGCTTGTTCTTTCAACCCTTCAACCCTTGTCAATGAAGATGGAGGCACATCCTCTAACGATGCTGCTTGGTGTGCATATAATGAGGGAGAGAGGTGGCCGGCCTTTAAAAACCGAGAGACAGGAAGCTCGCCAGCATCCTGTGTTGTTTCTACTTAATCGGATGTCAAGCTGCTGGGCTGCTGTGTCTTGTGCTAAATAAAAGGGACGAAAATGGCGGGGAAAAATACGAAAAAAATTATATAGATTCCTATCCCATCCTGACTGTCAGAGGACTGTCTGTGTTTATGTGACTCCTGTGCATGATTGCGGCACTCAGGTGTGTGAATGTTTTCCCCCGCACAATCACGAGCAACAAACCGCCACGCGTCCCAGTGACGAGACACTTTCCCTCTCCACTGATGGCAACGAGCTTACACGAGCCAACGAGGCATGTGCAATCCAGGCCGAGGAGCCCAATGTCCTATTAAAATCGACCCAAACAGCCGGCTTCCCCTCAAACTCTAAAGTGCTGGAAGGATCACGTCCAC
>NW_027468664.1:30131962-30151962 GCF_046254945.1 Alosa pseudoharengus | reverse complement strand
TTTGTGTGTGTGTATGTGTGTGTGTGTGTGTGTGTGTGTGTGTGTGTGTGTGTGTGTGTGTGTGTGTGTGTGTGTGTGTGTGTGTGTGTATGTGTGTGTGTGTGTGTGTGTGTGTGTGTGCGTGCATGTGTTCCATCAGCAGCAGTTTCTACTTGGCTCAGCTGAGTGGGTCGATGGGGGCAGCGTGCCGGGGTCAGGCCCAGGTGGGCCGGCTCACACTGCTGAGAAAGGTTAGATCCGCACGACGGACGGTCCGCCCAGTGGGGCACGGTGCTCCAGGAAGAGGGCCCGGATCGTTACGGAACACCCTGACCCCGGACGCTGTTTTCCCAGCATGCTCCAGAGGCCAGGGCCAAATTAAGAGAAACGCAGGAGGCTCTCTCTTGAAAATTCAATTGATTTTTGAAAACTCATCAGCAAGAGCATCAAGAGAGTCCTTTTTGGCCAGTCTGCTATTCTATAAGGGCATATTTGATCGGTACAGATCCATGCCACTGGCATACATCCATAGACTCATCCATTTAAACACGACACACACACACACACACACATACACACACACATACACAAAGAGAGTGGCATGCACCCATAGACTCATCCACTTAAACACAACACAACACACACACACACACACACACACACACACACACACACACACACACACACACACAAACACACAAAGAGAATGAGTTCAATGTTTCTCCTTTTTGGTTGCTGGCAGGCAGAACTGTATTAATAAGCAGACAGATCCTGTGCCTATTTCCAGGCTACAGAAGGGCAGCTGGGGACCAACAACTTTTCAGCCGAACTTTTCTCTCCTTTCCCTCCTGTCTGTCTCTGTCTCTCTTCTTTTCTTTCTGCCGCTCCCAAGCACGAGGCCAGGAACAGGCCTGCAGCCATATTGAACACACGGCGAATCACAAATCCAGCCGAGCTGTTTTCTTGTTTTGTTTTATGGCGATCAAGCTAAAGCCACCAGGCCAAAATCGATAGAAACATAACGTGCAGTCTATTACGTGGTCGTCGCAGAGACATTACACCTGGGAGGGAAGCACTAAGGCTTTAAAAGCATAAGCACCATCAATTAAAAGGATAGCTCCACAGGATGACACTGCTTATTCTCACCAAAGTGTATTACTTTACTTGAGTCTCTATTCCTGTGCCTGCAAATTGCAATACTACAATGGTTCTCCTCATCCTTTTCTATTTCTCTCTCTCTCTCTCTCCCTCTCTCTCTCTCTCTCTCCCTCTCTCTCTCTGTCTGTCTGTCCATCTCTCTGTCTGTCTGTCCATCTCTCTGTCTGTCTGACACTCTCTTCCAGCCATCACTGACATCAAATCAAAACAAGTCAAAACATTGTGATGCTCCCACCATCTGACAAGACAAAGTTTTTAAAGTCATGAGTCCATGAAGTGTAAGCACGCAATTGCCCTAATTGCCTTTCACTAATGGCTACACTGACATATGCAGCACCCCTTCTTTTCCATCCAGCAACACAGCATAGAGAGAGAGTCTATTTGTTGAAAAAGACAAAGAAAAAAACAACAACAACCAATGTCTCCTGCTCCATGAGGGGAAAAAATGAATACATGAATTAATGTGTTTTTAATAGTCTGGCATGCCACATCTTCCTTCTCCGAGACAGACGTAATCGCTCAATGGCAATTATGCAAATCACAGAACTCCGAGGCAAATATAAGCAGCCAATAATAAATGAGCAGACTGAAGCATCAATTAAATAAATAAACGAGGGGCAAGGAGTAACGTGGAGCTAATAATGAAATGAAAATGCCTTGTGTGGTTTCAGAGAGACCAAAATAAATGGTTCCCTGTCATCAAAACCTTGGGGGAGACTGAGGAATGGCTACCCTTTATTCTTGGAAGTCTTACAAAACAAAATAAATGTCAAAACAAAAACAGAATATGAAAGGAATCTGCCGTTAGAGGTTCCTCCAGGTGAGTGCACCATACAAAGCACATGTAGAAAGCTACTAGAAAGGACTACAAAGTATGTTGGTTTTTACCTTAGTATTGTTTGATGTACCCCCCCCCCCCCACACACACACACACACACCTACATGACTTTTAGCACTTTTACATCCCTCTCCCTATGCTACAGACCTTTTATTTATTTTCTTATTTCATCACACGTCAAAACACACACACACACACACACACACACACACACACACACACACACATATCTGACTTTCTCCAACTTTTGCACATCTCCATAGAACTTTTTATTTATTATTTTTGATTTCTCCTCCATCTATCCACCCATGTCCTTGATTGCCTAGCCTTTCTGCCCCCCCCCACCCCCATCCCCAACACACACACACAAAACACACATCATCACTGTCATCACCTCACATACATACAGTACACTGCTTGCTACAGTAAGCCTCCTCTACATACTTGCCGCACACTGCCCCCCCTCCCTACATACACAGCACATTGTCTTCAGGATCTTCTTCAACACACATCCTCTACATACTTACAGCACACTGCCCCCACCTACCCACACACACACTACACACACACACAGAGTCACTGCTCCACTCCCCTCCCGCCCATCACCCACATACATCATACATACAGTACTCTGCTTGCAATAGTAAGTCCCTTCACCATACTTGCAGTACACTGCCCCCCCTCTCCCCTACATACACAGCACATTATTTAATCAGGAAGCTTCTCCAACACACATCCCCAACATACTTACAGCACACTGTCCCATCCCCCCCCCCCCCTCCCAATACACAGCACATTGTCTCATGAGGAAGCTTCTCCAACACACATATTGCACACTGCCCTCTACCCACATACACAGCACACTATCCCATCTCCCTTGTCATCCCCCAACACACACACCAAGACCCCTGGCAGTTGGGTTAGCCCCTTGAGCCATCTTCTACTGCACTTTTTACCTCCCCCCCCCCATAAATGCACAAATAGGCTGACACCAGACATAATTTCACTGCATTTCTTACATCCAGTAACTATATGCATGTGACAATAAACTTCCTGTTATCCTTGTATCCTTGTATCCTTGTATTTTGAAGGGCTGCCAGTGTATACAGTTTATTGTTGGTTTGCTACTTTGAAATTCCAGCGAGGTGACCGGCACCAACAACAAGTTCTCAATCAGTTTTAAATGGACCGAGCCATTCAGAATGTACTGTGCCATTTGCCTCCATCTACTCCCAAATGTGTGCAATTTTGTTTTATATTATACTACGAAATATCATATGATGCAAAAGTACTGACTATTTCAGATTTCAAGAACTACCACTGCTTGGTCCTTGCCAAAAACACTCTAGAACGCCTACAGCAACCGTACCACTCTTGGGTCCTAGTGCCCACGGGGTTCATGTCCAACCCGGGTCACTTCCCAATCCCACCCCATCTCTCTCTCCCACTCGCTTCTCATCAATCTCTCACTATCTAGTCACAATAAAGGCAAAAGAGCCCCAAAACATACACTTCAAAATAGATAAATAAATAACTTCGATATAACGTGGCTGACTGTGACTGAAATGTATTTTCGTCATACCTGAAACATGCAGAATTCAACCGTTTGTTACATTATTGAGCGTCTCGACAAATACATGTAAGGGTATAAGAGTAAGTGGATAAGGCTAAATGGACTGGTCTATTTGTAAACAGTCAGGTCAATGGTGTTGTTTGTGTGGGCACACAGACACACAGTAATTGTGTGTATTTAGCTGGGTGGAGGTCAACGTGAGGTTATAATGCCATAAAGGTTTTACCTTCCCAGGAAATACAACTGGAAGTTACCTAACAGCTAAATAACAAGAACAACTCAGCTAAGTAATGTAATGTTTGACACATCACATAATAAGCAATATTGACCTGGCAGTGAATGTTTTTAAGGATAGCTGACATCCTGAAGCTTAATAGATAAATGGCATGGCTTTTACTGACTCACACGTCCATTCTTAAAGTAACAACACCATTCTTAAAGTGACTTCATATTTCCGATGCTGTAGTAGATAATTGTCTCTGGTGATGAAGTTGCATAAACACAACACTCTGCCTTATTGGACTATATGCCACTTTATTCAGTTAGTAAAATACATGGATAGGTGTCCATAGTGCATGACTAATTAGATGTTGGGGCAGTTTGATGGATGCAGCACCATATTAAAGAACAGGGAAAAACATCATTAATCAAATTGGCATTGTATTTACTGAAAGTAAATCCACACAGGACCTGTTGTAGAATCACTGTTGCATTAAATGTGACCCCACAGGGAAAGGCAGTGAGGTAATAGATTGCAAGAAATAGAAATACACACACACACACACACACACACACACACACACACACACACACACACACACACACATACTAAAACACAAAAATAAATAGATAATGACACGTATAAGTCACTCTAAGGACATATCGCTCTGCCAAGGCCAATTGCACCCAACTGTATCTAGAAATGTTAACAAATGTGAAAAATAATTGGTGGATCCACCCTGTCCAAAATTTTAATGGGTTATTCCTTGGCCCATGCAACACCCCTCCACTAAGCACACACACACACACACACACAAACACAGTCATACCCTGCCTGGACTACTCAGATATATATGCTATCACACAAATCCTCTGACGCATTCCCGCCCTGCATACATACCGTAAAGCAAACAGTGACACCAAGTCGATGCCCTTCGGACGCTGACGAATGCCATTCAGCAGGCGTGCGTGTGTGTGTTTGGGTGTTCAGTGCGCAGTGACTGTGCTTGTGGCACGGTGACCGCTGCCCCACCACCGGTGGTGACTCACCGTTAAAGTTGACGGCGCGGATGTAGCCCAGGAGCTCCTTGCCGTTGATGCTACTCATGCGAGGGCAGAGGCCGGGGTAGCCGAAGCACAGGTCCTTGTGCATGCGGTGGAGGGCGTGGGCCATGGCGTAGACAGCGTCCATCACAAACTGGACCTTGCCCTCCTGCTCGTAGGTGGAGTCCCGGCCCACTTTCTCCAAACCTGTGCAGGAGAGGACAAAGTCTGATGGTGAGGACGGATAGATGTGCTTTAGTATGGGGAATTGTGTTATTTTAGGAACGATTCATATAGATTTTTGCAACTGGTGTTTTTTTACTTGCTAGGACCCCACTGAATACAAAACAACCTGTTTCCAATTTTTTTCTTCATTTTCAGTGCCAAAATTCAAGATGGCGGACAATATATGCGGAAAAATAATATAAAGGCTTAAAGTGGTCAATTTTATTAGAAAATGTATGTATATAATGATAATACCTAACATATATCCATTTCAAATGTTTAAAAAGGCGATTATTTGCAATTTTTGGTGATATATCCGCCATCTTGGATTTTGGACCTGTGCAGTCCGGGAAAAATTTGGAAACAGGTAGTTTTGCAAACTATATGGTCTGCAAAAATCTATATGAAATGTTCCAAACACCTTTTTTTGCTACATATCGCCCTGCACTACTTGGTGAGACTTTTACTTTTTTACTTTTTCTTTTTTTTGTTTTTGTTTTGTTTGTTTTTTTCTTCTTCTTTTTCATAGTGTTGTTCTTTTTCTTGCCATCTGGTCCACTAGGGACTTGGCAATCCAGACTGCTAATTTTAGTGATTTCTCTCCACTGACTGAGCACTCAAGAATGCACACATATGCAGAGACAAACACACACACACATGGACTGACACACACACACACACACACACACACACACACTCAAGACACACACACACACACACACACACACACACACACACACTCAAGACACACACACACACACAGACTCAAGACACGCCAGGAGGTTGACGATTCCCTTCAGAATGTGGAGCTGTTTGGTATGGAGGCAGGCAGCATGTAGCCGTTCATTAGCTTAATTAGCTAATCAGACCATTGAACATCCCCAATGCTGATGCCATGTGGAGCAGACAGTCCCTACGGCCGCTTATCCGTTAGTGTTTAAGTTAACACACGTCAGCAAGAACACCACGACAGAGAAGAAAAAAAAACAGTATCCCCTTAATTTCCTCTTTCCCTCTCTCTCTGCCCCCCCATCTCTCTCTCTCTCTATCTCTCTCTGCCCCCATCTCTCTCTCTCTCTCTCTCTCTCTCTCTCTATCTCTCTCTGCCCCCCATCTCTCTCTCTCTCTCTATCTCTCTGCCCCCCATCTCTCTCTCTCTCTCTATCTCTCTCTGCCCCCCCCATATCTCTCTCTCTCTCTATCTCTCAGACAGCCATCATGGTCATGTTTTCACTGTCCATCATTCTCATCGTAGGGCGATGAAAAGGTCCAACCCGCACGCAAATTACTCCGGCCACCATCTGAGCTCAGGCAAGCCGAGCCCCTACGCAACCTTCAAGGCAACAATAGATAAATAAAAACATGCCGCGACACGCTGAATTAACAGTACCTGCGAGGCTTCAATCAATACGAGTGTCAGTGCAGAATTAATAGGCTCCGGTAAATTCAATTCAATTCAGTTTTATGGCGGGGGGTTGCCAGGCTCAGCGCAGCACGGCGTGGCATGGGCCCCCGTATGAAAGTGATGCATTTGTTCCACCGAAAAGGAGACTGATTACTCGCCTCCTCCCCGGTGATGGATAAGACCCAGGGTGGGGTTGGGAGGTGTGGGGGTGGGGGTAGTTGGGGAAAGGGGGAAGGGGGGGGGGGGGACATGGGGGCTGGACTCAGGGAAAACAGGGAAACCAGTGCAGAGTCAACGTGATTTGTAATCTGCCTCGCTGCCGTCACCGCCGTCACATCTTTAGCCCGACCCATGTTTCAAAGGTTAGCCAGGCGCTGACGACAGGGTTGTTTTGAGGTGGGATGGAGTGGGAGGGGGATGTGTGTATGTGTGTGTGTGTGTGTGTGTGTGTGTGTGTGTGTGTGTGTGTGTGAGTGTGTGTGTGTGTGTGTGTGTGTGTGTGTGTATGTTTGTGTACCTTTGTGTGTGTGTGTGTGTGTGTGTGTGTGTGTGTGTGTGTGTGTGTGTGTGTATGTTTGTGTACCTGTGTGTGCATGTGTGTGTGTGTTTGAGAACAACTGGACACCACCACCACACAAAATTTGTCAGGTACACAAAGCACCCCCACCCCTCCAAAAAAAAGGTAAAAATACTGTCTGCCAAAGACTGTCAGCTGCCTTTGATTCAGGCATCCATGTAATCATCTCCCACAAGCCAGAAGACTTGAGCTGATTGGGTTTATCTAGCGCCCGTCCCAGAGCAGGCGGGTGCGTAAAGCTTAATGGAGCACTGGAAAAGCTGCTGAGCCACTGCTCCCCCTTCGCCAGCTGATGGCAGCGCATTCCCAGACGGCAACGGCGGCGGCGGAGGAGTGTTTGGGCGTCCGAAGAAAGCGAGCGAGAGAGAGAGAGAAGCGGAGTTGTTTGTACGCCTATTTCTTTACATTGCATCATTTGTTTTATTCCTACCTCCTGGTTGGCAGAGATACATTTGTGTGTGTGTGTGTGTGTGTGTGTGTGTGTGTGTGTGTTAATCCCACACTAGTGCCAGTTCTCTCAGCTCTGTGATTCTTTCTGCAGAACTACACAGCCCCCTCCCCTCCCCAGCACACCACACTTCCAACCCCAGACGGAAGGGAACTGTCATGTCTCCCCATCTGATCACGGTGACTGATAGCATTCACAGCGTGACGGTGGTGCTGTTCGAGACTGCTTTGGCATCCCTCTCTTCTCTCTCTGCCCCCTCCTTCATCCTTTCATTTCCTCTCTTCTGTTTGTGAGTCTGACTATCTTTTTGTTCGTCTCGCACGTTTCTATATAGTTTTTTTTGTTGTTTTTTAATTGAATATCCTCACGCTCATTCTCTGTGTGTTTTAATAATCTCTGGGAACACAGGCAGACAAGGTGCGCCGAGTGTTTGCTCAGTTCATTTGGTGGCTGTGTCACTCTCCGTGGAGGAGGCCGATATTACTTCGGCAAACCTGGGGCAATTAGATGTCTGTTAAAACAGGTTTGAGGGATCAGAGAGACTCCCCAGAGTTTGACTGCCATGCACCGAATCACAGACCGACAGTGGGGGAGAGAGCGAGAGAAAGAGAGAGAGAGAGAGAGAGAGGGAGAGAGGGGTAGGGAGGAGGAAATGAGATAAAGAGTGAGAGAATGGGAGAAACAGAGAGAGAGAGAGAGTAGGAGGGAAAATTAGATAGAGAGTGAGAGAATGAGAGAGAGAGAGGAGGGGGGAAAGAAGAGAAGAAAAGAGAAGAGATTGACAAAATGAGATAGGGGAGATGGAGAGAAAAAGAAGATGTAAACAGACAGAGGGATAGAGTGAGAGAGAGGGATAGAATGAGAGAGAGAGTGAGTGAGTGAGAGACCAGAGACCAGTAGGTGCTCTAAATAGCCAAACAAAAGCAATTAATTGGTTATCTGCGGCCAATCACGGCTGATGTCTTCATGACTGATCACGGCGGCGGCATACGTGGCAGACGTGACTGACACACACGCCGCTCATGATGCCCTCGTTGATGAGCCAGAGAGGGCGCTGAAACAATGGGGAGATGGGGATGTGTGTGTGTGTGTGTGTGTGTGTGTGTGTGTGTGTGTGTGTGTGTGTGGCCGTGGGAGTGGAGGGGTGGTCTGTTTTCATGCTACAGGCAGATTGTTTCCAGTGTTATCTGTGACTGAGACTAAAAGACAGCATGTGTGTGTGTGTGTGTGTATTAGTGTGTGTGTGTGGGGGGGGGGGGCATTCTGGCTTATTGAGTGATTGATGACAATTCAGCTGACAGACAGCTTAATGATTCGTACAAGCGTCTCAATTAAATGTCAATTAAAGAGCAAATTGAATCACCCCCCTTCCCTCCTCCTCCTCCACTGACGACCCCATCGCGCTTTCTCTGGCTGATAAACAGAGGGACGCCATTTTCGTTTAAAGATGTAAATTAGATGAATTACTGCACAATTAAAAGAGAAATGTCTTTGCGGTTATAATTTAGCACATGGGAATTCGGGAAACAGAGAATCAGAGCACACACTTTCTGACGGATGGACGCACACACACACACACACACACACACACACACACACACACGCATGCCTTCGTTCCAGATGGCGGGAGATACATTCAAATTAGCACATTAACTCATTAACATGTCCCTAATTTGTCACTAATGCTGACCGACCGTGTACCAACTGGCACACAGGGAGGGAAGGGACGTAGAAGCGGGGGCTTTGGCCATTGAGAGCATGGTGGGGAAAGACCATCACAAATCAATCGGCTCTGCATGACCCTGGGGGGCAGCAACAGGTGAGAGGGCATTTGACCCCCCCACTGCAGAGGGGGAGAGGAGGTAGAGATAGCCCCACAATGGCAGTCTTCATAGGGATGTGGTGTTTAAGGCTGCATAGCTGGGTCATTCCCAATGCCATCATCACCACCATGAAACGCAAGGCTGGATAAACTATAATGAATCCAAACATGTTTGGATTTGCTGTTTATTATCATTTTCTAGTGACTAGACTGTGAGACATTGTGTACTTGATGTCTGGGAAAGATGCTTGAAAAGGCTAAGCTGCATGACAACACAAAATGTTGAAAATAATACAACACTGCTATTCAAATATGTAAATCTACTGTACATATTAAATTGTGAATAATTAAAATATTGTTTTTATGTATGATTTTTACTGAATAACACAATAGTTTAACCATTCATATTGAAATAAAAAAAAGAAAATGATGAAGTACTGTAGCGTCGGTGGATGTACATGTTTAACGTTGAATGAGTGTCTCCCAGAATGCAGTGCGAGTGAATGCTAGAATGTGTAATGTCGGTTATAATAGTTGTAGTTACGTTTAGCATGTTGTGTATTTGTTAGCGTGTTAGTCTCTTTAGTTGTACCTCATGTGTTTATCCTCGTGTTGATGTGTGTGGTAAACCCTTATTGTGTGTAGCATGTGCGGCTGAGACTACCCCTGTGTTGCCCTATGTAGTTGTCTGTGTCCGTATGAGTCTTCCTGTTCCAATAAATGGCCGTCCTGGCCAAAGGTGAATCTTGTCTGGGTGAGATCGCTACATTGGTGTCAGAAGTGGGATGGGCCCCTCCCCAGATCAAGACGGAGAAGAAGGCCAAAGACCAGACCAGCAAGATGGCGGCGGACCTCAGCAGATGTTCCAATGGTCCTTTTAAGGACTAGCCAGCTCGCTGAGCTCGCCACTTCGGAGGATGGGGGACCTGTCGGCCCGGCGCGGGACCTGTGCAGGCGACCAGCGGGACCAGCCCTGCACAGCCGACGAGAGCTGCCAGCGCTGGAGGAAGCGGCCCCGGCTGAGGAGTTCCCGGCTCGACGCCGATGTCGATGCTGCCGTCATCCGAGGATCTCATCCATAGAGAGCGCGAACTCTCTGACGGCCTTGGAACACGACCACAGCGGCCGGGTCTACACCGCCAGCTACGGAAGAACTTCCAGAGCGTCAGCTGCCGGTCGAGAGTGTGATGGAGTCATAGCTGCTAGTTCGGGAGCTTGCGGTGCTCCAGCTAGTGACCAAGAGGGTAACGTCGACCTGTAGAGCCTTGGGAGCTATCGTTTTGTGTACTGTTTGAGATTTTAAGTGCGCACGTTCCGGTTGACGCAAGTCTGCGCAATATTTTTCATGTTTTGTGTGTGAGTTTCTGTGTGTCCCGAGCCTGCTGAGAGGGTCGGGGTCTCCATTTCCCGCCACAGTGGAGCATCGTTGTGCTCGAGAGACAGCCGACAAAAGTTCTACACGAGGGCAGCGCGAGGAGGGACCTCGACGTGGACTGCTGACCGCCTGGAGATCGGCACACTGTGGACAGGTGGCAACGGCCACGAGCTGTCACAGTAGCCAGAGGGGGCTACCGAACGTCCAGGGGTTCCAGCGTATCCGGGGGTTCGGCTTGCAGTGGGACTGTTTGCTGCTGTTTCAGGTAGCGCAGCTGCACGGCGGGAAACTGAGGGCCCAAGCGACACCACGACCCACGTCTGGCCGGTTCTGGTGCTTGTTCGGGGGAGAACTGACGTGACAGAGGCAGCCGAGAGCCCTTCCAGTCGGGATGGGTTATCGTGCAGCCGGAGGCTTTCCGGTCACTTGGACTAAGCACTGGGACTGACACCGACGCAGCCGCGAGCGGTGAGCTGAGCTGTCATTGCCGGGGACGACAATGGCTCGGGAGGGGGTTATGTAGCGTCGGTGGATGTACATGTTTAACGTTGAATGAGTGTCTCCCAGAATGCAGTGCGAGTGAATGCTAGAATGTGTAATGTCGGTTATAATAGTTGTAGTTACGTTTAGCATGTTGTGTATTTGTTAGCGTGTTAGTCTCTTTAGTTGTACCTCATGTGTTTATCCTCGTGTTGATGTGTGTGGTAAACCCTTATTGTGTGTAGCATGTGCGGCTGAGACTACCCCTGTGTTGCCCTATGTAGTTGTCTGTGTCCGTATGAGTCTTCCTGTTCCAATAAATGGCCGTCCTGGCCAAAGGTGAATCTTGTCTGAGGGTGAGATCGCTACAGTACTTTGAATCTGCTTTTACATTCCAGTTACTAAGCAACAGTCAAAACAGCCTCATAAAATAGTAATTCATTTTAATTTCCACATTTAATTTCAATTCTGATTGTTTCTACTTGGCATAAAGATAAATGTCTATTGATTTCCTGCATCTTCAAATAAGAAGAATTAAGATATTTACGGTACAGTGATCTTTTTACTTGTCAAACATGGGCAGAGAGGAGCTAATTTCTTCAGATATCAGACTCGAGTTCCTTAAAGGAGCAGCCCTTGATTAAAACCTATTAGAAATTAAATTCACTGCTCCTCACTCACTGCTCCTCATGTTTCTCAAGTTAGATCTCCAGACGTCCAGAGAGTGTGCTCAAAACACTCAGCAGTGTCTGTGCACAGTGCTGGCTCATTAATTAAAAAACAAAGACAGAGTTTGAACTGCACACAATCACGTTTAACTCTGTTGCTTCAGGACCACAGAGGTAGTTATGTATTCGATTGCCTGTTGAGTTCAAATACTGCAGCAAGACCAGAGACCCCACCTTTAAAGCAACACCAAAGAGTTTTTTATACCTTAAAATAATGTTTCCAAAATCGTTTCAGTGGTTCATCAACTCGTAACAGGGTGAACGGCAATTCTGCATTCGCTTCGCGGCCCTATATCGCCTATAACCGCACTATGTAAGTTTGCCAGATCGGGTAGCGGATCTGTAGTTCGATGGAATGAGACATAAGAAACTACAAATTTGACTTGCATCTGATGTCGCAATACATCGTACTTTTATAAGTCATGGAAAATATTCTACCCTGTCTGTGGACATAGTTATCTGCAAAGCCAGTGCTGGATAAACAAATAGCGTGCGTGCGACAGAGGGAAAGTTATTTGGTGTTGCTTTAACACACCTGTAAAAACCTGGCAAAAGAATTTTCTCAATACTGCTAATAAAAGCTACTGTCAATCATCAGGCTTACATTAGTTGGTTACACTTTACTTGACAGCATCAGCATAAGAGTGACATGACACTGTCATGAACATGTCATAAACAAGTCATAATGTTTATTACATAACGCTTCTGTTATTAAGTGACATTCGGTTTTTGTCATAACAAGTTAGGATTAGGGTTAGGGTTAGGGTTAGAGGTTAGGGTTAGGGTTAGGATTAGGATTAGGGTTAGGGTTAGGGTTAGGGGTTAGGGTTAGGGTTCGTGTGTCATGACAGTGTCATGTGTTTATAACAGTGTCATGTCACTCTTATGTCGATACTGTCAAGTAAAGTGTTACCCATTAGTTTAGTTTTGTTTAGATTTAGAGTGGATTTGAGCTGGGTTGTGATGTGGCGTGTAGAGACTGTATTCAGATCCGGTGTCTATGTGTTTACTGTGACGCCTGTGAAGTTATTTCTTCAATTAGTTCCCTGCTCCTTGGCTGAATAAATGAACTAAAGCATCTCCCGGCACCCTTTTTTTTTTCCACGCACGACTCGAAATTTATGGCGCAATCTGCCAAAACAGAAATGACTGATCAATAACTCAGACTTGCAAATGAGCAGCGAGACTGCCAGCGTATATACGTGTGCTGACAAGATGACTTTGGAAGCCATGCCTGGAATAATATCAATATTTGTCTTTCGTCTATGTCGTTCCACACAGTGTTTTTTTTTGTCTTCTTGCTGCCACTTCTTGGCTGTCTGTGCTTGGCTGATTGTGAATGTACACTATTTGCTTTTCCTGGGGGTGGAGGGGTGGTGGGGTGGTGGAAAAATTAAGTCAGCCTGGCAAGCAGTCACCATTTGTTGCAATAAAGTTTTGAGTCATGAGAAGGGGAAGGAATTCAGACAATGCCCCCATGACAAGCATTCTGAGGCCTGTCATGTTACAACTTTCTGAGGAGCCTTCTAAAAGCTGCCGCTGGACACACCTCCTGCAACTTGTCGTGGCGAAATTGCTCTGTGTCAAAGAAAGGTGTGTGTGTGTGTGGGGGGGGGGTCAAAGAGAGGTGTGTGTGTGGGGGGGTGCAGCAGAGAAAAAAGAAAACAGCACATATCAAGAGGTGCTGACAGTCACTTTAAATGTCCTGTCAAAAGTTTCACCTCTCTCTCTTTCTCTCTCTCTCTCTCTCTCTCTCTCTCTCTCTCTCTCTCTCTCTCTCACTCTCGCTCTTTCACACTGAGGCCTGTCAGACACCCACCGGGCAAGGAGTCGAGGACTGGAGGCCAGCCTCGCTTCGCTTGGTCCAGCTGAGCCACTGGGAGAGCAGGCCAAACTTTTTTCTGACTTCAGTCACAGTATTTGGCCATCCAAGGTGCGCTGCCCCCAAACCTCTCAAGCCATCTCGCTCCATTGTGTACCACCAGCCCATTCCACCCCCTACCCCCCCCCCCCCCACTGCTCACACAAGACCCTTTTTTTCTGGGGGGGGGGGGGTTGTCCGTGGGTTTCTGTCATTCTCGTAAAGTGGCCGGGGAGAGTGGGAGCGGCGGCGGCGGTGGTGGCGTCGGAGGCAGGAAGCAGAAAAACAGGTGAGCGTGGCCACCTGAGACGTGGCCTATTGTTAAAAATAAGACGGAGCGTGAAATCGCATCAAGGGGTAAGTGCCATTCCCGTTGTCCCCCGGGGGAAGGGTTGGTGGTGGGGTGGCGGGTGGCGAGGGGGGGGGGGGCTTCCAGCAGGGGGCGGGGGGGAGGGGGGGGGCACTGCCACTGCTCCTCAGAAAGCCCACATGTGCCTGTGACACCAATCTAACAGGTCTGCTCCTATGATGGGTAGGGAGAAGGAACAAAAATACAAATGGCTATGCGGCCTTCACTCACTCATCTATACACACACACACACACACACATTGATGCACTCACAAACCCAAATGTGCCCACGCACACACAAATTCCTGTCACCCACTCAATGCGCAAGCCTACACAAATGCCACAAATCTGTTCACATAAACTTAGGCCCACACCCACGCTTGCAAACACGTACACACACACACACATACACACACACACACACACACACACACACACACACACACACACACACACACACACACACAAACACACAAACACTATTTCTTTCTTTCTGTCTTCCTTTCTTTCTTTCTTTCTTTCTTTCCCTCTCACATTCATCCTCTCTGTGTTTCTCTCATGAATCAGTTCTGTTAAGGGAGGAAGAGGTGTGTCATCGGTGGATAAACCGGTTGCATGGCTGAGTTCTTCACCCATCAACCCCTTACAGTGGTGGTGTCAACCTATGGTGCTGGTTGATGGTGCGAAGTTGAGCCATAAACCTGCTCTTTGGAAAGAGCCGTCGGTCTGCCATAAAGAGTGTGCATACGTACGTGTGTGTGTGTGTCTGTGTGTGTGTTTGTGTGTGTGTGTGTGTGTGTGTGTGTGTGTGTGTGTGTGTGTGTGTGTGTGTGTGTGTGTGTGTGTGGTGGGGGGAGGTGTCTCATTCGACATAATCAACGCAGTGAAAGCTTCTCAAACAAGGAAGAGTAAAGAGGTAGTGAGCCAAGAAATTAGATTTTCATTTCACTCTCACGCCCGTCATTCTCTCTCTCTCTCTCTCTCTCTCTCTCTCTCTCTTTCTCAAGACAAGTATGTAAAGAGATGCCAGAGTCACCCGCGGAGCCATATGGCACCCTGCCAGGAAGCTTGTTTCTACTCTCGGAGGAAAGCCCCTCTCGAGTCAATAAACCTGACAGAACTTCCCTCGAAATACTCCAGGGGAGGCACGAACCCTCTGCAACGCCTATAGAGTTTCATTCCACACTGCACTTTCCTGTTCGATATCTCCTGTTCACCTGCCTATATGCAGAGATGCCAGGTTTTTATAGAAAAAAAAAGAGATCTGGGGAGCCCATTTCCATGCCTGATTCTGACTGTATAAGTCAGTCAGGGGGCTTAATAGCAAACAAAACAGGCCGAAGCCGGCTGGTAAAACTGTGTTCCAAGTTTAACGCTGTTTCACTGAACTGCGACCAAATAAAAACTGCTGCTTTGCAACTTCCGAGTTTATCGGTTGATTACTACAGCTGAGTTTTAATGCGCTTTGAGGGAGAAGCAATAATCAAGTCGCTTGCATCAAATAAAAAAACGATTTTATTTGTCGCCAGCCTTTTGTAGTGGAGGTACCACTGCCCTCGTTCTATCTGGGACGAGCTCGAACTCCAGACTCTCATCACTGTGAGAGTGGCTTGATGACCTGCTATGGATTTCTTCCCCTTGTGAAACTCGCAAGATGGCTGAAGGAAACCAAACCCTTGGCTTGAGACGTACGCTTTGATGTGGGCTTTTTAAACTAACACTGTGCAGGAAATTACAACTTTTTTACAAGATTTTTTATAGACAACTACAGTAGTTTTATCAACACTAAATTAATTTCGCAGCTGTACGGTCATGTGACGGACAAACACACCTGCCATTCCTGATACCCGCCGAGGTTAAGCACTAGGTAGACATTCTGCACAAACTAACAGAAAATATAATGGAAAATAAAGTCAACTAACGCCTCAAGCACCTGCTACCTTGCTAGCAAGCTTTTAGTGTGTCAGCTGTGCTGTTGTTGGTTTTTGCATGCCTTGTAGGCAGTTAGCGCCTTAATTTTGGATCACAACAAGCCGCAACAAGAATGTGATGTAACGTCTAGTTGTGGAGACTTCCGTCGCAGCCTCGCTCCAAGGTCTTCAGCAACACTAGCGGTCACGGCTGACTTGTGATTCAGCCTCTTTTTTGACTTGTTGCAGTGATTAAATATTTAGACAACACGCAGGCATATTATGGCACAATGCAATTACACGTTCTTGTAATGGCATCCCTTTGTGAGGGAACACTAGCGGGAGGAAGTTGATTTGTACTTTTTCTTTTTTTATATCATTGCTGCCGCTCCCCTTTTTCAAATTAAATGAAAATGGAAATGAGTCTCAGCATTTGCATGAAACTGCTGCATCACCTGGTCCCTGTGCTGTAGGCAAATATCCCTCGAGAAGGGCTCATGTATTTCGGAGTTAAGTTTGGTTTATCAATGCAAAGAAAAATAACATCCCACTTTTGAAGAACATCAAAAGTGTCTGAGGGAGAACTTCATGGCAATTAAAAAAAAAAAAAAAAAACTTTTGAAAGATTTTTAAAAGCTGATAAAAATTCCTAATTAGTTTGCTCATCCACTTTAAAAAGATATTTCCTACTTTTAAGGATTCATCTTTTGTTGGATGTCTCTGTGAAATACACAAAATACTTTCATTGGCTGAAGTGGTTTTCTTTTACAGTGCTGTCAATAGCAAAGATCTCCATTTATTCTAAGTTTGCTTCACTTTCAATGGCTTGTGTTTTATCCTCTCCAACCAGACACACACACACGCGCACACGCACACACACGCGCGCACACACACACACACACACACACACACACACACACACACACACACACACACACACACACACACACACACACACACACACAAACACACACACATACACAATCAGCCTGCTGTAAGTGGCCCTCACTCTGACAGGGGACCTCCCATTTTATTGCCCCTGGCAGGGCCGATTCCCATTTACAACCTCAGCGGATTGGTTTAAAATGGTGTTTGGAAATCACTGGTGGCTTGAGCAAGGCAGTGATAAATTGGTGGATCAAACAGGGTTTAGCCTCACGGCAACCTGACAGCTGTAGGGCTCAGAACCTTAAACAGGGGGGGCAGGGGAAGGGGGAGAGTGGGGTAACAGGGGGGGGCAGGGGAAGGGAGGAGAGTAGGGTAACAGGGAGGCTACACGGGGCGCGAAACTGAAGCGTTCCGTTCGCGATGCGTGAAAATAGTTTCAGAGGACTGGTCTATTTTTTTCGAATGTACGCGCCGGTGTCACATCTGATGTAGGCAGTTCCATTGACCGTAGTGGAAGCTAATTGCTGCAGCAGATGACACGCAAACGGAACGGCTCTGTTACAGTGTAGTCTCCCTGGAAGGGGCAGCAAAGGGTTTTTATTATTATTATTATTATTATTATTATTATTATTATATCTTTATTTTATTTTTTTGGGGGGGGGATTTGCAAATTAGATATAAATTAGTATGTTTCTCTTCGAAGGTTCTGTTAGGCTAGTTATGCTAGTACAATGTTAAATTCTACAGCTTGCTCAATGCATTCAAATGCCTGCAAAACCCGTATTGAGTTTCTGAGGTGTTTGACCTGTGATGTGGATATTCTGTTAATCACAACTGGATGCACTTGAGAAGAAAGAGTGGAGGAGAGGAGAGGGAAAGAAGATGGAGGAAAGTGTGTTAGGCTCTTTCTAGCCATTAGTGTGTCTAAGGAAGCCAAGCTGTCTCTCTGACTCATCCTCACACACACACACACACACACACACACACACACACACACACACAGCACACAGTACACTCACACACACACACTCACACACACACACTCACACACACTCACACACACACACACACACACACACACACACACACACACACACACACACACACACACACACACACACACACATACACTCGAGTGAGTCAGTCTGCTTGAGATGTGGCAGAGAGCCAGGAGGAGTGAAGGAAAGACAACACACCAAATAAACAGTCTGATGTGGAAATGGTGATGATCAAATGGCAGGAGAAGCAGAATTTCATCTCTTACAAATGAAAAGCCCTCATTTCACAATTCACAAATCCACCGCAACACTATCTTCACTCTGAGAGCTCTACTTGCAATAAAAGTGATTCCAATAAAGAGAACAATAAGAGATTTTCTGTTTCATTTTCCCCTTTTTTTTAGTTATTCTACCAGAGGGAGATACAGTATGTGGTCAGGTTGCAACCCCCCCCCCCCCTCCACATTCCCCATCTCTCCAACCCTCCACCCCAAAATGGACCTTTCAGCTCCAGGGCTCTGTGCAAGGCTGGAGCCAGTCATGCGAAGTTGTCCTGTCAAATATTTATAGGGCTTGTTTCACCCGCTGTCGCCCTAACCTAAGCCCTGCTACACTCTGCAGGAGGAGGCTAAGGTGCAGGTGTGTGTGTGTGTGTGTGTGTGTGTGTGTGTGTGTGTGTGTGTGAGTGTGTGTATGAGTGTGTGTAGGTGATCTTACAACCTCTCTGTCTGGCCGGCGCCATGGAGAAGTCATGGGATCGTGTCGATGCTGCTCTGCACCGGCTGTGCCTTTCTAAAGCACTAGCACCGCACTGCTTTGCCTGGCCCACACACCCCAGGTCTTTAGCAATAGCACGGCCCCTGTGCTAGCGTTAGCTTTCTGAGGGGAGCTTGTTTGATATGCGCTGGGCACCCTCACCTCAGTCCGGGACTCTGATGAAAATGAATTGGCGTGACAATGCTTCCTGAAGCTCTGTAGGTTTGCCAGGCGCTCTCTACACACACACACACACACACACACACACACACACATACACACACATACACGCACACACAAACACACACACACACACACACACACACACACACACACACACACACACACACACACACACACACACACACACACTCAAAACAAATAAACAAACACACACACACCAATCTAACACACACACACACACACACACACACTTTGGCTCTTGTTAAGAGTGCTGTAGTACTATGTCCTTGCCTAACTCCATTAATTTGGAGTGGGCGAATCGCGACCCGAGCATCATCAGCATGGAAAACAATCTGCTGCCGCTGCATCGATCAGCAGACCGGGTGTCATAGCGACAGCGGAGCATGGCGGGGGTGTAATTAAACTGATCTGATAGCTCTTAAAGACAATGGAGGGGGGGGGGCTCTTTGCTTGTCTGCCGCTATGCATTGTGGGTAATTGGACGGAGCCACAGTGAGAGTGATGAGGTGTAAACAAGTGTGTTATGCTCTACTTCTTCCCACTTTAAACAATTACAAAGACAGAAAGAGATCTCTCTTTCTTTTCCTTTCTTTCTATCTATGTATCTATCTATCTATCTATCTATCTATCTATCTATTATTTTCTTGACAAAAGCATCTCAGAGTCCATCTCCTAAACAGAAGCTAATGATTGTGTTTCTCTGCAGAAGCCCCTGCTGAGACTCCCACACACTCGCATACAGACACACATCTTCCTCCTCCTTCCTCTGGTGCTGTAGACAGATTCACATCTTCCTCTTCCTCTTGTGCTGCACTGCATCAGATACACCTCCCAGACACACTCCTGGACTCAGTATCTTTCCCCTCACCTGTAACACCTCAGCTCACCTGGACTCCCAGCGCTGCCAACACACGCCACCTTTATGAGGGTGCGCACCTCACAGGTGAAAGAAGCGGAGGGGTGGATTGAGGGACAGAGGGAGCGGAAAAGAGAACGGATGAGAAGAAGGAGAGAAGGGAACGAAAGAACTGGACTACCTGACCTCTTCTTCATCTATCATTTCACCTCTTCACCCTCGGAGCTCGGAGACGCGCTGTTCTTTTTTTTGCGGCGGGTTGTCCAGGCGCATTATCGGTAAAGCGATCAGGCTGCTCGTGAAGGGA
>NW_027468664.1:30081962-30126962 GCF_046254945.1 Alosa pseudoharengus | reverse complement strand
CTACATAATATCTTATCACACTTTCCTTTTACACACTATCATGCAGTCTAGAGCCCACACACACACACACACACACACAAGCACACACACATACGCACAGACACCGACACACACAGCTTCAAATCTGTACCATCTTCAACAGTTATCTTTCTCACTGAGGCTATAAGTCATGAAATCTACAGTGCACCTCGAATCTTCCCAACGCACGAGTACCCCCATGCCAACGCCTGTGGCATGTACGTCTTCTGTATGCTGGCACAAACATGCCACGATGGCCACTCCACTGATAACATCCCCTCAGGTGGCCGACAGGTATGGCAGCTCTGCCACTGCAGCACCACTGCAGCCAGCGTATCAGTGGTAGAGGTCGTCTGTTTGTCCCTGTCGGCTTTTGTTCCTGGAAAACTAACATGGCAGTGAGCTGACTGCTCGGCAGTCTTTGCTTGACCTGCTCCATGTTTCCCTCTGGTAAACAGGCCGACGTTTCTGTCTCGTTTTCGCAAGCGGCCTCTGCTCTGCTCAGCTGAGTGGACTGTGGTGGACGTAGATAAGATCCCCCCCCCCCATCCCGTCTGCGCTGTTCTCGTTGTGTGCTGTGTGTCACACACCGCCGGAGAGAAATACACACACACACACACTCTGACATAACCATAACACTCTCTTTCTCTCTCTCTCTTTTCCTCTTGCCACACATTTTCTCTCATTCTCTTACTCTATGTTTTTCTCTCCATCTTTATTCTGAGACTTTCTCTCAGATTCTCTGTGTGTCTCTCTCTCTCTCTCTCTCTCCATTTCTCCAATTCTGTGTGCATCATATCCTCCCTTGGTTTTGATCTCTTTTACTCACTCTCTCTCTCCATCTCTCTCTCTCTCCCCCCCTCTCTCTCCCCCCCCCCCCCCCCCCCCCCCCTCTCTCTCCCTGGCTGTCCTCTCCTCGCCTCAGATCCCTAGCTCCCAAATTAGCTCCCTGACTCACGGCTGCCTGTTCCCCGGCTGGCTGCCTGTCTGAGGCATGTGCCTTCAGCCCACGAGAGCCCTCTGTGGTCCAGGCCAGTGCCTGAGCCCTGCTCACGCTCACACGTCGCCTGCCCCCAGGGCTTCACCGCGGTGATGGACAGACCGGGGGGGAGAGGAGGAGAGGAGGATGGAGGGAAGAGAGCAAGTGAAAGGGTGAGAGGTACTGATACGAAGGAAAATGGGAAAGAGAGAGAAAAAGTGAGAGAGGGAGAAAGAGGGAGAGAAAAAAAGAGAGAGAGGGAGAGAGAGAGCAGAATATGGTTAGACATACTGCTGGCGAGTCTTGAGTTCTTTGTCTATTTTTCCCCTCATCATTTTCCGTTTTTAAATCCCTCAGTTGCACTGTGTCGTTCGCCTGCCTGCCTGCTCAGTAATTTTTTCGTTCGCTCACCCTCCCTTCTCAGCATGTTTCGGGAGACCTTTAGTTTGCACACGGTGTGTGTGTGTGTGTACTGTATGTGTGTGTGTGTGTGTGTGTGTCTGTGTGTGTGTGTGTGAGAGCGAGTTTGCACACGTTGCCGGGGTGCGCTTGGCGAGGTGTGATGAAATCAGACACTGGAAAGAGTCCAAATGTCGTCTGGGCATGGAGTAAGGGCGATGGGCGCGTGTCTGGGCACGGGCTAAAGACAATGCGCGCGCGCGTCTGGGCATGGACTAAGGGCGATATGCACGCTTCGCCATCGTACACCAAGACCATTCATGCAAGAAAGGGCCTTCACTAACGCCAGACTGCCTGCAAACTGTCACCGCGCACACACACACACACACACACACACACATACACACACACACACACACACAGAACAGCCCCCCTTCCCTCTCTCCTGTCATTTTTTCTTCTGTTTTTCTTCACTTTATTTAATAAAAAAGAACAGGAAGTAGTCAGAAGAGAAAGCCTTTTCCACCTCTGTGGCCCGGCCTCTGTTGCATTGCGTGAGAACACGCCGGTGCGTCCTCTGAATTATGAATGACCAAGGCCATCTCCCCCACGGTTCAGCCAAGGTACAATCACAGTCATCTCTCTCTCTCTCTCTCTCTCTCTATCGCTCTATCTCTTTCTCTCTCTCTCTCTCTGTCTACCTCTCTTGTTCCACTCTACCTGTGCATTTCTTGGGGCTTCCGGGTCGTTTGCCGTGCATTCCCAGCTTGCAGTTGAAGTTCTCCTCCCAGAACTCGGCGAACCACACGTTCCTCCTGTTGTTGGACAGCGAGCGGCTCTTGAAGTAGCGATCGAAAGCTGGAGAAGGAGAAGGAGGAGGAGGAGGAGGGTGGGGTGAAAGATGTGAAAGAAAAAAAGGAAAGAGAGAGAGAGAGAGAGTAAAACAGAGAGGAGTGAGTGAAAAGCATTGTCCATGACTTCACGCCATCCCTCCTACTCACGGCGAGAACAAACAAGAAGGACAAGGGAAAAAAGCAGTTGTCATTTACGCAGTCTATACGCCTAACTGTCCCTCCCCCTAAGGATACAATTATCTAATGGGTTCTAACAAAAGCCGTGCTAATTGGGGACACATCGTCAAGATGTACTGTACCCCAAGAGAATCGCCTCTGTCACTCCGTGTGCGTGTGTGCACACATGCAGGCATGTACGATTGTGCGTGTGTTTGTGTGCGTGTGTTAGTGTGTTGGCGTCTCATCATTGTCTGAGCTTGTATACGTGTGTGTGTGTGTGTGTGTGTGACTCATTAGGGCCTTTGCTGGCTACAGGCAGCTCTCTGTGCGCTAACACTAGAGTCTTCTAGCGTAGCGGCAGTGGCGCTAACCGCTACTCAGCCACCCATAACACAGAGCCCAGTGGGAGCGCGGCAGATAACAGCCCCCTCCCTGATCTGGGCACTAAGCCCGGGTGGAGAGGCCACAGTAACACCGAGAGTGGTTGCACTCTTGGAGAATACCAAATAAGAAAAGCCTATAAAAGACCTCTCTCTCTCTCTCTCTCTCTCTCTCTCTCATTCTCTTTCTTCTCTCTCTTTCTCTCTCTCTTTCTCTCTCTCTCTCGTTCTCTTTCTTCTCTCTCTTTCTCTGTCTCTTTCTCTCTCTCTCTCTTTCTTGCTCTCTGTCTTTCTCTCTTTCTCTCTATTTCTCGCTCACTCCTCTGTCACATGCTATACTATAAGAAAGTCCCTATAAAAGAACTCTTTAATCTCTTTCTCTCTCTCTCTCATACTCTCTCTCTCTCTCTCTCTCACTCTCGCCCCTGGAGTAGAAGGTCTTATCCAATTGTGTGATAACACCTATCAGGAAGCAAATACCCAGGAGAGTGTAGAGGTGACGTTTTTTAACCCCCTTCTGACAACGACCCACCCCAGAGCACCCCACCTCAGCCCCCTCGCCTCCCCTCCTCTCTCCTTCCCTTCCCAGGGTGCTCTGGTGAGCCTCTTACCGTCGACGGAGGCGCGCTTGGGCAGGATGGTGATGGCGCCCTCGGCCACGTCCTCCTGGCCCACCACCGGCGAGATCTTGGAGCCCCAGCTGTCAGAGCCCACCCACAGGAAGTGACCCGTGTGGTTCCTGCGCCTGGCGGCGTCCAGGACTCGTCTGTGTGGAAGACAGGAGCACAGTAGTGGAAGAAAGAAACACAAAAAGAGGGAAAGAAAGAAAGAAAGAAAGAAAGAATGGATAAGAAATTAATTATTCCTCTGACCATAATTATTATTGAATGACAGATGAATTATTACTGCTATAATCTCTCTATCCAGTAAATGCATAAAAGAGGTAGCACTGCATGACCAATTTACTAATCATGTGAAATAATAAGCTAATATTCACCGAGTTTAAATTGTATGAACTTATCAGATCTTGGTGTTTGAGGAGAAGCCTGGAGAGATGAGGAGACGTTTACCTACAGAGTTCAATCACATGCCTCGCTTTGAAAATGCTTTGTAGTTACTTGGTAGCATGAACTGTTCCTTTTTCAGTAGACATCCATTCTATTTCTCCTCTTGCAAGCTGGTCTCTACTTACTTCAAACTACTCTACTTTTTTTCCAACTTTTCGTGCAGAAATTTTTTTTTTTTATCAACCAGCACACCAAATAGCAACATAAGTAGCCATGCAACCCATTTATTTATTGTTACAGTTTATATGCACGATGGGAAAAGAACCAATACCCTTAGCTGTGTTCTCTGCTTCCCACAAATCCATAGGGTCTGCTAAGGATGTAGACCATTAGATATTACATTTAATGGTTCCCAGAAATGTCTTCACGTAAGCACATATTGCTGCATCCCACATCCACCATGGTCACACTTTCAACTTTCTATTAAGTCCAGCAGCAGATCCCTTGGTGTCTTGGTGGGACCCTTCTCTTCCTCTCTCGCTCTCTCTCTCCCATCCTCCCCTCTCTATCTTTCTCTCTCTCTCTCTCCCTCTCTCTCTCTCTCTCTCCCTCTGCCCTGCTCCCAACCCAGGCAGCACCAGAGAGCTGATGAGAGCTGGTCCTCGGGGGCCGGCTTACGTAACAGGCTCAGCTCAGGCAAAGCTCTGTGGGCCCAATCAGACCTGCGCCGCGCGGAGCAGGATGTAGAAACGGGAGCATTCCCACCCTGCAGGCGCAGGAAGCCTTGCTTTACCTTATCCTCCTCTTTTTTCCACTCTTTTTTCCTCCTTTTCTCCCCTCACCCCTCACCCCTCCCTCCCTCCCTCCACCTCACTCTGTGTCATACCATTTTTTTGTTTTTTTTGGAGGAGGCACGTGCAGTTTTGAGTTCATTTATGGTAAGCGAGAGGGGCCATTATTATTGCTGGAGAGGAAATGCTTAAGTAAAGGGAGGACACTGTGTTAGTTGGGAGAGTCACAGGCTTAATGGAGACATAACTGCTGTCTCAGTGGCTGCCTCAAATCTCTCTTTCTCTCTCTCTCTCTCTCTCTCTCTCAATACCACTCTCTTCCTCTCATCCCTTCCTCATCATCAGCCTCCCTGCCTTAGTCCCTGCATTACCCACTTTCTGCACCCCATAACTTTCACTTTCACTCTGTTTTATTTTCTGTCACTCCTCTCTCTCTCTCTCTCTCTCTCTCTCTCTCTCTCTTGCCGTTTTCCTGCTGCTCACCTCTATCCTTCTCTCTTTCCCTTTGCACCTGATTTTCTACCCCTCCTCCCTTGCCACCTCCCACCTCCTGCCCCCTCCCTCCCTCCCCTCCGTTTGATACATTCCCTGTGGGTAAACAACCCGCTGACGACTCTGGCAAAGAGGTCAGAGGTTGTCGTGGCCTTTATTGAAATATATCCTTTAGTTTATATATATTTTATGTAGTATCTTTATTCTGTGTAATATCATTGTTTTGTGAAACTGAATTCTGTAGTATGTTCAGTGTGGGAAAGGAAGACTGGTTTAAGGAAAGAGCAGGCCTGGCAGAAAATGGCATAGATAAGGTTTGGTGCCAGGAAATGTAAGCAAAACCTAAAGAATGGCACAACCTAAAGAATGTATGAATGACAGGATGAGAGGGCAAAGGTGAAGTACCATATATTACTTGGTCAGTTATCTGTAAACATAGAGGGTGCTGTCTGGGATGACTTGAAGGGGTATAAAGGCTGGACAACAGCCAGAGGATGGGAGCTCACTTTGCTCACTGCTCACTGCTTACTTTGCTTTCACTTAATTGCTTCACCAATGCTCCGGAGTGCATTAAAGCCATCATCTGCAGTATACATCCACGGTGTGCGGACTTCTTATGAGTTGTATTATTTAATGTGGATTTGACACCACAAGGTCACATCTGGGAAGGGCTCACCTGATGTCATCCTCGTTTGCAAACATGATGATGGCCCGAGCGTTGGGGGTCTCCATCAGCCGGTCGATGATCTTGAAAAACTCGCCTGATTTCGGCTCACGGGGTATCTTTAGCGACTGCGCAATGCACACACCACCTAAAAGAGAGAGAGAGAGAGAGAGAGAGGGAGGAAGAGAGAGAGAGAGAGAGAGGGAGGAAGAGAGAGAGAGTGAGAAGGAGTGCAACCATGACTGCAGACACATTGTGCGTTTCCACAAAGAATTAAAAATTAAGTGGTCCTTTCTTATCAGCCGACAGCGAAACCCCCTTCGGAAGTTAACGCGCACGCCCGACACAAACAGGATATGACAGGCCATATTGAGAGGGGACAAAGTGCTCATTCATACATTTAACGCCAGCCAGTTATACCTCTTCATCATCCTCAGCGAGCGCCATTATGTCATTAGTGGCTCAAATGGGCGTGAGTGATGGACCCTCCCGTTCCTCTGCACAGTCCCTGCAGTTACAGTTCATTTAATGAGCATCTGGGCCGTCTTCAGCCCCTCTCTATTACTGTACTTAATCAGTGCGCCGCTCCCTCCCTCGCTCGCTCGCTCGCAAAACACCACGTCCACGTCCCCGTCCTCATGACAAATAGTAATTATCCCAAATTAATACCCCCTTCAGGAGTCATCTGCGGTCTGCTTTGACCCCACACACACACACACACACACACACACCCTGCGCACAACCCTGCCATCGCTGTGTGGCATTTCCTTCTGCTGTGCCCACCATGTCATTATGCGATCACGTTTGTTGGGTACACTAGTTGGTGTTCCTGGGTGGCGGCGGGGCATTGATAATCAGTGTAGTGGAGGTGCTGGTGTGGTTGGGTGGAGATGGTCTGGGGGAGTGTGGTGCTACCTGCGTCCAGCTCAAACAGATTGTTTAATAACAAGCCACACACAAGTCAGAGACGCTTGAGGAGAATGCCGCATTCGGTGCTGCAAGTACAGTATGTCCATCAATCGGCCGTCACCGCTAAGAGAAGACAGCACACACTGTGAGCGGCATTTGTTTTGTGCTTTTTGAAAACAGACACACCTGGCTGCAGTAAGGGGCTTCCACTCACTGTCGACAACTTCTGTCTTTGTTTCCCCCCCCTTTCCAAAACAAGCAAATAAAAAAAAGCATTCTTTCATGTCTCAGGAAATGCAAGACTATCAAAGACGGCAAATTAGCATTCAAGGCTTTGGTGCTTTTCAAAGCAGCACGCTCCCCTCCTTCGTCCTCATGCGTTTCCTCCTCTCTTCCTAGTCTTCTTTTGAGGAGGTGTGTGGGAGTGGGGTGGTGGGGGGGGAAGGCTTTGGTGAAAACAGCACACGTTTACCTAACAGGGCTGACTGTTAACAATTTCCTGTTGTAATCCTTGCACGTGGGATGTCGCCGGCGCAGACATCAGCATTGCAGCATTTCCAGGCAGCTTCTTCTGTGAGCCTGAGCTTATTTTGTCACCTCTGAGGGGAATAGAAACGGGGGACGGTTTTGGGGAAACAGTGACATCTGGTGGTGGTGGTGCTGCTCCATGTTGACGATTCCACGCCTCGTCACTGTCTTCCAGCTCATAAAATACTTTCATGTTTCTGAGGCAACCATCAGAAGCCAAAGTTAAGCGAGCTCCATCCCACCCATTTCAAAACCTGTGATTTGAGTATGTGTGTGTGTGTGTGTGTGTGTGTGTGTGTGTGTGTGTGTGTGTATGAGTGAGTGAGTGAGTGAGAGAGAGAGTGAGAGAGAGAGAGTCACTGGACATCAGTGGCGGAGACATCCAGTGAGTCAGTGCCACGATTTGTGTGTTTCAAAGGAATGGGACCTCCGGCCACCACCACTGAATCTAGCTCCATTTGCATGTGAATTAAGTGGCCCATTTGACGTCTGTGATAATTGAATGGTTCCTAGTGTAACAGCGACAGGAAGTCGAGCGGTCTCCATTAATCTTTAATGATTTGATTATCAGGGCCTTATGAAACGTGACTTATCTAATCAGATCTGTGCTCACATGCCCACTCAAACGTATGGAAAGACTGATGAGGAGCACAATTTATTTCTAGGGGTCCAGATATGAAGCGGTTGCAATTATCTTTTTTCTCTCTCTCTATCCCCCTCTCTCTTTTTTCTTCTCTACACCAACTGTACAAGTTTTCTTTAAAAAGTAAAAAAAACACAGTCACTGACTTAAGTGATTCATTGGGACCAATTTCCGGGTGACTTATTGATTAACTGATTGATTAACTGGATGAGATAGTGTCTTTGTCTATCTATTTATTTAGTAATTAACTCAAGTTTCTTACTTTTTTACTTCCATCAATCCTTTAAATTTCATTTCATTCATATCCTCATTTATTACCTCAAAAATGATTTATCGTGATCAATTTGAAAAGAGTTTTGTTCATTAATTGATAAAAATGACTGAATGATAAGGTTAGTCTTGCCTTAGCTGCTTATTGTGCAGTTAGTCACTCCATTACTTGTTTAGGTAACCATCAATCGTTTCCCAACTTCATATTGGTTTTTCCGGTGGCACAATAAGCAACATTGAGCAAATGCTAACTTGGAGACAAGACAAATTTTAAAGTCAGCGTTTTGTAGACTAAAGAATGCTATTAAAATTGTCTCCTTAATTCCAAAATGGAGACACAGTTGACCGAGTAGTTTCCAGTGTAGTTAAGAGCAGGTAAAAACTTGAGGCTGGCTTGCGAAAGAATAGTTCTTTATTCTGGATGTAACAACAGAGTTCTGGTAACCCTGTTGTACGCACAGCACAGCACAGCGTTTCAAGGTGAAGCCAAGGTAATGAACTGAAGCAAAGATCTGGGAAACTTCTGGCTAATTATAATACCAGAATATACATTCATGTCTGGGGTCAGATTGGAGGGGGGGGGAACAGACAGTGATATAGCCTTATTCAATTAAGACGTCTTGTGGGGGAGGTACACCATTTGCTATTGTAAGGTGACAATATTCTGTCTGCTTACAATAAACATCCTGTCCTCGCAGTTTCTGCAGTATTAAACAAAGAACCAAAAGAATGACATACAGAAAACCACTAAAATCTAACATAGAGCTACAGCATGTGTTAAGGTCCGATTTTCATTTAAAAGTATCTGCGTTTGTTTTAGACCTTTCCTACCGAAAAATCCTTAAGGAGCAGACTCAAATAAACACAATGTGTTATTATGACCGCCGCACAGCGAAGCGGCGATCATATAGGTTTAGTCAGATTTTTTTTTTGTCTTTTTCTTTTTTTTTCTTTTTCGCATGGCCAATTTTCCGTCAAGGATTCCCATGACACTGAAAGACCGGGGTACACAAAACTTGGTGGGCATGTAGCCCTAGCATGGAACCATCGTTTTTCGTTTTGATCTGTAGCCCCCCCACTGGACTGAACCCCCCGAAAGGAGGGTAGGGCAGACACAGTTTTTTGTGAATAGCTCAAGAACCGTAGGGTTTAGGAGGACCACCTTTTCTTTGTATGTTGATCTTAAGGGGCCATGTCAACCCTTTCCATAACTACTCATTTAATGTATAGCGCCACCTAGTTAAAAACAAAAAAGTAAAAATGAGGTGTTGTAATCACAATATCTCTGGCATGGTCAAAACTGCACAAAATTGAAAGTGTAGGATCATTATGACACCCTCCGAATGCATGCCTAGTTTCGTGGACTTTCGTTCTTGGGGGGCCATACAATAAATGAATTTATGTGTACATTTAGTGACCGTACACCAACAGAGTTTTCTGTGAATATCTTGAGAACCGTAGGGCCTAGGATGACCAATTTTTTTTTTGCGTCAGTTTGCCTCCAGGGGTCATGTTAACCCATTCCATATGCACACATGTGCATAAACAGATATTCACACACACACACACATACATTCACAGTAATCATACGTATGACACATACACACACAGTAGACATATGTACGCATGCATGCACATGCACACAAACAGGCACACACATAGGCACACCCACAAGCACATGCACGCACGTACGCACGCACACACACACATATTTTACATGTGAAATCTATGAACTAATCATTTTTTGGTACTTGTTGTCTAGCAGATACCAGTGAGAATTGAGTGTGCATAATGCAATTCAGTGAGACAGTTAGAATCCTATATGCCTTTCACCTTTTGTTTTTAACCAGCAGCCAGACCAGCAGATACCCTAACTTTGCTGAATTACTGAAGCTAAGCAGGCTTAGTTAGTAATTGGATAAGAAACCTCCTTGGAAGAGTAGGTTCCTGCTGGAAGCGGTGTTGGTGGCTGGCCAGTAGGTGGCACTCTTCCCTGTGGCCAAAAGCCACCAAACAAATATCAATCCCAATGTCCTATTGCAGTGACAGGGACACTGTTCTGCAGGAGATGTTTTCCTTTGCATGAATGTTAAATTGAGGTCCTGACTCACGATGCTTGTTAAAGATCCCATGGCACTTATCGCAAAGAGTAGGTGGTTCCCTGATTTGCTTTATTTATGTACACATACACACACACACATGCGCACACACACACACACACACATACAAACACACACACACTACACATGCACACACACATACATGCACACACACGACACGCACAAACACGCACATAAACACATAAACACACATACAAACACACACACATGCACCCACACATACAAACACACCTACATACACAAACACACGCACACACACTCACACACAAAAAACACACACAAAACACATATACAAAAACAACCACACACAGACAGACGCAGACACTCAATTACAAACACACAAAAAAGGAACAAAGTAGGAAATGAACACAATTTGACAAGCGTGACTTATTTTTCTGGAAAAAATATGCTGGACTGGGTGGCGGTCATATTTTGTACCGCTCTGCGGTACATCTAGTTGTTATTGTAGTGATGTGGCTGTTATTGTTGTCGTTGTGATGTGGCTGTTATTGTTGTCATAGTGATGTGGCTCTTCAGCCAGTGGTTCCACGGTGCATAGCCCAGTCACTGAGCTCCCTCAGGAGGCCCTCATCATCCCCAGTGGCTCTGGGTGAAGCCTGATAGGATCTGTGTTAGAGGTGATGGGGGACAGAGCTGCTCTGTGGAGCATACTGTAAAAACACTCCAATCAAACTCATGTTTAATGCAATTTCTCTTGTTTTATTTTTTCTCACTCTCTCTCTCTCTCTGCTTTCTCCGGTGCTTCATTCCACAGGCATAGATGCATGATTAAGCAGCACTGTTTTAGCGTGCTGCGAATTTCTCGAAAAAGCTGCACCATTATTGCAGCAGGTTATTATATCCATCCATTATGCTGCAGACCCCCCCCCTCGTTTTCTCAGCATATTCTGTGTGTGTGTGTGTGTGTGTGTGTGTGTGTGTGTGTGTGTGTGTGTGTGTGTGTGTGTGTGTATGTGTGTGTGTGGTGTGTGTGTGTGTATGTGTGTGTGTGGTGTGTGTGTGTAGAGGCAGGGGGTGATCATGAGGGCCAACAAAAAGAAGTGATCAAAACACAAAGGTACAGGGAGAGAACGTGCCAGTGTGGCAGGATGGACTGGGGTTGAATCCAGCCATCCCCCTTCTCATTTGGTTATGGTTGGCTCTCTTCTTTTCTATCCAGTTCGTGGTTGGCTCACATTATGTCTTTGGTGGCCAATCATGTCACGAGGGAGATGTTATAGCTCGAACATACCCTTAGGGCAGCACACAACGTCAGAAGTTTGTATTGTTTGGGTTCACCTGATTTCCGGTTGTGTCACAGGTACGTAAAGGCCTACCGCAAATGTTTTACCGTTGCCCAGCTTGCTCGTGGCTTATGTGGAGCTCCGATCTTTTATAGAACTCTGCTGTGTCGTGGCTACCCCGTCTTACATCAGATTGAGCGGAATAACGCATTGTTACTGTCATTGCCTCGCACGCCAATGCATTGCCTGCGAGCTTCGTGTATCAACTGGCTCAGGTAGGTCTTTTCCATTCGGGCTAGGTGATTACTTTATTTGGGTGGTAGCTTAATAGGCCTTTTATTGTGTGTTTCAGGGATAGCTACCATAGCAAGGAAGTGTTTGCCGACTGCTGCTTTGCCTAGCCGCTGTTAGCGCACCACCATCTATCTGCTGTGCTACTTACCAGGATCAAGCTAATTGACTGAGCCCATTGACCTGAACAAACTATCATAGGCCACCAGTGTGGCTGGCCGAGCACCTGCCCTCAGACCTGAATAAATGTGTTTGTTACGTGGTGTAGTGATTGTTTGAGTGGGTTGTGTGTCCTTGTCCCCTAAATTGTGAATTTATTTGGGTTGTTTGTTTTCTTTCAGTTTTGTGTTGTTTGTGTCCTTCGGCAGGAGGCCGTTTGCTTAGTGCTGTGGAATGCCAGGAACCTAGTTTACTTTGTCAATTGTTTTCATGCAATGTTATTATTTGTCATTTGAGTTGCATCATTGAGAGGAGGCGATTACCGCTGCAGAGCATCAGTGCTGCCGTTGTTTCACAAACATCATTTCATTGTTGTCTGTCTGTTTGATTGTTTGTTTTATCTGTTTCTACTGACTTGATCTGTCTGTGTCCGTCTCTGTGTCGTGTCTGTGTCGTGTGTGTGTGTGTGTGTATGTGTGTACCTATGACCTGTAGTTAACACTGTCTTCTGTCCTTGCTGTATGTCCAGGTGCTGAGTGCTGACGGTGGGAACGGTGTCCTCGAGGTGGTGGGTCCTCTTCAGTGTGTAGTGTGGGTGCTCTCACAGTGTGACCGTAGCCGTGCTGTGTGTGCGTTTGCGTGGCCTTGCACGTGTGTCTGAGGTGGATTCTTTGGATACTCATACCTGAGTCGCTGGACGCCCACCGGTAAGCCTCAGTCTGGTTCTGTGAGTGTGTGTGTGTGCGTGAGACTCTATGCCAGTACACTGACCCATATACCACTCTTATGTGGTGTTTGTTGTTGTGCGTTATTGATGACGATGAACTGTTTGATCTCTACTGAAATGCTGTGATTTGGTGACATTGTAGTGACATTATAGTGACTCAGTGTGAAGTGTTTTTACCATTGCTGACATCAGCTTTTAGAGTGCCTACTACTTTGCTGTGTTTTTGGACTAATAAAATTGTATTTTTGTATGGAACCACATCTCTGTTTGTTCAGTACCCAAACCTGATTGCCTAATTTGATCGAAGTCTTAGTCATTTACAGTTCCCTGGGTTAGACCCTGGGGTGGCATAGTCAAACTCCGTTACTGCCGCCGCTACACCAGCTGTGTTTTCGTTATTCCCCAGTTCGCCCTGCTCATCCTCATCCACCCGCCATCTAAAGCAACATCGTTGGGACAACCCCCAGTGGCAAGAAAGGAGGCCATTTTTCAACAGGTCCCTGCAGTTAGCGTGCATTAGGCTTCCCCTGTGAATGCAGGGAAATTGTCAGTGAGAGCCAGCGAAAAGTGCATGCATACGAAAAGGGAGAGCAATTGAAAGAGAATGAGTGAAGGGAGTGGAGGAGAGAGAGAGAGAGGGAGAGAGATATGCACAGCAATTGATTTGAAGCCTTTTTCTGTGGTACCCTACTGTATGCAGTGGCCTTAAGGTTTGCTGCCTCGTGGCAAAAACAACACCTCCACATGCTTCACAGACTGGCACAGTTGTGAATGTGAGTTCTTTTTACCCCTCGCACTATGACACACATTGACACACAAACCCGGCCAGGGTGTTTATTCAACATGCCACCACACAAACACCCACGTGCGCACAGGCACGGGCGCGTGGTGACAAAGCGCACTAGCACAGCCACATGCTAAAGCATGTGTGTACAATGGTAAAGCGTGAAATCTCGCTCGTGTCCTCCTACACACAGCCAAATGGAACCCTTTCCCAAGCAAACAGTCCCTGGCACACTATAGACGCTGGAGACGAATAGGCAATGGCAGCCTCCCAAAGCAGGGATTACTACAAGCTCTGGATCCAGCCTAAAGTTTGCAATGAGAAATCTCAATTTCAAAATAAATGACTTCTTAATCCAAGGACTAGTTTAAGCTTGTGCCAATGAGATCCACTGGTACAACATACAGCCTTTTTGTCAACATTTTAGCACCACAAAGTGATGCCTTGCGTATATTAAACCCATTAACTGGCTTTCATTATAATCTTTCATGAGGTATAGCTCTCCAGCAAAAAACTCACCAAACGACATTGCAAGCACTGCCTAAAATGACTCATAAGTGTATATCTAGGTGGAAAAGGGAGATAAAAGTTCACTTCTCCGCTACAATTTGCGGCATAATGAGGAGTGTGAAGCAGGGGCCCTTTGAAGTGGTGGCTAGTTTACGCCTTGAACCACAGCGCACGCCGCTGCGCACCGGCCTCTTTCATCACAAACCCACCAGCAGGAGGATAATTGGTGCGGAGCGGATTTTTCAACTGCACACAACAAACGGCACTTGGAAGATGCTCTCAAGAGAGAGAGAGACTCTTGAGATCAGAACATCTCGATCGTGAAAGGTGCGCGGCCAAGTTTTTGGGGGGATGAGGTCAGCAGTCTCCTGGAAGACCAGGGCTTTTTGGGAAGGCGGGCAGCCTCCTTCCCCCTGGCTGGCATGAGACCAAGAGCAAGGTGCCACGTCGAGGCACAGCGACCGAGTCAAGGGCTGACCGACCTCAGATCTGTGCACGATGTCATCAATAGTCCCTCTGATCTTTTGCCACATCTTGGAGGCCAATAGATGCGACCTGGCTATCGGGAGATGGGGGGGGGGGGGGGGACTCAGGAAGAGGGCTGGGGAGCATCTGAAATCAGGTCACGACAGCCACGGCTGAAGGTCGCACCGAGAACGAAAGCTCCCTACATCACCACTGCGGCGTCCTGTCTGCTTTTTTTCTTCCAGTTGATAGATTTATCCTCCAGAGAATCCAAAGGATATCATTTCTTTCTTTTTTTCCCTGTGCTCCCCCCACACCCCACTTTCCCCGACTCTCTATTCTATGCAGTCTGGAGATTTGGACAAATTCCCTCTCACCTCTCCAATCTCACCAGAAGCCATCGTAAACCAGCTCCCTCGCACTGAGGCATTGCATTTCCTGCAAAAATGTAAATCAAACCTTGCCATTGAGGCAACACGGCCTTAACGCAATGGGTAGGTGGAATGAAATCATGTTTGGATCTCTCCCCCTCTCTCCATCCCTCCCTCTCTCTATCTCTCTCTCCCCCCTCTCTCTCTTTCTCTCCATCACTCTCTCTCTCTCTGTCTCCCTCTCTAACTCCCTCTCTCTCCCTCTATATCTCTCTATCTCTCCCTCTCTCTCTCTCCCTCTCTCTCTTTCCTTCCTTCTCTCTTTCTCTCCATCACTCTCTCTCTCTGTCTAACTCTCTCTCTCTCCCTCTCTCTCTCTCCCTCTCTATATCTCTCTCTCTCTCTCTCCCTCTCTCCCTCTCTCTATCCCTCTCTCTCTCCCTCTCTCTCTCTCTCTCTATCTGTCTCTCCCTCTCTCTATCTCTCTCTCTCTCCCTCTCTCTCTATCTCTCTATCTCTCCCTCTTCCTTTCCGAGGCAGCTCAGTTTTGCAGTGGCGTTAAGGGAGCCCTGCAGGGTCAGTAGGGAACAAAGGTAATCACCGGCGACCGACGGAAATGACAGTGTTTGAACAATGCAGGCCTGCGAGGCGGGTGTCATTAGTGTTTACGTTGGCGGGCGCCCGAACAGAAGGAAAAAAAAAACGCAGGAAGTCAGGCGTGAGAGGGAGACGTGGGTGAGAGCACGTAGCGAGCGAACGAGCGAGCGAACGAGCGAGTGAGCGAACGAGCGAGTGAGCGGTGGCGGCACGAGCGGTGGAGAGAAAGCATTAAGTCGGGAAATCTTCTCATTACTACTACTCTTGTTCAGGGCTGGGGGAGATTAGGGCAGCTCAACATCTGAAAGGCCAGCCATCTTAGGGGGCGGGGAAAAGTCTCTGGTAGATGAGAGAAAGGGGTCTGATCAGGTGTGCTGCGGAGGTGGACGAGTCCATGACATGGAGCATGTTTCGGGCCCTAGGGAGGTGAGTGGAATCAGACGAGGCGGTCCACCTACAGGACCCTGGGATGATGCGGGATTCTGGAAGGACAAGGAACGTCCCTGGACCCCTAAACTCCCAGCCACCACACCCTCTTCCTCTGCAGAGCCTTCCCCTGCCCGATCCGCTATTACACTGATGCAGCAAGATCTGGCACACGGAACAATCTGGAGGCCGCCGAGATGGAATGCTGCTGTGCACACAATGAAATACAATAACCATCTCACACAGCACGGTCCCAGAATGCCTCCAAACATAATTCATCTCCATTAAAAAGCCCCTTCTGAAGAATCCCCATATCGCTGCGGAGCAGCCTAACTCGCACATATGGAAAACACCGACACGTGAGCCTGATAATATCCATAGTTACTCCATGGCCCGCACAAGGCGATGGCAGTCGAGGATTCGCCCATCAAATTATTACAGATGGTGCAATTACTCTCCCCAGCTTCATGTGGGTGGGGGGGGGGGTTACCCCTGTCTACTATGACTGATGCAAAGCACTTAACATGCATAGTTAACGACGATGAGCCGTTCGCATATGTTCACACGGCACTGTTTCGTTTTTTAAATCGCCTTTGTTGTGACCTAGTGCATTTCGGTCTTGGCATAAAATAAGATAAAGTCAAGTGTGGGGTGGGGGGGGGGGGTTGAAGGACGGGAGAGGCACTGCTTAGTTATGAGGATCAGGTAATTCCCCTTTGCCCTGTGTCCAATGCGGGAGGAGGGAGAGGATGAGGAAGAGGCGACTAAGCATGTGGTGCTCTGCTGAGCTCTGAACAAGGTCGGCGGCGGCGAGCCGGTCACATCACGGAGCGCCACATGCCGAGTGGAACTGCCTCGTCAGCGCTCTCCCGCCTGTCTCTGCCTCCCCGGTTCAAGTGAAAGGCGACCGGGCACCTGTTTCCCTGGTGTAGTGAAGGTGGATGCGACCGGCCGCGATTGGGGCCGCGATTGGGGCCGCGGCGTCTCTACAAAACACACTGTTGGCAGGAAGCCCGTGTGAGCTGAGATATGGAGCACACGTCAGACAGATGGAGTGGTCAGGGTCACATCTACTCCAAACTGTCTGGTACACACACACGCACACACACACACACACACATGCACACGCACACGCACACACACTAGACACACACACACACACACACACACACACACATCCATTGGCAACAACACAAATAAGTACAATGTGTTGGCATACATTCACTCATGCCAGAACACATACACATGCTGTAATGCCAGACATGAACACACTATATACAGTACATTCCATGTCACATTCACGTCCACTGACATACTTACACAGACAAACACTTGTTCACTCCCACACTCACTCACACTGATTTCCAAAGCAAGTGGGCCAAGCACTAACCCCCCTACTAGGATTCTGGGATATGAAGGGAGACAATCAGTTGCTCTCTCTCTCTCTCTCTCTCTCTCCATCTCTCTCTCCCTCCCTCTCTCGTCAACAGTGCTATTATCCTGTAGGGGCCACATCACGAAGCCTCTCTCCTAATGGTCGTGACACAGGCGCCCAGGGGGGACGTCCTTCTCTCGACGCGCCACTGACAGCGGCAATAGTGGGCGGGGCAGAGGTCACGACCCAAGAGGTCATTAAAACATATGCTCTAAATCTCTCCGGTCCTGTTTCCTCTCTGTCTCTCTCTCTCTCTCTCTCTCTCTCTCTCTCTCTCTCTCTTACCCTCTTCAGTGGCACGTGTAGCCTGTAGGGGCCTTTCCACCATGCTTGTGTGGCTTGGAGATGGACCATCACACAAATGGAGAGACCGGAGCAGGAGTGCGCCTGCGCAGTTCGTCGGCGTCCCTTCAAAAGCGGTCCGTCTGATATAGTGCGTCAATAAGATCAATGCACGGGGGTGACTGCATGACTGTTTCCATGGTATCCACACACGACTAGCTCCCAGTGTGCTTTGAGAGATGAGGGGGGGGGTGTGGGGGGGTGGATGTGGGGGTGGGGGGGATCTATTGTGTGACAATGCTTCTCTGTGGTTTTCTTCATTGTTTGGGCTTTTCTTTTTTTGCAGAATCAGGCAGTGGACGCTTTTTCTTTCTTGCCGATCAGTCTCTCGCTCTGTCCTTCTCTCTGGTTTCTGCGCTTGACCTGTTTTTTCTCCACCGAAATGTGATGTCCGGCTGTTCTAACACCCATCTCTGATCCTTCCTCTCCCCACTTGTCCCCCTCTCTCTACCTCTCTCTCTCCTTTTCTCTCCCTCTCTCACTCTCTCTCCCTCTCTCACATTTTTTCAAAACTCTCTACTCTCTGATCCTTTATTCCAGCCCTGCAGTCTCAGTTGGCTCACTCTGTCCTACGGAGATTGAGGCTCAGAGTCTCTTTTCTCGTTCCACAGACCCTTGTGTTTCCCTTCCACACGATGAGAACTTGTCTTTTTCAGTGGCGGATGAGGACAGTCTCACTGCCACTTGCAGCCAATTTGTTTTTCACTTTCACACACACCAGCACTTTTCCCCGCAAATGATTTTCATACCGTGAAACGCTGAGTTATTCATACGGACGACAGGCTTGTCCTTAATTGGCTCGTAGGAGAACTTCAGGATTTCCTTTTAGGATTCTTCTTTCAGACAAACGCAAATCACAAGTGATCTAGCCTAATGCATAATATCAAATTCCTCTGATTTCTTTCCTCAAAAATGTCTAATAAATAAAGTAAATAATCATGTTGACAGTAACAGCTTCCAGTTGTTAGTTGGAAGTTTTTTTGAAAATGTATTGTTTAAATGTCTTAATATCAACATTATTGAAAATCAGGGTTATTAACTTAAATAGCCGACCTTTGCTTGGCCATCAACCATTGCAGTAGACTAGCGTAATGTAGCAAGGTGTAGGAGGTATATTTTTCTAAATTGATTTCATTGACACCCCTGACCAAGTGACAGATAAAAGCATTCGAAATGCTGTCTCATTCTTTTAGCTTTAGCAGGTTAATTCCCCTGTTTTTCAATGACTTTTGAAGGGGGGCACCACTGGAAAATTTAAGTGGGACAACTAACTGAAATGGTGTTTCATACAGAGTCAGTTATGTCAGTTACGTAAATCATGCAATACTACTTATGGCAACAATTCTCATGAACATTGCACACACTTACATGATGAGGCTAAGTGATATCAACATGTATAATATTCGTAAATAAATTAAACATTAAAAAGCTTGTTACAGTTCAAATAAGAACACAAAATGGCCTCAGCGTCTATTTAAAGAGGATAGATTGAGGAACATAATGTCCATGGGTACCTATCCAAATCAAGGAGGATGTTCATTAGGATAGAAGCATTGAGGATGTGTCATCTACACTAGATCAGCCATTTCTTTCTACAACAGTCGTTTACAACATTAATGATCAAAAACAAGGACATTTCTATGTGACTCCAAACTTTTGAATGGTAGTGTGCCATGTATTACTATGTAATGAATATGTAATAACACTCCATCCATACAAGAAGATTGTAGAAGCACTTCCAATCTCTGCAGCAGCTGCTTCCTACCTTATCCCTCCCTCTTGGGTAGAATCCTCTAGAATCCTGGCTTTCCAGTCACACCTTGGAGAGATGTAACTAATCCACCCAAGCTCACTTAGCCAGATGCTACTCATTAGCCACAAGCTACTTGTCAATGGAAAAAAATGCTAAGCCATAAAACACACACTGATTGCTCGTTGGTCTCCCTGGATAGTGTCACACCATGTTTACTAGTTGAAGTCTGAACAAATAGCCCTCCATGGCCCACCACCACCACCACCTAACACCCCCCAACCCACCTGCCGCGCTCTGTTTATAAACTGCATTTGGACACACTTGCACGCCACAGCCAAACTGTCTGAAGGTGACCACAACAACCCCCCTCCCCTCCTCCACCCGACCCCCTCCTGAACACAGATATTGGCATTTGCTTTAGTTTAATAAGGTCAGACGTCAGGAGTGTCAGTGGACCGTCGTGGTCGCTGACAATCCCTCGCCACCCCTCCCCCCCTCCCCCCGCCACCCCCGTCACATCCTCCAAACGCTCCCTGGCACGGCCTGCTTCTGAGAGTAAAGTAAAAAGTACAGATCGAGCGAGCGGTGCGCCTCGCCTGAGTCACGCCTGGAGGCAGATGCAGTGAAATCCTCCGACAGAATTTGCAGAGTGAAAGGTGAATATCTCCCTGAGATTGCTTTTTCTTTTTGTTTTGTCTTTTTCTCTCTGTGTGTGTGTGTGTGTGTGTGTGTGTGTGCGTACGGCGCCGGATCAGAATGAGGTGTATCGAGTGCTCAGCTCTGCAGGATGCCTGTTGGAATTGACCATTCGCTTCTGCAACATCTTTTCTTTTTGGACTGAGGTCGTTTTGAGAAATATACAAGGGTTTGTGTGTGTGTGTGTGTGTGCGTGTGTGTGTGTCTGTGTGTCTGTTTGTGTGTGCGTGTGTGGAGCAAACAACAAAGATATCCATGATAAAACACACACACACACACACACACACACACACACACACACACACACACACACACATGTATGGGATGCTGAAGTTGGGCAATTGGACAAACTGACCTATGAGCATGAACACACACACACACATAATCCCACCTGTTATCCCAGGGGATTTCTTTTCCTATCGGCCATGAGGTGTGACTTTGTCTGGGGCCTGACCTTTGATCTAGAGGTCATGCTGAGTGTATCGGACTGAGACTCTACTGTGTGCAGCACCGCGTGATGGAGGTGACTCAGACAAACACCCCCCACCCCCCCTGCACACACACACACACACACAAACACATACACTCCAACCACCTCAGGGGACACACAGGCAGACACTAATGAAATCGCACACAGCCTTATCTTGTTGATTAAAACTGTCAAAAGACCTGGGATGTGAGGTGTACAGGGAGGTGACAACAGGCTGAGCGGTGCAACAGACTTTCTCTCTCTCTCTATGTCTCCCTCCGACTGTTTCTTCGTTGTCTCTCTCTTGCTGTTAACCTTTCTTGTGTTATCTCATTCTTCCTATCTCCTGTTTGTACGTCTCTCCTCTCCAGACATTTTTTCCCTCACAGTGGAAACTTGGACTTCATTTTTTTTGTCTCTTTTAATACTTCCACACAGACAATGCAAAATGCAGCATCAAGATAACCTCACATTCACACACACACACAAAATAAAACATAATAACAAAATTGCCAACACCATTTGGAAGAGCAACAATGAAACATCTGTAACGTTATAGCTTCATGGAGCAGTAATTCTGAGTGCATTGTCCCATCAGTGTTCAGATTAATGCAAGGTAGCTGGCAGAGAGTTTGTTTGTACAAGGAGGTAAGACATTAATGTTAGCGAGTAAAACCTCATGAATAATTGATTTCCAAACATGTCAACACTGAGCGAGGCATTTACCCTGAATTACAATCAATAATTAAATTGATTCTTGAATTATGGAAACAATCTCACCGTCAGCAACAGCCCTGAACATTTGGATGTGTCTGATATTTCCAGGAGGGTAGAATTCTATTAAAAGTGCATTAGCCCCACTGCAAGCTCATGTGGGCGGAAGATATGTCATCTGCATAGCGCGTGGCGCACTCCGTGAGCAATTTCTTATTCTATTATAATATTATGATTAGGACAAAATGTTGGCGGCCCGATGTCCATGGTCAGCTCTGAGTCTATTATTTAGGGTGAAAAAAAAAGGATTGGAAATGTTCCCATTAAAGGGGTAGACAGCGTGTGAGTCAGAGATGGAGTGGCTGGCTGGCTGGCACTGCATTGCAGCCCCCCCACCCCCCAATCTCCAGATTTCTTATGAGTCAGTGGACTGGCTATCCGTCAGACGTATCGCAAGCTCTCGCTGTACTCACACGGCCGTTCAGTGGAGGACACACACACACACACACAGACACAGACACTCAGTGATTCAGTGAGATGCCTGTGTGTGCAGAAGTGCTTACACACTGCAGACAGCCAGGCTCTTGGCTCTTGCTTAAATGTACACACACACACACACACACACACACACACACACACACACACAGACACACATGACATTCAGGTACAAATATTCTCCATCTCCCTCTCTCAGACAGATAGGCAGAGAGATAGACTAACTCTCCACACATGAACACTATACACACACACACACACACACACTAACACACACACACACACACACAACAACATATTCAATTGCAAAATATAAGCATAATTCAGTCCATAAACACACACACACACACACACACACAAAACACATTCATGACCACTGGCAAGAAATGGGGAAGAGAATCCTAAATATTTAGTAGTTCTTTTTGATGTGGTTTCTCCTTTTTAAGTGCCCTTTTGAAAGAACACATTTCCAATCAGGGGGCCGATTTACCGATAGGAGTCCATGGTGAAATTCTCTTCTTTTGGAGGACTAAATAAGGCAGTGGAGGAGTAAAATGAAGATGTGGCCACTCTTGGCACAGTGAAGTGGGCGGCACTCTCTCTCTCTCTCTCTCTAGCAGCAAACAATCAATGGGTAATTTATTTCGGCTGAGGCCAGGTGTGGAACAAGACCGAGGCTTCAGGCAGGCCTGGGAGGCTGAAGCTGGGCAATTGCACAAACTGACCTATGAGTATAAACACACATTTAAACACACATACACACACACATGCATACCCACCACACACATACAGATGACCATAGCAACAAACACACACAGACACACACACACACACTCACACACACAGATGAACATACTGTAGCAACAAACACACACACACCGCCACCACCACATTCAAATGCAAACATCCCCATTCAAGCAGCACATAACTCAGTCTTTTGCGCACGCACACACACACACACACACACACACACACACACACACACACACACACAAGCCTATTTTCTCATTCTCCCTTTCAAATATGGAGGATATTCTCCCTCATCACCCATCCAGCTCGGTGAAGCTTGTTGCTTGTTATCTGCTCGTTGAGATAATAAAGTGCTGTGCCTCATTAGGCATTCTGAAACAGTGCAGGAGGGATGGAGAGGAGAGGAGAGAGGGATGGATGGAGGGAGTGGAGAGGAGGGAGGGAGGGGTGGGTGGGTGAAGAGGAGAGAGGGATCGTGACGCGGTGCTAAAAACTCACCAGCTGCATCTCGCTCATTAAGGAGGCCCCGTGTTTATGCTACCTCTGAGCAAACGTGCTCCCCTGAGCTGCAATCCCGTTAAAAAATAAAAGCCGCCCCCATCCGAAAAAGAAAAAAAAAACTGCCTTTATGCACACGCCCCCATCTCATGCTTGCAGAAGGCTCACGGTCTGAGTGTTTTGGAGCTTCTGAGTGAAAGCTGAAAGGGATTCTGGGAAAAAACAGAGGGGAGTGCGGGGGAAATCCTTTAAAGCCCACTTGTAAAAATCCTTCCCCCATCCCAGCGTATACTTGTTGATGCAGGATTAATCTGCTTTAACACACCTTGTAAAGTTTCCCCATCTGCCAGGTCTCTTTGACCCTCACCTCCGCTTCGGCGTCTCTATGGCAACCACTTGCGAAGGCAGTGATGGAGGGGAGGGAAAAAAATCTAGATGAGGGCCCATCTCTCTCACGTGTCCATTGGCACGGCGACTGGCACAAGGGGGCTTTTATCGTCATTTCCCAACGGACTGTGGCGCTGCCGTTTTCTCTCTTATCTTAATAAGGTTCTGTTCCCGCCGCTGTGATGGACCGCGCCAACCCCCTAATGGAGTCGCCAACACCTCGTACGACGGCGACGCCTTAATCTAAGACAAATCAACATCCTCCCCCTTCCCTCCCTTCTTCATTCTAGAGAGGAGTGGCCACTGCAGATGCTTCCTTCGACCTCACCTCAACCCCACCTCTCCTCACCGCACCGCACCGCACCTCTCGATGTCAAGGGTCGACTGGGGCTCAGGCGTGGTGATTGATGAGTCCCGTCATTAGCCCGACTGTCTGGACTCGAGTCTCCTCGTTCCGCCGCCATTTGTTTTTATTTGCCACGGCGGTCAGGCAGGGCTACTCCACCTCGGGCTGGCGAAACAGCACTTTTAATTTAACAGCGGCGAATTAAAGAAAAACACAATTGATGTCTGCGCTGCGCCTTTTTTTGTCGTCTCCAGTGAAGTCTGTCAGCTCTGTGCGTGTCTCATTGGGGAGGAGATGAGGAAGAAATACCTCCATTTGGGGACTAGCAGACCTAAATAATGGATAATTAAGAGGTGTCTGGTTTAATGAGTCAGGAGAGAGAGAGGGAAATGGCTTGAGTGTGAGGCGCATTGCGTAATACTGCAGGCTGCGAACTGAGCGACCTCATTTTCCCCAATCGAGAGGATCTATAAAGACAACATTTTTTTCCACCCCCATCTTTATTGGGGGCCAAGCAGCGAAGCTGCGAAGGCACCCATTGAGTTAGTAGTTTTTCCTATTATTGGGGGCCAAGCAGCGAAGCTGCGAAGGCACCCATTGAGTTACTAGCTTTTCCTATTATTACACTTCTGCCATTGGAGTCTATGGCAGCCCATAGAACGCCTGGCTAAAAAGTTCAGATTTTTTGGCAGAAAGTTTCGGGACACTCCACTGACCACTCACACTCATTTACGGACCTCTAAACCCAGCCATCTAGCGCCACCAACAGGTCAAAATCTGGCCGAAAATTGAACCGCTGGGTCTAAAGTTATGACATTTGGCACACTGATTCAGCACTGTCCCATGATGACTCTCACCAATTTACAGAACTCTATGCCCAACACTCTAGCGCCACCAATGGGTCGAACCTGGATTGCATTCACGCATGTGACCATTGAACGGTGCGTCCGATTTTCACATATCAGGCACCGTTGGAATCCCTGGACCGACCTAATTTCAATGAACCCTATTACGTCACTTTCCGCCATATTGGACCTCCGTCATATTGGATTTAGTCCAAACTCTACAAAAAGTTTCAGCGGTCAGAAATTTCATCCGATTTTCATGGAACTTGGCGGAGATGATCTTCTTCCCGAGCCGCACAAAAGATACTTGTCAGATTTTTCAATTTCATTTTTGTTTGCCCGTGACAGCCAATCAAATATGGCGATGAAGCTGCCAAACAGGAAGTGGACTAACATCTCTGTGGCATTTTGAGCTAACATAACAAAACTCGGTACCATTAGTCAGGACACTGTCCCAATCTCTCACAGCAATTTTTATGCATACATTGAATACTCTAGCGCCACCACCAGTTTAATGCTGGACATGCGTTCATGCGCGTATTCCTTGACTCTTTTGTCTGATTTTCACAATTGAGGTAGCGTCTGAATCCCTGGACCATCCCGAGTTCATCGACTCCTATCCCGTCACTTTCTGCAATATTGGACCTCCGACATATTGGATTTAGTCCAAACTCTACGAAAAGTTTCAGCGGTTACAAATTTCATCCGATTTTCACAGAACTTGGCGGAGATGATCTTCTGCCCGAGCCGCAAAAACGATACTTGTCAGATTTTTCAATTTCATTTTTGTTTGCCTGTAACAGCCAATCAAATATGGTGATGAAGCCGCCAAACAGGAAGTGGACTAACATCTCCGTGACGCTTTGAGTTAACATAACAAAACTCGATACCATTAGTCAGGACACTGTCCCAATCACTCACAGCAATTTTTATGCATATACATTGAACACTCTAGCGCCACCACCAGTTCAATGCTGGACATGCGTTCATGCGCGTGATCCTTGACTCTTTTGTCTGATTTTCACAATTGAGGTAGCGTCTTAATCCTTGGAACATCCCAAGTTCATCGACCCCTATCCCGTCACTTTCCGCCATATTGGACCTCCGCCATGTTGGATTTAGTCCAAACTCTACGAAAAGTTTCAGCGGTTACAAATTTCTTCCGATTTTCTCAGAACTTGGCGGAGATGATCTTCAGACCGAGCCGCACAAACGATACTTGTCAGATTTTTTAATTTTAAGTTTATTTGCCCGTGACAGCAAATCACACATGGCGACGATGCCGCCTAACAGGAAGTGGGCTAACATCTCGGCTACGCTTTAATGTATGAAGTCCAAACTTGGTACAGGGACTTGGTATCTGATTGTGAGGACGCACTAGGAAATTGGCATCATTTGGCCTCTATAGGGGGCGCTGCAATACAGGAAGTGAGCTTGTATCTCAGCAATGCTTTGATGTACGAAGTCCAAACTTGGTATAGAGACTTGGTACCTGATTGTGGGGATGCACTAGGAAATTGGCGTCATTTGGCCTCTACAGGGGGCGCTGCAATACAGGAAGTGAGCTTGTATCTCAGCAACGCTTTGATGTATGAAGTCCAAACTTGGTACAGGGACTTGGTATCTGATTGTGAGGACACAGTAGGAAATTGGCATCATTTGGCCTCTATAGGGGGCGCTGTAATACAGGAAGTGGGCTCATATCTCAGCAACGCTTCGTTGTATGAAGTCCAAACTTGATACATGGACATATTAGCTGATTGTGAGGATATGCAAGGAAAGTGGTCTCATTTGGCCTCTAGGGGTGTTGCAATAAAGAAAGTGAGCTCACATCTCAGCAACACTTTGGTGTATGAAGTCCAAACTTGGTAGACGGATATGGGAGCTGATTGTAAGAACGCACAAGGACATTGGTGTAATTTGGCCTCTAGTTGTGCTTTAACAAAGTAAATTAGCTTATTTCTCAGCCGTTCTTTATCCAATTGCCATCAAACTTGCTGTGAGTGCTTGCTCATCCCATGGCAACGCCATTCCTGCTATAGCGCACTGCTTGGCCCCCGCATTGCTGCTTGCAGCTATATTTAGGGGTCCGAGCAGCGTAGCTGCAGGAACCCTATTGTTTCTGTACCGTTCATTTTTTGGCCAAAATTCTGTAAAAGTCATACTGCGGCCTAAACCGTAACTCCAAAACTCTTGAAATTTTCAGGTATGGTTACCAGTACCCCCCTCTACCCATAACCCAAAATTTGGGGTACTGCACCCAAAGGTGGCGCTATTGAAAAAAAAAGTTAATTATGCTTATTTCTCCTTACCAGATTCACCTAGACTCAAAATTCTTTCAGAATATTAATCTCTAAACTCAGATGCATCTTTTTGGCCCTGGTCTTATGGTCTACAAATGTTTACTTTTTCCACAATTTCATGGAAAAGCCAAACATTATTAAAAGTTTCACACTCTTCAAAAATAATCGAATCTTCACCAAAATTCTCACAGACAATGTTTAGACCAAGCCTCACAAAAGTTATCGCTCAGAATTTTGATATTTTGTTCCATTTCAGAGATATAGGCCAATAAAGTTAGACCACTTAGGCCTTTTTTCCTAGATCACCTATATTCCTATAAACCGTAAGTCCTAGAAACTTGACATTTTCAAGTATTGTTACCAGTACCCCCCACTACCCATAACTCAAATTTGGGGTACTGCACCCAAAGGTGGCGCTCTTGTCAAAAACGCTTATTTCTCCTTACCAGATTGACCTAGACTCAAAATTCTTTCATCATATTAATCTCTACATTCAGATGCATCTTTTTCACCCTGGTCTTATGCTCTAAAAATGTTTACTTTTGCCACAATTTCAGAGAAAAGCCAAACATCATAAAAAGTTGCACAGGCTTCAAAAATTATCAAATCTTCACCAAAATTCTCACAGACAATGTTTAGACAAAGCCTCACAAAAGTTATCAAAATAATTTGGATACGTTGTTCCATTTCAGAGATATAGGCCAATAAAGTTCGACCACTCAGCCCATTTCTCCTATATCACCTATATTCCTATATGAGTAATTTTTTTTTTCTTGGATAACAACCATACAACCATCATTAGGTGGATACCATTAACAGTGCACATTTTCAGATCTGTACTCTTTTTTATAAAGCCCTTAATTCTATTGTCAAATGTATGCTAGGAATTTTCTTGATGTTGTGTGTTTGCCAACACACATTTTCACCATTTGAATGTGACTGCTCAATGTGTATGATTGTCAGTGGCTGAGTGGGATAATGCCTAGTGCTGGTGTTTGTTAGGTTGAGAGTTCGAATCCTGCTAGAGCTTTAGGCTCAAGATGCACATGCTATTGGTTATTGAAGATTCACACTATTGAACAGCACCTGAATGACATCAGACAATTAACATTCACTCTCATTAGTTGCCAAGAGTCAGAATGCCGACACACTCTATGACATATAGGGGAACTTCTTTGTTTACTATTTTTCCTTCATCATTAAGTCTATCATATTTATATTTCATCCATTACTGTTCTTCTCTATAAATGTCTAATTGCCCCAGAATATCCAAAAGTTTTCAGGTGTACTCTTTCAGGAAAGCCCTTCATTTTATTGTCAAATGTATACTTGGAGTTTTTCTTGTGTGTTTACCAACACACAATTTCACCATTTGAATGTGACTGCTGAATGTGTATGATTGTCAGTGGCAGAGTGGGATAATGCCTAGTGCTGGTGTTTGTTAGATTGAGAGTTCGAATCCTGCAAGAGCTTTATGCTCAAGATGCACATGCTATTGGTTATTGAAGATTCACACCATTGAACAGCACCTGAATGACATCAGGCAATTGACATTCACACTCATTAGTTGCCAAGAATCAGAATGCCGACACACTCTTTGGCATATAGGGGAACTTCTTTGTTTACTATTTTTCCTTCATCACTAAGTCTATCATATTTATATTTCATCCATTACTGTTCTTCTCTATAAATGTCTAATTGCCCCAGAATATCCAAAAGTTTTCAGGTGTACTTTTTCAGGAAAGCCCTTCATTTTATTGTCAAATGTATACTTGGAGTTTTTCTTGTGTGTTTACCAACACACATTTTCACCATGTGAATGTGACTACCCAATATGTAGGATTGTCAGTGGCTCAGTGGGACAATGCCTAGTGCTGGTGTTTGTTAGGTTGAGGTCGAGGGTTCGAATCCCCGGTAGTGCTTTAGGCTCTAGCTCGAATACTATTGGTTATTGAAGATTTACACCATTGAACAGCACCTGAATGACATCAGGCAATCAACATACACAGTCATTAGTTGCCAAGAATTAGAATGCCGAGACACTCTGACATTTAGGGGAACTTCTTTGTTTACTATTTTTCCTTCATCATTAAGTCTATCATATTTATATTTCATCTATTAGTGTTCATCTCTACAAATGTCTAATTGCCCCTCCATGTTTGGAGTTTTTCTTGTTGTGTGTTTACCAATACACACTTTCACCATGTGAATGTGACTGGCCAACATGTAGGATTGACAGTGGCTCAGTGGGATAATGCCTTGTACTGGTGATCCTTAGGGTTGAGAGTTCAAATCCCACTTGAAGCATTAGTGGGTTGTGGATGTTAGCATACTACAATAGAATGCTGTTGGGTTGTGGAGGTTAACACACTATAACATTACAGCTACTTGTCAATATGGACTTGTAGTGCAAGGCAAGTATTACTGTATAATTATAAGCTGTAGCCTATAATTATTTGTTATTCTTATAATATTTGTCATTTCTTATACATATTTAGTCGGCTCTTCCACTTGACAGAACAACTCTATATCGGTTAAGGATGTCACGCATGAAACAATGCTGCAGAAACACGAAAATACGACTTTGAGTTTAGTAGGCTATAATTTTCAGTTCCTGTTTATCTATTGCACAATGGGTAATAATTTAAAGGAATCGTGTTGCAGTCTTGTAAATAGTGACCCTGCAAGATCCCTAGTCATTGCAAAATCATAGTCTGTGACTTAAAACTCTACTACTTGTCTTTAGATGTGAGAGGGTCTGAGACTGTAGTCTTTCAAAAATCTTTTCCAAATCTTTGCAAATCTTTCCAAAGTTTACCTGCTGGGAAACCCTGTAGCTCCGGAGCAGGGGCTCAGACCAGGATAAATTGTTTGCTCGCCCTCAGTTCGCTCTTTTGTTCATCTCAACCCAGCACTCCAGTGTGTCCGGCTCTGTGTGCGTCTTTGAGTTAACGTAAGTCATCACTTTAATCACCCTCACTATGACTTTTGTGATGTTTATCAGTTTGTAGAGTAGCTCTGCCATCATGTGTAAAGTTAAGGTCTTTGTTTGTTGGTTTGGTGTGTTGGAGTCCCATGTGAGAGATGATTAGGTGATGTTGGTTGACTTGGGATGTCAAGTATTGTTTAGTTGTACCTTATATAGCCATATGATTTCAGTTTATTGTTCAAATGTCAATTGGTTTGTTTGTGAGTTGGGATCTGTACTGATTTACCCCATTTCACTGATTACTCCATTTTCTGTTTGTTTCCTCTTTGATGCAGCACACATACAAGTAAAGAACAAAAGAACAGATGAATTGAAACTCAAATAAAGTTAACTTGTGTTGCACCGAAACCTGCCATCTCCGTGTTATCACTCCATACCATTGAGCCTTCTGACCGAGGCTCTGCCTGCTCGCCACACACTCACTCTACCTCGACCCACATCGCCCCCTACAGTTCCTTCAGTTGGGTTGTGGAGGTTAGCATACTAGAATAGAATACTGTTAAGAATACTGTTGGGTTGTGGAGGTTGGCACACTATAACGTTACAGCTACTAGTCAGGACTTGTCGTGCAAGGCAAGTATAACTGTATAATTAAGTGTGCTTGCAAGCACACTTATTGTTCTTCTTAAGTTTTATTAGGGGTCCGAGCAGCGTAGCTCAGAATTTTGATATTTTGTTCCATTTCAGAGATATAGGCCAATAAAGTTAGACCACTTAGGCCTTTTTTCCTAGATCACCTATATTCCTATATGAGTATTTTTTTTTTCTTGAATAACAACCATACAACCATCATTAGGTGGATACCATTAACAGTGCACATTTTCAGATCTGTACTCTTTTTTTATAAAGCCCTTAATTCTATTGTCAAATGTATGCTAGGAATTTTCTTGATGTGTGTTTGCCAACACACATTTTCACCATGTGAATGTGACTGCCTAATATGTAGGATTGTCAGTGGCTCAGTGGGATAATGCCTAGTGCTGGTGTTTGTTAGGTTGAGAGTTCGAATCCTGCTAGAGCTTTAGGCTCAAGATGCACATGCTATTGGTTATTGAAGATTCACACCGTTGAACAGCACCTGAATGACATCAGGCAATTAACATTCACACTCATTAGTTGCCAAGAATCAGAATGCTGACACACTCTATGGCATATAGGGGAACTTCTTTGTTTACTATTTTTCCTTCATCATTAAGTCTATCGTATTTATATTTCATCCATTACTCTTCTTCTCTACAAATGTCTAATTGCCCCAGAATATCCAAAAGTTTTCAGGTGTACTCTTTCAGGAAAGCCCTTCATTTTATTGTCAAATGTATACTTGGAGTTTTTCTTGTGTGTTTACCAACACACATTTTCACCATTTGAATGTGACTGCTCAATGTGTATGATTGTCAGTGGCTGAGTGGGATAATGCCTAGTGCTGGTGTTTGTTAGGTTGAGAGTTCAAATCCTGCTAGAGCTTGAGGCTCAAGATGCACATGCTATTGGTTATTGAAGATTGACACCATTGAACAGCACCTGAATGACATCAGGCAATTAACATTCACACTCATTAGTTGCCAAGAGTCAGAATGCCGACACACTCTATGGCATATAGGGAACTTCTTTGTTTACTATTTTTCCTTCTTCATTAAGTCTATCGTATTTATATTTCATCCATTACTCTTCTTCTCTACAAATGTCTAATTGCCCCAGAATTTCCAAACGTTTTCAGGTGTTCTCTTTCAGGAAAGCCCTTCATTTTATTGTCAAATGTATACTTGGAGTTTTTCTTGTGTGTTTACCAATACACATTTTCACCATGTGAATGTGACTGGCAAAGATGTAGGATTGACAGTGGCTTAGTGGGATAATGCCTTGTACTGGTCATCCTTAGGTTGAGAGTTCAAATCCCACCTGAAGCATTAGTGTTCAAATACTGTTGGGTTGTGGAGGTTAGCATACTAGAATAGAATGTTGTGGAGGTTAGCACACTATAACATTACAGCATTACAGCTACTTGTCAATATGGACTTGTAGTGCAAGGCAAGTATAACTGTATAATTATAGGCTGTTTATCTTATTGACTCCAACACAGAACCCACCACCACAAATGCAATTCAATTCTGTGGGAAACACTGCCTTCCATTATCAAACCCTTCATCTTATCCACAACAAATAAATAGTCCTGTAGAATCAAGTATTGTTAGAATACTGTTGGGTTGTGGAGGTTAGCACACTATAACGTTACAGCACAGGGTAATCCTAATTTTATGGATCAAATTTATTCCAATCTAACTCAAAAGTTTTGAACAACACAAAGGTTTTATCCAGATCAAAACCAAGAATAGATTATGTGATCTAATCCAATTTCAGGATCCTTGTTTCCTTTTGAACAACCCATTTTCAAGATTTGATCCAATCCGATAGCCGAAATCCGGTAACTGAAATCCGATAACCGAAATCCGATCACATTTCTTTTGAACAATTGTGCCCAAACAATCAAAGCATATGTAAAACTAAAAAGCTATGCTACCTCATGTTCGTTTTGCTCGGACCCCGTAAATCACCGCTTGCGGTTATATTTATTATTATTATAAAACTTCTGCCATTGGAGTCTATGGCAGCCCATAGAACGCCTGGCTAAAAAGTTCAGATTTTTTGGCAGAAAGTTTCGGGACACTCCACTGACCATTCACACTCATTTACGGACCTCTAAACCCAGCCATCTAGCGCCACCAACAGGTCAAAATCTGGCCGAAAATTGAACCGCTGGGTCTAAAGTTATGAAATTAGGCACACTGATTCAGCACTGTCCCATGATCACTCTCACCAATTTCCAGAACTCTATGCCCAACACTCTAGCGCCACCAATGGGTCGAACCTGGATTGCATTCATGCATGTGACCATTGAATGGTGCGTCCGATTTTCACATATCAGGCACCGTTGGAATCCCTGGACCGACCTAATTTCAATGACCCCTATCCCATCACTTTCCGCCATATTGGACCTCCGCCATATTGGATTTAGTCCAAACTCTACGAAAAGTTTCAGCGGTTACAAATTTCATCCGATTTTCACAGAACTTGGAGGGGATGATCTTCAGACCGAGCCGCACAAACGATACTGGTCAGATTTTTTAATTTCATTTTTGTTTGCTCGTGACAGCCAATCCAATATGGCAATGAAGCCACCAAACAGGAAGTGGTAAAACATCTAGGTGACGCTTTGAGTTAACATAACAAGACTTGATACCATTAGTCAGGACACTGTCCCAATCACTCGCACCAATTTTCATGCATATACATTGAACACTCTAGCGCCACCACCAGTTCAAAGCTGGACATGCGTTCATGCTCGTGATCCTTGACTCTTTTGTCTAATTTTCACAATTGAGGTAGCGTCTGAATCCTTGAACAATCTTGAGTTCATCGACCCCTATCCCGTCACTTTCCGCCATATTGGACCTCCGCCATATTGGATTTAGTCCAAACTCTATGAAAAGTTTCAGCGGTTACAAATTTCATCCGATTTTCACAGAACTTGGCGGAGATGATCTTCAGACCGAGCCACACAAACAATACTTGTCAGATTTTTTAATTTCAAGTTTATTTGCCCGTGACAGTCAATCACACATGGCGACGATGCCGCCAAACAGGAAGTGGGCTAACATCTCGGCTACGCTTTAATGTATGAAGTCCAAACTTAGTACAGGGACTTGGTATCTGATTGTGAGGACGCCCTAGGAAATTGGCATCATTTGGCCTCTATAGGGGGCGCTGCAATACAGGAAGTGAGCTTGTATCTCAGCAACGCTTTGATGTACGAAGTCCAAACTTGGTATAGAGACTTGGTACCTGATTGTGGGGATGCACTAGGAAACTGGCGTCATTTGGCCTCTACAGGGGGCGCTGCAATACAGGATGTGAGCTTGTATCTCAGCAATTCTTTGATGTATGAAGTCCACACTTGGTACAGGGACTTGGTATCTGATTGTGAGGACACAGTAGGAAATTGGCATCATTTGGCCTCTATAGGGGGCGCTGTAATACAGGAAGTGGGCTCAAATCTCAGCAACGCTTCGTTGTATGAAGTCCAAACTTGATACATGGACATATTAGCTGATTGTGAGGACATGTAAGGAAAGTGGTCTCATTTGACCTCTAGGGGTGCTGTAATAAAGAATGTGAGCTCACATCTCAGCAACACTTTGGTGTATGAAGTCCAAACTTGGTAGAGGGACATGGTAGCTGATTGTGAGAACACACAAGGACATTGGTGTAATTTGGCATCTAGGGGCGCTCTAACAAAGTAAATGAGCTTATTTCTCAGCCGTTCTTTATCCAATTGCAATCAAACTTGCTGTGAGTGCTTGCTCCTGCCATGGCAACGTCATTCCTGCTATAGCGCACTGCTTGGCCCCCGCATTGCTGCTTGCAGCTATATTTTACATTGTTCTCGCTCTGTATTGCCCTGGTTTTGTTTTTGTTTTGCTGTTTTTTTTCTTTCGTTTTCCCAAAGTGGATGCTGTCGGTTTTACTGAGGCCTGGGTGATTACAGTAATTCAATTTCCTGCAAGGCAGGTTTCCATTCAGAGCCACGCCGTGCTCGCCTTAGCCGAGATAAACAGAATTGTGGAGGGGAAATAATAAGGGCCTCCTTTTCATAAATCTCTCCAAAGTCGAAAGATGAAATGACCTTTGAGTTGCACTGATGGAGAGAGAGGAAGAGAGAAAAAGAAAGCGGGAGGGAGTGAGAGACACATGAAAGAGTTCCTGTTGTGACATTCCTCCTGAGTGTCAAACAAATAGGAATTAACGCCCACCGAGCAACAAGATGGTGCCTTCGATTGATTTTTCAAACATATTGATGGACAAAAGTCACATAGATGAGGTCAAACTCTCTCTGTGAATGGATTTCTGCTTTGAGATCTGCTTCCACTCCAATCTGAGTCAATTAACAGGTTGAATTGAAAGACATTCTTAGAAAATGCTGTAGCAATGAGAACATTTAGAAATGAGAACATTTAGAAAAGACCTCAGGCTAGGGTGACCAGATGAGATTGGCTGAAATTCGGGACGCGAATTTTCAAACCTGTACCAAAACACATTTTTATTCAAACATCAAGTCTGCCTCAAAATACAACAGAGAAATCATGAACTCAAAATGTCATTGTGGGAAAAAAAAAAAAAACAATGACTGCGTAACAGTGCAAATCAGACCTTTCAGAATAAGGATAGCCTAACGCTAATAACAAGCCTTGCCAAAATTATGGGTCATTAAGTAAGAATACAAAATAATTGTTATTAAGTAGATTATGTTAAAACGACATGGACATTAGGCCGAACTTCCGACGTATTTTTTTGCACACACGCTGGCTCTGCCTGCTGCGCTGCCTGCACAATGTCCTCGGCTTCGCGAAATCAGTGCATATTCGCGCCTAATTATAGAACGTCAAAAAGAAACAAAGTAGCCGGGCTGCATCCAGACACTTAGCTGCCGTCGGGGGCTGCATGCAGTCGACTCAGACTCTCTACGGACAGTTTTTAATGTTTATCAGAAAATAACTACTCAGTATAATTTTCGGGACAATTAGGGCAGGATTCCGGATTCGGGACAACTGCTTGGATATCGGGACTGTCCCGAATTTTTCGGGACGTCTGGTCACCCTACCTCAGGGTAATCACAATGAATGCTGGATTGGTGACTATCACTTTCAGACATCCCAAGTCCCCCGGAAGTTCCGGGAGTCTCCCGCATATTGATAGCGGCTCCCTGACGCCCGTAAATTAGATATAATCTCCCGGAATCTAGAGCGAGCGAGACGCGCACGCGAGACTTAGAGCTTCTACATACCTGACGCACCCGACCGGTAGCGCGACAACGTGACGTCAAAATGACGTAGATCTCTCTGGCGCGCCAGGGTTTTGGCCGTGTAGCACACATAGACAGTAAAAGAAATGGACGAACAGACTCCGTCGTTTTCAATGGGAGGGCACTGAGTCAAATAGAACGATTTTTCAGTTGGTCCCCCCAGTACTGCGCAGACTCACACTTAACTTCGTGACGTTAGCCATCGAACTGAATCTTGTAACTCATATGATAGATACACAGAAATTCTTCTCACACTTCCTTCGCCTTCAAAATCATCAAAGTTAAACATTTATTTATGTATTATTATTAATATCATCCTCACCAAGTCGTGTTAATGTTGAAGCTACCACACATGATCATCTTCAAAAACAGTCATGCTAAAACAAAACAAAAAAGTTATAGCCTTGAAGCTAATCTTCTTTCCACTTTTCCGACCTACGGTCAATCCATCTAAAACCTCTGAAATTATTAGTGCCGTTTTTAAAAAAAAAAAAAGGTTTACTTTTTTAGTATTATTAGGTTGCCTCTGTGTAATGCTTTACCTTAACATACGGTCGTGTATGCTAGGTTTTGTTTATGAGTTACCGTCATAGACAGTAAGGTGGACTGAGCCTCTTATCCAAACAATACGGTTATCTCCCTATGGCGCGAAAGAGAGATTACGTCAAAGCTAGCTTCCCTCCAACCGAACAAGCTAACCATTCTTCTTACGGGTAACCAACGTTACGGACGAGGTAGTGGAGTCTGTTTTGCCTTTGTAGTGTTTATGTAGATAACACAGAAGCTACAATGTCGGCACAGGATATATGTTATATGAAGTTATGGTATTTCAAAAAAATCATAGAATGAATGTACTTCTATGGGAGTTAGCAGAGAGGTGGTCCCTCCAGCCTACGTCGATTCTTCTACTTCCGGGAATTCGCCTGCCCCCTTGGTAGCACACGGTAGCGCACCACTCATTTTTTTTCAGACGAGCGCGACAAGGCGGAAACAGGAAGATGGACTAGTTCGAGGGCAAGCGAGTTGCAGTGTTTTGTTACAGTTGTGAATTTTTAATAGTTTGCTGGATAAGTTAACAAAGTTACCAGTGAGAGTTGCAACACATGGAATTAAGAGGAAAGAATAGAAACGATTTATTTTCAAACAAAGGATATCTATTAAGGCCTGAACAAAATCTCTTTCCACTTCAGGAAATTACACAAACTCAGCCAGCTGCTAGCTAGCTAGCCAGCTAACTAAACTGTTTAAATTATTAAAATTTCCCTCGGGATGACTAAAGTACCTATCTATATATCCATCTATCTATCTATCTATCTACCTGTGCACACACCTTGGAAACTACATGATAATGATGATGGTAGTTGTGAATAGTAGCAACCAAAGTCTGAAGTACCATCACAGAGGCTAGCTACTGGTGTTTCTTACTGCAGCTTCTTCTGCTGTGTAAGTAGTTAACGTTAGTCTTTTCACAACAGCGACACCTCTGTTCAGGAGAATATTGCAACTAGTGTCGCGACCACCACGCGCGAGTATAAATGGTTACGGCGCTTCTGTGACGTCACATTGTCGCGCTACTGGTCGGGTGCGTCGAGTATGTGGCGCACTTTAAATCGCGTGTGCATCTGTGTAGCGCGCACATGACAGGGGGAGAGAGAGGGGTGGTGCGTGTGTGCCTGAATGCATCCAAGAGAGAGAGCATCCTGATTGTCCAGTTTCCCTAAATCAACCAATCAGTTTTCAGTGTAGGCAGGCTTTTTATCTCTTAACTTAATCAGTTCAGTGTATCTAGGAACAGGAGCATCATGGCAGAGTCAGTGCCCCCCAAAAAGGAAAACGTAAGACCCATTTCAAAGTGTACCCTTGTCTCATAATCATAAGAGTAAAAAATAATGATAGGCCTAGTCTTTCACGCTGCACTGTTTGTAACAGTGACTTTAGCATTGCCCATGGCGGGTTAAATGATTGCAAAAAACATGTTGAGGTAAGTTTAACTAGTGTCAATTCATGTGCATATTACTCAGGCCTATACTAGATGGCTAGTTGCCAAGGCTACATGAAAAGACCAAACTACCAAAATCTACATATTTTATTTTCACAATTTCTATCTATAGGCCTTCCTTATTTGGTGTAGACTACTGACTCACTAGACATTATTGAACAAACATATTTTAATATTAGATTAAAATCTGTATTTCAGTATCTAAGTAGGCTTCGTGATACCTCCCTGAAATGACTTTTTGCAGGTTGGGATGTCTGTATTTTAACCTCAACAGTGGTGGCTGATGCTTTTAATCATAGGAAGCACAATTTTTCTGACAGCAAAAAATACACAAACTGCTGCTATCTGTGCAGCAACAGACTAGGATAAAAAAAACACCACCACCACAACCACCCAACAACCACTGCTACCCCCACCATGCGTACACACACCATCTCCAAGGAAAGGGGTCACCATTAGACCATTAGAACCATGGACAGTGGTTGCCTGGTCACCGAACTAATCACTACCACTACACAAAATTCCCCGAAAAAACACCGGACAGTGTTTATCAGCTTGACTTGACACTAACAAATAGAAATAGATTTACAGGATATAGCATACAGTAGGAAACAGTCCATACAGTCCATTTTCTTCAGTTTCAAGGAAGACTCTCCTCCGGGGTTCTCCAGTTCTCATCTCCCTTTCACTTCCGTGTGTCACTTTTACACTTGCTAAATATTGGGTTGCTAAGAAACCGCAGGCAGACATTTGTAACTAACAGGAAGAAAGATCATTGGACATTTACCAAATTCCCAGCAGGCCTTGTTCCACTGTAACTTTTTAGAACAAACCAACCAAATTAAATAAGTTTCTGTAAGAATGTTTTATGTCTAACTAAACACTCCTTTTTTGGAAAATCTCAATAAGAATTAAAGCACAAAAAAATGCATTAGCCTACATAGCTGAGAAGGGTAGGACACACCATAACCGTGATGTACCAGCGAATGGTATACAGTAAGTAGCAGTCAGCCGTCAAGATACAATAAAAGCTAAATGTTTATAGTAATTAATGAGCCACCAGATCGAGCTAAAAATTCTGATGAATGACATTGGGAAATGTGTCTTGGGCCAGTATGTAAATAAAGAGGGCCTGCCTACAGCTGTATATAGTAATATGTTCCTGCATCATGCAAATAGAAGGTTCAGCTACTTCCACCAGCATTTTGAGTGGCCCATTTGACGCGCGGCCCATCTGGCATGTGCCCAAATCCAGACGGCCAGTCCGCCACTGTATCTGTTTCAACAGACAAAATTAGTATGACGTATTAAAATTAAGCCAAGCTAGTTTGAATTAGCTAGCTAACCTTCTCTAAATGTAGCCTAAGCTAGGTAGCTAGTAGCCACTTACTACCACACTACCACACCTAACAGCTGCATCCAACTTGTAAAACAAATGTAGCTTACCAAATTACCGAAAAGTCTGCATTGAGTTTTGTTGACTTTATAAAGCTGTACAATACATGATGAGAGAACACACAACTGACTGTGCTACATGCTATACTGCTATGCTATGACACATTGGCAGAAGCAGAAGCATTCATAACCTAAATTATTTGCAGTCATTTCCTGTCAGTCTTCACTCTCCTATGACAATTAAAGGCAAAATCCCCAAAAATAAACTCAAGAAAAAGATACTAAGATTCCTCTGTATTTTACACTTATGAATTGGATAAGAATTGTTAAAAACCCGTGGTCATTTAGACTAGTGTGAAATCTTCCAATTCGCAGTCAGAGATGCAGTACGTCCAGATATGACAAAAGACTGTTGTCCTATCAAGCTTGATTTTCACCTGTACAAAATGCATTCAGAGCTCTCTCATAGACTCTAAGTAAATTGGTGCATTCGGACGTGTTCTGAAATGATGAGTTTAAAGCCTACTGTTCAATAAACATTTAACTTTAATGCATCTAAATGAAGCATATCATGGAGTGTCATTAAACCCCAACGATGTTCTCCATCAATAGGTTGTGAGACACTATTGAGACAAACCTCATATAAGATAATAACAATCCATGAGAAATGAATGCTGAATGAACTAGCAATGAAGTTGAACTTCAGTTGCCCTTTCTAAGAGAGTTCAGTTTACACAGTATAAAGGAGACTGGGCTTCCCATGTAGTCTTAGAGCAGTCGCCTCTTAATCATTATGAACTCACCCCTGCATCTGAGAGCCACAGTGGACTGAATGCTGCTCAAGGTCTCTCAGTGTGAGGGCCACTGTACAATAGTGGCACACTGAGGCGCCCTGACCTCTGTCCTCTTCTTTCAATGCTTTTGTTACCACAGCACGACATCACTTCAGGCAAGAAGTCTGTCAGAGAATGTGTGTGTGTGTGTGAGTGTGTGTGTGTGTGTGAATGTGCAGTATGTGTGAGGGAGAGCAGGAAAGAAAGAGAATGTCTGAGTGAGTCTATATGTGTGTGTCTGAGAGAGAGAGAAAGAGAGACAGAGAGAGAGAAAGAGACTGTGTGTGTGTGTGTGTGTGTGTGTCTGTGTGTGTGTGTGTGTGTGTGTGTGTCTGTGTGTGTGTGTGTGTGTGTGTGTGTGAGAGAGAGAGAAAGTTACCTATCCTCTGAGTCTCCACTCTGAGAGGCTTTGCCAGTGGTTTACATATCGTTGGGCACGGAGAGGAAAACGTTTCCAAGGGACACAAACAAGCTGTGGAGGGGTTTCATCTGCCCGCTGCCAAACCCATCCGTGAGAGCCTACCCCCCCCCCCCCCAACACCCCACCCCCCCGCCCCCTCAAGCACTGCACCCCCCGCCACCACCCCCATCCTGCACCCTCGGATTCTTTATCTGCCTCTGCATGAGAGAGAGAGACAGGGGAGGATTTCCATTCCATTCACACGGCTGCCGAATGCAAATGGCCCCGGCGCCGGCATGAATATGGAGGAAGGCAACAGGGACCCCCGGCTCCAAATAATCCCTTTCTGTAACCTGACAGGCATGATTGGAGCCTTTTGCCACCCAGTTCGCCCCGCACACCACCGGGGCTCTTGATCACGTCGGCAGCCCCGGGGTTGGTGACACTGCTTTCAGCGCGCAATAGCGCCGCATGCAGATGAGACAGGAGGAATGAGAGGACACAAAAACACTCTTATTGCTCTTTATCTTCCTGCCTTTTGTCTTTTTTATTTACTCATCTTGTTTAGTTTTTTCGACCTCTTTCTTCAGTGGCTGCCCCCCATCCCCCTCTCTCTCTCTTTCCCTCTCTCTCTCTCTCTTTCTCTCTCTCTCCTACCCTGTGGTGGATTGCGTGCTGATTTCGGCATAACCAGCATGGCTTGACCAGCTTGGGCAGCGTAGTGGTGATGGGTGGTGGAGGGGGTCGGAGATGAAGGGATGGAGTGCGGAGCGGAGTCCCTCCCACCATCATGGCCAAGCCGTACGCTTGGCGCTCTGCAGGCCGCAGATAAAGCCGGGAGGGAATTGACAGGCTCCCGGCGGTGATGCCACGGCACATCCAGCATGGACAGACGAGGGCCCAGGGAGCCACTGTCACAGCCCAGCAGAGATGGCCTGAAGCTGGGGGCGGAGTGGCAGGCTGGCGGGGGTGGTTAAGACGACGGAGGAGAATTGAATGACATGGTTGGGTCCGGACTTTAGTTGCCATGGATGCTATGTTGTGATGGCTTCTGATGGGGGAGAAAAACAGAGAAGGAGAAGTGTTTTGGAATAGAATGCCATTAGGGTGTCTCAACACCCCCTGCCCCAACACACACACACACACACACATTCCAATTCCTCCGCCATGAGCTTCTGTTTTTGCTTACCCCATTACACGTTTCTGAGACTGTCAAATGGCTAACTGGGAGTACAGAGACAAAGACAGGCCACACAATGGCTTCCCTATCCACTTGACATTTGCACGGCGGCTAATGAGTGCGATTTTATAAACTATCCTAATAATCGGCATCGATTTAATGCTCTCGCCTAATGCAGCGCATCCTGGTCAGCGCATTTGGGTTGATTCATCGAAGCTGTTTTCCCTTGTTCCAGAGGGTCTGATTGTGTGAGCTAGATTACGACACACACACACACGCATCCACACACGAACACACAGACAGACACACAGTCCCATAATGAGATGCTGATTTATGCCACACCAGCCCAACTTTAATGGCTCTCGTGGTACAGATCTGCCAAATGTTAAACACCTCATCTCACTGTTAACCTTGAGCTGGGGAAGTTAGCCTCCAAACACCTGCATGATTGTGAGGGGAGAGGCAAAACAACAAAAAAAACATGGAGGGGGGAAACAGTGCATATTAAAAACGCCATAATTGTGAAAATTTCATTTCCCACTCAGGACCCCCAAATCATTATAATGGCTGCCATGACTGCCTTGTTGATTCGCCTGATGGCAAAGGTTCCTGGGGTATTTTTTCTTTAATTGACAGTGCTCCGGGCCCTCATATTAATGAGTGTTGCACTGGGGGTATTCATGCCGAGACTGCGGATGCTATTGTGAGTTGCCCTAACCCCAATTACGGCTCCCGGTCTTCCCTTCAAAGGCACTATTGAGAAATGATTAGAATTAATCATCAATCCTCTTTCACTGGCCTCCTTGGGTCCCTCATTACGGTGCATAACAGGGGCTTTCTGATTGAAACAAAAGCAACCGAACCGGTTGAATCACAAACACAATGCACCCAAAGGGCCTACACATTAGGGAAGTGGACAAAAAAGTAGTGTCCAATTACTCTTAGCATTTGTGATCCTAAATATGATTTGATGAGAGTTCAAGTTCAGTGGTTTCTGGAGAGTCTTTGGTTGGTTAATGAGGGGAGCATGCCCCGAAAAAAAGCCCTCAATCAGGTAATAACTATTCAGACCTGCCATTAGGCTGCTGACATCAATAGAGTTGCAAATCTCCAAATATGGGAAAGTACGAGCATGTTCCATTCCAAAAGTGTGATTACTCATAGGGGAAGGGGTTTGTGTGTGTGTGTGTGTGTGGGGGGGGGGTATTTTGGTGTCTTTTTGTTATGACTAAATGATCCCCCCGCTTATTATATCCCGTTTGATGTGTATCGTTTCGAAAAGTGGAGCGAGCAGATCGAATTACATTACAGGATAACAGCCATGCAAAAAATAATTGCTTTGATAATTTGACATCAAAGTCTCCTCTGAGCTCTGAATGTCAAAGGCAGCAGAAAGCCGCCCTATAGCAACCTACATCAACCGACTCCCCTTCCCTCGCCAGGGAAGACACCACGAGTTCTGAGAACCACATTTTCCTCAGCGACATCCATCATAAATTGTGCATCATCATATTTCTTAAGAGCACGGGGGCCGGCGTGCGGTCTTCTCTCCGCTCGGCGTCCCGGTGTGGAGTGACAGATATTATTTAGCGCAGAGCGCGCTGACATAGCTGCGGCTGCTGCCCCCGGTTAGGGCTAGCGGGCGCACGGTTGTCATGTGGCGTTTTCTTGCCGACGACGAGCCGGGGGCCCGCGCGCTGGGGGTGGGGGGGTCTGCGGAGAGAGGCCGTGGATCATCCTGACGTTTCTGCTGGCCTGTGAGGGGGACATCTGGGGCTGCTTGGAGGGTGGATGGAGGTGGTGGTGGTGGCGGTGGTGGAGTTCTTTCTCTTCCCTGAGCCAGCCCTCAGTCGGCCGCTATTACAGTCAGCCGGAGAGGTGGGATCATCCCTCACCACAAACTCACTCTGTCACTGCTGCGGCCCCAGTGTTGACACAGCGAGGATGTGGCAGAGACAGCCAGGGGTGGAGGTGGTGGTGGTGGTGGCGGGGGGTGGATTGGTGGTGGGCGGTGTGCTGGAAGGAGGCTAGGGAAGCTGATGAGCTTGAGTTTCAATGGTCTGGTGGTGACAGCCCCAGAGTGGATGTTTGTGTGTGTGTGTGTGTGTGTGTGTGTGTGTGTGTGTGTGTGTGTGAGATAGAGTGTGTAGGTGTGTGTGAGTGTGTGTGCATATTGTGTCATATATTTTGTGTTTTCCTTCATGACTGCCACTTTTTTGGCACACAAGCACTTCGCCCTTCAAACCAGATGAAAAGGCGTGCCCGCAGTCACGTCAAATATTCGTTGGCACAAAAGCCAGGGGAACAGTGGGCACATTCATAAAACGCTGGCCACCTGGCAGACTGGCGCTGACTTCCAGCAAGTCTCCCAGACCCGGGGAAGTGACTCACGTTTTTTAACAATCACACTTGAATGGGAGAGGTACACACAAGATAATGGATTGTGGACAGTGAGAGAGAGAAAGTGTCCTTAAAAAGAAAGAGAAAGAAAGAGAGAATGGAAGCGAGGGCTCTATTTTTCCACTGTGAAAGACGAACACTTACTGCCAGAGTCGGTGGGTGGCCCAGACTGAAGGGAAGTGGGGAGAAGTAGCATTTTAACCAAAGGGTAGAAAGTGGGAAGAGAGAGAGAAAAAAGATTGAGAGAGAGAGAAAGAGATTGAGAGAGAGAGATTTATTTGTATTTGTATTCTTTATTTTTTTAATAGATATTGTATCTGTATTGTTTTGTTATATGTTTGCTTTGGCAACACTGCTTCATTGAGTAATGCCAATAAAGCTCCACTGAAATTGAAATTGAAATTGAGAAAGAGAGAGAGAGAGAGAGAGAAAGAGAGAGGGAGACAGAGAGAGTGGGAAAAATGGCTTCCATTCTCCATTTTGGCTCAGGCAGTTTCACAGCCGCGGGGCTTAAATCCCCCACCTGCGGCGTCTGTGGAGTGCATCCGTTGGCCTGCCAGGGTTATCGATCCTTGGCCTCTGAGCACTGGCTAGAGCCTGGCATGGCGCACTCCCTCCCTCTTTCTCTCTCTCTCTCTCTCTCTCTCTCTCTCTCACGCACACACTATCCCTCTCTCTCTCTCTCTTACTTTCTCCATCTATCTCTCTCTCTATCTATCTCTTTCTCTCTCTCTCTCTGCACCATGAGCAGCAAAGAATGATCTCACTGCTGGTGTCGGAGCTATTCGTTATGCCTACATTTATTTGTTTAAAAAAAAACAAATCTATGGACTCGTATAGCCCAGGGACACCCGCATCTTTGGTCAAACAAAGGAAGGAGAGGAGGAGGGGGCTAAATGATGCAGGGGTCAGTGGAGAATGAGAACCTGGGGTGTTGTTGCCCACTCTGATAAAATACAAAATAAAAAGATGATGGTCCATTGACCTTTTGAACTGGAATAATTTTCACCAATGACATGACGAGAATAAAACCACCAGGTTTTATTTTCTGTTCGCTTTTATTTACTCTTGTCTTTTTTTCATATTCTCTCAGAATGTTCTGGGTTGCTGACTGAATGAATAAGAAA
>NW_027468664.1:30041962-30076962 GCF_046254945.1 Alosa pseudoharengus | reverse complement strand
CCTCGTCTAATTACAGTTCCCCAATTTAGTCCCGCCCGTCCCGTTGGCCCACCACACACAAACCCACAAACGCAATTAATGATAATCGGATTGCAGATTTCGTTTTCACTCAGCGACCATTCTGTCGCGCCTTCTGGACTCGGTGGTGTTCCTCATTTTTTTTATTATTCTTTTTTTTGTCAACGGTCGCGCACATTGATGAATCTCTCTCTCGAACCTCTGTATAAATCTCCTCCCAGGCTACCGAGGTGTGCCGCAGGGCGGAGGAGATACACTTCTTTCGCTCGGCACACACTCTATCTTCCACGGGTGCTTTTCTTCCTTACACACACACACAGACACACAGACACACACACACACACACACACACACACCACTTTGCTCTCCCCACCTACCTCCGTGAGGCTCCAGTCATAAAACAGCCAATTTATTTTTTTGTAGGGCTTCAGTAAGGTGGCACATAAAATCAAAACTAGTCAGAATCCACGAGAGGAAGAAAGAAAGAGAGAGACAGAGAGAACAGGAGAGAAAGAGAGAGAGAGAATGGAGAGAGGTTGAATATAAAGCCATGTCTGAACCTTGCATAAATTCTGATCCCTCGTCTGAATAATACAAGTTTTCAGAAGTGAGAAATGAGAAGCTTGGGAATGATGAAACTTTTAAATCCATGGTTTTACAACATTTGTTGGTGGATGAATAAATTACTTGTCAGGCAGAGACTAGGGCAAAAATGACTTCATATAACAACTGAAACAAGCAGCGGCAGAAAAAAAAAATGGCTGATGTTATATTCCTTATGGGTTTTCCTAACCCCTCAATTGCCTCTTAGGTAAGTCTGTGTGATTTTTTTTTAAAAATGGTTAATTTCACTTCATTTGCCAATTCACAGCCCTGACAGAATTATATAATTGGTTTTGCATGGAGCCTTGTGTCGACCACAGGGCATTCACGTGTAATATGCAGGAAATCTAATTTAGAAGTTTTAAACAGAAAGAGGATAAAGTTCTTCCCAATTCCAAAGCATCTTCCACAACACAAAGATGCATACACCCACCATCCTGTGTCTCTCTCTCACACACACACACACAGACAGACAGACACACACACACACACTTAATATCCAACCCACACATACAAATGTGTGTACACAGTCTTCCACATATCCAACACACACACATGCAAGTGTGCATATACACACTTGGTACACATCCACAGCATCCACAAAATGCACAAATAGGCCTCTCTCACTGGCTGTCATCCCCTTGATCAGCTTCTTTTCATAGTGAAGCCAATTCAGCTGCCGGGGGCCAATCTGCCCCAAATGGGAGGGAGTGCGAAGCTTGATGAAGAGCTACAGGGTGCTCTGGAGCCACGCTCGGTTGTGGGGGGGGGAGAGGAGAGGCACAAAGGGAGAAAGGCTAAAGGTGTGTGTGTCTGTGTGTGTGTGGGGGGGGGGGGGGGGGGGAGATTGATGCGAGCATCGTAAAGCACTCCTGCAACCTGCAGCTCTGTAGCGGCGTGATGTATGGCGGCGGATCACGCCTCCGTACAACACTGGGCAAACACTGATGATGTCAGCCATTTATCGGCTAATGTGTGAGACAGTACAATCAGTCCCTTTTCAGCGCCGCGGCCCTCAAACGCTGCCAACTGCGCCGATTCATTGTGTTCATTTGTCTTGATTTCCATTCTCTGTGAAGGATGCAGTGGCGTGTACCGTGTCGGCTATGGGGAAAGACTAGAGCATTGATCTGACAGTAACTGGCTTCAGAGCACTCTCTCTTTCTTTTCTTCTTCCTCTCTCTCTCTATCTCTCTCTCTCTCTCTCTCTGTCTGCACTCACACTCTCTTTCTCTTTGTTTTTTTTCCGTTTTTTTTCAATCACCAACTAACTCCCTCCCTCTCTCTGCTACCAAGTGCTCCCAAGAGGTTTTTGTGAGTGACATTCTGACCCGAGGTCGAGATCGCTGGTGTGTTGTCGTGTTGGAGTCCACAGTCGGTCCCTGTGGGGCCGTCTTAAAGGACATAAAGACGATGTCCTGACAGAAGATTCCAGAACACAGATTAAAGGAATTCCTTTAGCTGTGTCACTATGGAATGGTGTGCCTGTCTTTCAAGTCAGACTATTCTAACATGACCTCATGGTCAGCTGATCACCCATACCCAGAGACTATGGGTGTGTTCCGATTACAAGGGTCCCTACGCTGAATTCCCTACTCCCTACCCACTGCACAGGGTGTAAAATTCACAGGGATCTCGATCGCTAAAACCATTTTATTTGGAATGCCCTGCTAGTTCATAGTTGATGTTTGGATTCACAAGTCGTGTCCAACGCATTATCCATTCAAAACAGTGGAGAGTTAGCTTGCTAGCTTGCTTTCGTTCACAACATTTCAGACGTGTTTTGGGATTACAATAACTTTGTTTGGCTTTTTTTTTTTATGTACAGGGTCTTTCTCGCTAGTTATCACAAAATCCAAGCATAAAAAAGCCAAAAAAAACAAACAAGTGACGTTTATCTGCAAATACGGCCGCTTCGGACCATTTACTGAACTCTGGGTGCCATCTAACTTCCGGTGAAGTGAGCTATGTTCACTAGCTCCCTACACACTGTGCAGTTCACTTCAAACTTAACACTGTCACTCTCTACGGAACGAAATATCACTTAATATGGCTGAACACCCTGTACAATTTACTTGGCAGTCTACTACGAGGCGATCGGAATGCACCCTTGTCATCCCTATGAAGGAAACACTAAACGGAGGGGAACAGAGGAGGCAGTGCCACCTCCATGGGGGCCTAAGTAAAATTCTGCTAAGGGCCCCTTCTACCTGAACTCTGTGGACCAAAATGTTATTTTTGTACAGTCCCACCTGATACCCCAGTGCTCCCAATACAATCATCCCACCCCATTTTGGATGTTAACAGAAGTTAAGTGTTTTTTGGGGAAAGAAAAATAATTGTGTGAATCACCTTCACAGCTATAGATGCCCAATTTTAGGGTCTGGGCTGCTTGCTTTTGAAGCTGGCTGTACATATCTGGTTGTGCTATTACTGACTGAGGCTGACTGTTTTTCACCTATGTCTGTAGTAGGTTATGCCAAAGACATGTGTACTGGACTGGATTCCCTTCGATTTCTTTTTTCAAACGTAGACTTATTTAAATATTATTAAACCTACTAAATAGTCCTACTTCATTTAATTTACTATGTGCATCTATTGTCCAGTATGCAGCACAGCAAATCAAAGTTAATCCATTAGGCAATTTTCGATTTTGCATGTATTCAGTTGAATCTAAACCAACTAAAGCTAGACTGAAACATTTTAAAACCATCGACTTGTTTTAAAAAAATGTATGGGAAGAGTGAAATCACAGATTATTTTAGAGACGGGTCCTCACATGTTTCTGCTGAAAAACTACTGGTTTCATCTAAAGCATGCACGCATTAAAATATATATATTTTCCCAAAATGTAGCCAGTCACCTGCATTCAAAAAACGGAATATGCGGTTATATTTCACAACTTTTGCGAAGTACTCTGACTGGAAAAGGCTGGCAAGCAAGCCGCAGACAGATCAGGGGATTCACTTCCCTGTAAGGTAGGCTGGGCCACCAACACATGCTGGAGAGATTACATTACTATACTCAAATTATTTGTTGACATCAAACCGAGGAATAGTTTACCCGACTGCTGTTCCCGCTGTTAATTCTCGTAAAGTTTCTTCTTCCTTTTTTCATTCCCTGAAGGCTTTCACATTCTTGATGTATGAGACACTGTCGCTATAACTGTATATCTTCCGTCACTAGCTTGACTCAAAGGAAGACGGGAGAGGGGGCCTTTACTTGCAAGGCCTTACACAACTTGCGTAGAGTGCGTATAGGGCGATCCGGCCCTGAGAGAAGGTGTGGTCTTCCTCTGAAAAAGAAATGATGAACTGGAACAGAGGAAGTGTGGTCTTCCTCTGAAAATGAAAATGAAAATATTCACACATTACTCAGGTGAGGAATGGTGACCATTTAATGGCTTCTTGTCTTCCTCGCTCAGCCCTTCCCATGGAGACTAGACACTTCAGCTGTTTGGGGACTTAAGTTGTCAGGTCCTTTTAATGACCGTCTTTTAGTGCTTTCTGAAATATGACTCCTGACATTTGCACAAGGCCGAGTTCTTGACCTAAAGAGCAGAAGAGGAGTCGAAAGGTCTCATCAGGACACACTTAAGCTCCCCTCCATCGTCACCCTCCCTTTCTCTCTCTCTCTCTCTCTCTCTCTCTTTCTCTCTTTACTTTCACTCTTGCTCTCTCTCCTCTCTTTCCTTACCATCCTTACACATCCCCTCTTAACTGTGAGTGAGTGACCCCCCCCAACAAAGATGGAAACTCGCTGTCTAGCTAACAAGCCGTCATTGGGGAGACGGTGGCACAACAAAAGCACACGTCTCGACTTTCATTTAGGAACGAAGCAAAGAGAGGGCAAGAGAGGCCGAGATGTAAGAGAGAAACAGGAAAAAGAGAGAGAGAGAGAGAGAGAGAGAGAGAGAGAGAGAGAGAGAGAGAGAGAGAGAGAAAGAAAGCAGCAGCAACGGCCCCTACATTTTTCTCGCATTGTCCTGAGCCTAGCGGCAAACACAAGGAGGAGTGTTGTCATGCCGACGACTGTTTAATCGCCGTGCCGACAGGGCCCACATTTCTCCGGGAATTCAGACCCAGCTAATCAGACTAGGCCCCAGCCTCCATCTATCACCCCGCCGGTCGGTGATTCATTACAGGCCCTCTTAAGTGCCCGCTTTTGGGTTCGCCAACGAGAGATCCGCAATCGAAATCGCAGCCCTGGCAGATGAAAAGAGGACCCCCCCCTACTCCCTCCTCCCACCTCCGTTAACCCACCCCACCTTCCTCGAGCCCCATCACATTTGTCTCTTACGGACACTAAAAGGAACAATGCCTGTGTGGTTTGCGTAATGGGAGAGCGGTGGAGGGGTTCGCTTTCTCCACAATCAATGTTTATACTCAATCTACACTCATCTGTGGCTGCGGAGAATAATAGTTGCCCACCCATGCCAAGGAGGACATTCAGAATCCAGGTGGCCATGGGATTAGTTAGGTCTGTTGTTTGGGTAGGAACAGGATTGCGTAACCTTTGCAGTTAATTTAACAGTGCATTTCTGTGCCCCAGGTATTTGTCATGCTTAATTCTCCAAAGACCTTTTCATATTGAGGCGTATTTTATTTTTATTTCTCTTCTATTTTGCACATGAAAAAGGAACAAAGAAGATATGAGAATTCCAAAGTTGTTTGTCATTTTTCAGAGTGGGCTTTGTCCACATCCCATTTAAACCAACTTAGAAAAATGATAGCAAAAAAATGACTCACTGCATTTGACAGCTAAATGCATGGAGGCCACTGACAGTTCTATATGACATCTCATGCCTTTTGATACCTCTTTCATTCTAAGCAGTCTTTAACGACACAATAATACCAACATTGTTTTTTGCAATTTATTTCGGCCTTGACATCTCTGACCTCGAAAAATCAAAAGATGCTTTTCCACAGGCCTTGAGTCAAGCAGGAGGCACTGAAGCAGAACATTACTGGCAGTAAAGTGCTTTTAGGTTGTGCAGGCAGATTCACACACACACCCACACGGCTTGTGTTCCATTGTGAAAAAGAAAATGTTATTTTTTTCGAGAGGGGTTTGGGGGGGGGGGGGGTCGGGGGTAGGAATGGACTGAGCATGTTATTCCACTCTGAGGCTTCTCTGTCTGAAAAGCACTTTTGAGTTTAATGCCAGAGTATACTGGTCACTTTGGGCAGTGGGAGGGTTTGAGGGCTCTGGCTCGGCCTGGGGGATGTGGGTGTGAAGGGCGGGGAGAGGCTGTTTGTTTGTAGGAACTTTCTGGCTTGTCAAGTTCTTCTCTCCAGCCTGCGGTTGTGTTTTTCGGAACGGAACTAATACATGAGGGAAAGCCCTGATGAGGCGATGCTATCATCTGTCTGAGCTGTGACACCCGTGTTCAGTTTTCTTAAGAGATTCGGTGTTTATCTGTTCGTGGCTTCTGAACAAGCACAACACACTGACACGCACACATAAAAGCACACACACACACATACTTACACGAATACCCATATTTTTGGATCGAAAGAACACAAGACTAAGTGTCAACAAATCCCATTGAGGGAAACATTGCTTCTTTTCTTGTCTAACACGACTCGACGCAAAAAAAAAGAATAGATGGTGAAATGCTGGTGTGGTTTCACCTTGAGACAAAAGCACGTCTCGTTAATTGGTAACAAATGTGGTGTTTGATGTGTTTTCCCGCCGCTCACTCTCTTGTGCAAGACAATGATGAATAGCGTTGTCATGTACCCTTGATCTTGGTAGCACATAATCAAGGACAAAGATCTTTGCCGCTAAACCCACCCAAGGGACGACGCTGACAGTAAAGGATATCCTGCGCACTCTGCAGTGATAAGCTTTTCTGCACCATCTCTCATAAATCAGAAAATTGCCTTTCCTTTCCTATCATAAAAAGGGGGCCTTTCCTAACTCAATGGTGCTGGGATGCGATGAATAGAGACAAGAGCAGCTGGATCTTGTCACATGTGTTGTTGTTTTTTTAAAGCGAGTTGATGGATCTAAGAGTGCTCGCTTGTGGCACCGGGGTTTTGTGATGTAACTTTTGTGCATGGCATCGGAAAAAAAACCTTTGGGGAGACGCCGGCTCCGCAAAAGCAATTCTCAGGGAGTCGATGCGAGAATATCGCTTGAAGAACAACAACGGGAAATAATGTCAAGATTAAATCTATTAATGTGATTACAGATTGCAGAAAACCTTCTGAGATGCTGCTTGGGGAGTGTTTGCTCGTTTCTTCTTGTCTTTGGCGTCACAACGCCTTGTGTGCCGGATTTCTCCCATTCCAATTGAACTGCGCTCTTCCTCTGTGTGGCTGTTCTGGGCCACTGACTAAACCCCTTGTTCCATGATATTATGCAAATGCCTTGACTTTAATCCACGCTGGCTTATGGGGAGAAGATGAGGTCGGTGACTGCACAACTCTCTGAAGCATGCACTCAACGTTCGCCTGCCCACTGGGGAGGTATTGACCAAAAATAACAGCAAACCCCTTGTTTAATCTGTGGTTATGCTCTCTCTACCCCTCTCTCTCTCCTCCTCTCTTGCTCAGTCTCTCCATCTCTCTCCCTCTCTCTCTCTCTCTCTCTCTCTCTCTCTCTCTCTCTTTCTCACTCTCTCCCTCCCTTGCTCTGCCTAGCTAATGGTTCATTTAGGACTTTAAACACAGGGATACATGCCTTGCCCCTCCAGAGCCCTGGGGTCTCCCTGAATGAGCTGGCAGCTCGGGGGCCTGCAGCAGAGTTTCAGGAGAGCACCTAATTGATTCAGCACGACGGTCATTAGGAGCAGCCGAGCCCGGGCGAGGAGAGGAGAGGTGGACACTCACTCCAACTGGCTGCCTTCAGAGGTGCACTGATGAAGGCGAGGGACTGCCACTGGCCAGCCATGATGGGAGAGGGGGGGGGGGGGTCGGTGAGAGGGAGGAGAGGGAAGAGAGGGAGGAAGAGAGAGTGGGAGCAGTGGAGCTGTCACTGGACTCTGAGGAGAGGAGAGGAGACGGAAACCCTCCATACCCTGACACGAGGCCGGTCGGGGAGAACAGGGAGGGCTGTCAGACGTGGGTGCAGGCAGGCAGGCAGGGAGTAGTGGCGCCTGGGGAGCAGGGTTGGGGAACTAGCGGGAGATCCCAGGGAGTGCGCGGGTGTCTGTCTCCAGAGAGCTTTTGCAGGTTTGGAGGAAACACACTTTAATGTAGAGGCGGAGCAGGGTATGACTGGAAGCCAAGTAATTTGTATGCAGTCTCCACCCAGTGTTCTTACCTATTAGTCAGAGTCCAACTGCCTGGTTTTGCATTGTAATTGTCTGTGTGCTACCAGACTAAATATGGAGTTTGCTTAAAACCTCCCAGTCAAGACTCATCATTACCATATATATATGATATATATATATGATAATGTATACACGATAAGGATAATCCTACCACTAAGAAAGCCACGAGTTATTATTACAATACGGCATGTATTTCTGGGTGCCTTGGCAGATCAGCATATACAATGTAGCAGGGATGGTAGACTGAGAAGAAGCATGTCTGCCAACAGTTAGCTATATCATAATGCACAGATACAGTACAGCTATATCATAATGCACAGACATAGTACAGCTATATCATAATGCACAGATTGCCCTGGCTGCCACACAACGACAGCAGTGATGACAGGCGGAGGAACTTTGTCAGGCCTCATTAACAGGTTCTAAGCCTGACAGACAGGCGCGGGCCGAGAACGTGTGGAAGGGGATAAAACCGTCACGACAAGGCAGGCGAAGAGGACGGAAGACACAGCGCTATCCTGAAGGAGGGTGGGCGGCTGAGGAGGGGGTACTACGGATGTGGGTTCCAATCTGCCCCACTTCTCACGGAGCCAGCGCAACGGACAATGAGGTCACATCTATCATGCTGCCGTTAGCCGCGTTAGCCGCGTCCTTCATCATGGCTGTCGGAGACAGTTGCGGAGACGAGGAGCCCCGGCACAGCGGCGAACCGTCCCGCTTGACACGGCGAGGCGAGCTGGTGTGGGCGGGGGGAGGGGGGGTGGAGGAGTGTGGTGGGGGTGGAGGATTCTTCCGCGTGGAGGCCGCAGAAGCTCAACGTCACACTCTCTGACATCTCTGCTCACCCGTCAGATGAAATGTATTCTAGAAAAAGTGACTCATTGCGCTTCAAAAATCCGCTGCATTTGTGGTGGCGCTCCCTATTCCGCTGGTTATCTATCATTTACGTACTCTGCACAGGGCAGCAAATTAATTTGATAATCTAAGGTTAATGCGCTTGTCATGTAAAGGTCAGTGTGAGTTTGATGTATTGTATTTCACCCCCCGTTTTTTTTTTTCTTCTTCTGAGGACAGATGAAGCAGAAAGAGCGCGGAAATCGTACGTTGTTTCCCTCATTAAGCAGACACCGGAAAACAAGAGCCTCATTGTTGCCTGGTTATTGACTTTTCATTCGACTGTTACGTGACATTAGATCGGCAGCTAATTGGATGCTTGTTAAGTCCTTTGTCTCTCAGTTTTAATCCACCACTTGTGTTGCAGCTGGAAGACTTGAGCCTGTCATCTGTCTCAGATGGGAAATCTAACACCGAGAGAGGAGGAGAGAAGAAAAAAAGAAAACAAAATCCCCTCAGCAATCTGGAGATGTGAAGGAGAGGGGAGGGGCAATATGGGTGGGTGGGTGAGGCAGCAGAGAACGAATGGGAGCAGCCTAGCTGGCCTAGCACCATCTCTCCCTCCTCTCCATCTCTCCATCTCTCCTCCTCCTCCTCCCTCTGTCCCCTCCCTTTCCATTTATTCACCATCCATTTCTATCCCTCTCTCCATCTCTACCACCATCAATTTCCCACCTGCCTGTCTTTCTCTCCAACCCTATACTTCTCCCACCCCCCTCCTCTTCCTCCACCTTTTCCTCCTCCCCCTCAACAACCCCCCCCGCCACACACACACATACACACACACACACACTCCACTTCATCTCGCAAAGTGGACTGTGATGTTTCGCAAATCACCACACTGACACAACTCCGTACAGCACTGATGTATTCCCCCTCAGCAGAACTGTCAGGAGCCTGTGAGATACTCTGGGACCCATTAGCCCACGAACAACAGGCCGGTTAGGTGTGTAATAAGGCTGGTGGGTGTTCGCTGTTACCGCCCAACCCCTCTGTGTGAGCGCACGATACGGCTCGTGAATTTTAAAAGCGTACAATTAAACACCCCGCAATGCAATGCTGCTAGGAGGAGTGTGGGGATGGGGGGGGGGGGGGCTTTGCTTTTGCTTCGGGGACTGCGCCGCCTCCATAATAACTGTTCATTTCCATTGGATTGAATGGGAGGGGACAGATTATGTTGGAAAGGTGTGCGGGCGGGCGTGCAGGCAAACTAGGATGGCTACTCAGGCCACATCATCTTCTCACTCGATCGGCAATCCCCCCCCAACTCCACAGCTTCTCTCTCCTACATCGCCGTAGCTATTTTTCACTTGCTAACACCCCAGGGGTAACTCTGGGTAGTCTGCTGCCCAATCACCAACACCTCACACACACACACACACTAACATACACATACACATACACACAAACACAACACGCGTGCTTAGCATTCAGGCCACGCAGTTTCCAGTGCAGTGTGTCTGTCCTGACGTCCTCACAGTCAGACACTGCTTGAAATATCAGCCCAGTGTTTGTGCTCTTCAGGGGCACCCTCTCTCTATCGCCCGTTCGCTGGCGTGTGGACAGCTGATACTGAGGCATCTCTCGGCAGGATCGTCCCCTTTAACATCCCACGACAGACAACAGAGACAAATCCAACAGAGAGCCTGACTGTTTCACTTTCTTTTTTTTTTTTTTTGGGGGGGGGGGGGGGCTTTATATGGAGCGGCCTCTTGTGCAGAGTCTGAACCATCCCAAAAAAAGAAAGAAGAAATACAGAAAGACGAAGACAGTGAGCCCACCCAGGCCCCAGCTGTCAATACAAATCTGCTAGCGCAAACTCACCAGGGTGCTAATCCTGTTCAGAAGCATCATTCACAGGAAATGTCAAACACTGGATGTGAGGAGATTTAAGACTTTTGTCAAGACAAGCTTAATTAGACAGATTGATTTTTCTGCCCAGATGTGCCGGGAAGCCCATCAGTCAAACATCCCCACCAGGGCAAGTGAGGCAAAGTGCTCATGCACTCCTGCACTTCACCCTCCCAGCCAGCAGGGGGGGGCTGCCATGATAAACGGTGTCACGCTAACATAAGTATGACTCACCGATCTCCCTGGAGATCTGGACGAACGCCTCCACGCCGCTCTCCCCATAGCTGCCCTCCGAGGCCAGCGTGGACACGTAGTTCCACCCCATCGCCGTGACGATGTCCAGCATGGCTTGCGCCTGGTAGGAGTCGGGTGGCACGACGCGGGAGAAGAAGTCGTAGCGGGTGTTGTCGCTAAGATCCGGTGCTGTCGACGCATAGCTGATTTGAGGAATCTGCGGAGGCAAAAAAATAAATAAATGTGAAAGACATATTGAGTTATGAGTGGTGGAACACACAAGAAAATAAAGGCATTTTGCTGTCAAATAAGGAAAGAAAAAAGCAGCACAAAACAGGAAAATAGGACAGGAACTAGAGAAACGGTAAACACAGAGACACACAGAGATAAGACGACCCAGAACGTCTCTACATCCGAACGGGGTTACATGACTCCATGGCAGTTAGCCTCAATACTGATGGCCAACCGAATGAGGCCGAGAGCTGTTGACAGAAAGTGAAGAAGCATGGAGGCAGGCAGGCATGGCTTATCAGCAAGAGGTCTAGCTAATGGACTTTGGGGTGGAGGCGGTTGACTGACAGACCGAGGTGAAGTTAGTTTGATATTTGATATTCGGATATTCGACAGATATTCAAAAAAAAAAATTATGCGGCCGGTTTCACCCCGTGTTTGCAGACAATGTGAAAACAGATGACCTGTCTACTTGCTCCCAGCCGACCTTAGGGACCGTCTAAAAAGTACCTTCTGAATTACCTTCATAGTCTTTTTTGTCAATAGCTTTGACATCATGTGACCTAGTGACTCCAAACTAATTCAAAATAGTTATCCTATATGGGACTCATCAGACACACCTCTTTTTATAGTCACTGTATGCACACTGTATTTTATATGAATATTTTGTAAAAAAAATACATTATATCCTATATGAATGGTCCTCTTTTTTGAATACCTCCCAAGTCATGTGACCTAGTGACTCCAAACCAATGGAGAATAGTTATCCTATATGGGACTCATCGGGCACGCCTCTTTTTATGATCACTGTATGCACACTGTATTTTTTATGAATATTTTAAAGAAAATACATTATTTCATATAAGAAACAGTCTCCTTTTTTCAATACCTCCCAGGTCATGTGACCTAGTGACTCCAAACCAATGCAGAATAGTTATCCTATATGGGACTCATCGGGCACACCTCTTTTTATAGTCACTGTATGCACATTGTATTTTATATGAATATTTTGTAAAAAAATACATTATTTCCTATATGAATGGTCCTCTTTTTTCAATACCTCCCAAGTCATGTGACCTAGTGACTCCAAACCAATGCAGAATAGTTATCCTATATGGGACTCATCGGGCACACCTCTTTTTATGGTCACTGTATGCACACTGTATTTTATATGAATATTTTGTAAAAAAATACATTATTTCCTATATGAATGGTCCTCTTTTTTCAATACCTCCCAAGTCATGTGACCTAGTGACTCCAAACCAATGCAGAATAGTTATCCTATATGGGACTCATCGGGCACACCTCTTTTTATAGTCACTGTATGCACACTGTATTTTATATGAATATTTTAAAGAAAATACATTATTTACCAAAAGAAACTGTCTTTTTTTCAATACCTCCCAAGCCATGCGACCTAGTGACTCCAAACCAATGCAGAATAGTTATCCTATATGGGACTCATCGGGCACACCTCTTTTTATGGTCACTGTATGCACACTGTATTTTACATTAATATTTTAAAGAAAATACATTATTTCATATAAGAAACAGTCTCCTTTTTTTCAATACCTACCAAGCCATGTGACCTAGTGACTCCAAACCAATGCAGAATAGTTATCCTATATGGAACTCATCAGATACACCTCTTTTTATGGTCACTGTATGCACACTGTATTTTATATGAATATTTTGTAAAAAAAAAAACATTATTTCCTATATGAATGGTCCTCTTTTTTCAATACCTCCCAAGTCATGTGACCTAGTGACTCCAAACCAATGCAGAATAGTTATCCTATATGGGACTCATCGGGCACACCTCTTTTTATAGTCACTGTATGCACACTGTATTTTATATGAATATTTTAAAGAAAATACATTATTTACCAAAAGAAACTGTCTTTTTTTCAATACCTCCCAAGCCATGCGACCTAGTGACTCCAAACCAATGCAGAATAGTTATCCTATATGGGACTCATCGGGCACACCTCTTTTTATGGTCACTGTATGCACACTGTATTTTACATTAATATTTTAAAGAAAATACATTATTTCATATAAGAAACAGTCTCCTTTTTTTCAATACCTACCAAGCCATGTGACCTAGTGACTCCAAACGAATGCAGAATAGTTATCCTATATGGAACTCATCAGATACACCTCTTTTTATGGTCACTGTATGCACACTGTATTTTATATTAAAAAAAATACATTATTTCCTATATGAATGGTCCTCTTTTTTCAATACCTCCCAAGTCATGTGACCTAGTGACTCCAAACCAATGCAGAATAGTTATCCTATATGGGACTCATCGGGCACACCTCTTTTTATAGTCACTGTATGCACACTGTATTTTATATGAATATTTTGAAGAAAATACATTATTTCCCATAAGGAATGGTCTACTTTTTTTCAATACCTCCCAAGCCATGTGACCTAGGGACTCCAAACCAATGCAGAATAGTTATCCTATGTGGGACTAATTAGACACACCTCTTCTTATAGTCACTGTATGCACACTGTATTTTATATGAATATTTTTAAGAAAATACATTATTTGCCATCATGAATGGTCTCCTTTTTTCAATACCTCGCAAGCTTATTTCTCGCTAGACATCACAGATCGATCAACATAGAACTGTTCTGATATGTGATACTAGTCAGACACGTCAATGTGAAATAATATTTTGCATGAACTATTATATTTAATTTTTTTTAAATAATCATATTTATTTCCTATGGAAAACAGTGTTTTGCTCAATAGCTGCCATATAAGGGGTCCTAGACAACACAGATCAATCCAGAACTGTTCTGCTATGGGGTACTTATCAGACACACCAAAATATGAAAAATGATTTGGCATCTACTATTATATGGAAGGTATTGAGAAAACACAGTTTCCATAGGAAATAAATGGGTACTATAAAATAGTATGTGCAAAAATTATATTAATTTGAGGTTTGTCTGATTAGTAGATATTCTGCATTGGTTTGGTGTCCCTACGTCACTTCCCTTGGGGGGGGGGTATTGAAAAAGGAGACCATTCCTTATAGGAAACGATGTATTTTCTTTAAAATATTAATATAAAATAGAGTGTGCTTTCAATGGTTATAGGAAGAGGTGTGTCTGATGAGTCCCATATAGGGTAACTATTCTGCATTAGTTTGGAGTCACTAGGTCACATGGCTTGGGAGGTATTGAAAAATGGAGACCATTCCTTATGGGAAATAATGTATTTTCTTTAAAATATTAATGTAAAATACAGTGTGCATACAGTGACCATAAAAAGAGGTGTGCCCGATGAGTCCCATATAGGATAACTATTCTGCATTGGTTTGGAGTCACTAGGTCGCATGACTTGGGAGGTATTGAAAAAAGAGGACCATTCATATAGGAAATAATGTATTTTTTTACAAAATATTCATATAAAATACAGTGTGCATACAGTGACCATAAAAAGAGGTGTGCCCGATGAGTCCCATATAGGATAACGATTCTGCATTGGTTTGGAGTCACTAGGTCACATGACTTGGGAGGTATTGAAAAAAGAGGACCATTCATATAGGAAATAATGTATTTTTTTTACAAAATATTCATATAAAATACAGTGTGCATACAGTGACCATAAAAAGAGGTGTGTCTGATGAGTCCCATATAGGATAACTATTCTGCATTGGTTTGGAGTCACTAGGTCATATGGCTTGGGAGGTATTGAAAAAAAGGAGTCTGTTTCTTATATGAAATAATGTATTTTCTTTAAAATATTAATGTAAAATACAGTGTGCATACAGTGACCATAAAAAGAGGTGTGCCCGATGAGTCCCATAAAGGATAACTATTCTGCATTGGTTTGAAGTCACTAGTTCGCATGGCTTGGGAGGTATTGAAAAAAAGGAGACCGTTTCTTATGGTAAATAATGTATTATCTTTAAAATGTTCATATAAAATACAGTGTGCATACAGTGATCATAAAAAGAGGTGTGCCCGATAAGTCCCATATAGGATAACTATTCTGCATTGGTTTGGAGTCACTAGGTCACATGACTTGGGAGGTATTGAAAAAAGAGGACCATTCATATAGAATATAATGTTTTTTTTTTTACAAAATATTCATATAAAATACAGTGACTATAAAAAGAGGTGTGTCTAATGAGTCCCATATAGGATAAATATTCTGCATTGGTTTGGAGTCACTAGGTCACATGGCTTGGGAGGTATTGAAAAAAGGAGACCATTTCTTATGGGAAATAAGGTATTTTCTTTAAAATATTCATATAAAATATAGTGTGCATACAGTGACTATAAAAAGAGGTGTGCCCGATGAGTCCCATATAGGATAACTATTCTGCATTGGTTTGGAGTCACTAGGTCACATGACTTGGGAGGTATTGAAAAAAGACAGTTTCTTTTGGTAAATAATGTATTTTCTTTAAAATATTCATATAAAATACAGTGTGCATACAGTGACTATAAAAAGAGGTGTGTCTGATGAGTCCCATATAGGATAAATATTCTGCATTGGTTTGGAGTAACTAGGTCACATGACCTGGGAGGTATTGAAAAAAAGACTTTTTCTTATATGAAATAATGTATTTTCTTTAAAATATTAATGTAAAATACAGTGTGCATACAGTGACCATAAAAAGAGGTGTGCCCGATGAGTCCCATATAGGATAACAATTCTGCATTGGTTTGGAGTAACTAGGTCACATGACCTGGGAGGTATTGAAAAAAATACTTTTTCTTATATGAAATAATGTATTTTCTTTAAAATATTCATAAAAAATACAGTGTGCATACAGTGATCATAAAAAGAGGTGTGCCCAATGAGTCCCATATAGGATAACTATTCTGCATTGGTTTGGAGTCACTAGGTCACATGACTTGGGAGGTATTGAAAAAAGAAGACCATTCATATAGAATATAATGTATTTTTTTTAACAAAATATTCATATAAAATACAGTGTGCATACAGTGACTATAAAAAGAGGTGTGTCTGATGAGTCCCATATAGGATAAATATTCTGCATTGGTTTGGAGTCACTAGGTCACATGGCTTGGGAGGTATTGAAAAAAGGAGACCATTTCTTATGGGAAATAAGGTCTTTTCTTTAAAATATTCATATAAAATACTGTGTGCATATAGTGACTATAAAAAGAGGTGTGTCTGATGAGTCCCATATAGGATAACTATTTTGAATTGGTTTGGAGTCACTAGGTCACATGATGTCAAAGCTATTGACAAAAAAGACTATGAAGGTAATTCAGAAGGTACTTTTTAGACGGTCCCTAAGGTCGGTTGGGAGCAAGTAGACAGGTCATCTGTTTGTACATTGTCTGCAAACACAGGGTGAAACCGGCCGCATAATGTTTTTTTTTTGAATATCTGTCGAATATCCGAATATCAAATATCAAACTAACTTCACCTCGGTGACTGACAGATTGATTTCTCTAGAGGGAAAGAGAGAGAGCCTACGCCTGCAGTCAGATTTATTTGTATGCGGCAGCAGGCCTCAGAGCTTCAGACTCAACTCACGTCTCCCTCATACACGTTCGCGAGTCCAAACACTGCTGAGGACTCCACGTTGCCAAATCATCAGCTAGACCGTTCAGGGAGGAGGTGCAGGGGATCGTTCATATCTTCATTTTTTTTTTTTTTCATTCTTTTTCTATTCAACGCTGATATGTGCTCAGAGAGAATTCCACTGTCAGCTCCTGCTGAGTGTAGTTTTTGCGAGCAGTGCCCTGACACGCTGGCTGATTTTCGCCAAATTTATTTATTTATTTCTATCGATTTAGATGTGAAAAATCTGATTCTTTTTCTCTCCTCCTCACCGGTCTCGCTGAGCGAACGCGCTGCAGCTTTGTGGGATGTTCCTTGGGCTGAGCAATCACTTACAGCTGTCAGCACGCATCATATGTGCCAGAACCCCCATCTTGAGCTGCCCTACTTTTTGGCCTCAGAAACGCTTCAGTTTGACCATACAAGCTGTCAAAACCCAAGAATGCTCGAAATGGTGACTCCAAAGACCTGCCCACACTGCTAGTACTAACTATATCTAAAACTATATATAAAAAAAACATCTTAGCCTCCATTTCTTAGCCTACCCATGACAGCTTCAAAGAAGTGTCATTCATGTTTCATTCATCATTCATCAAAATGTATCATTCATCATAATGTGATGTCTTGAAAATTCGATGGATTCTATGAAAGTGATTCTAAGTGATATCAGTCTTCATGTCATTGTTATTGTACAACAGTGTGCAGTGCGAAAATTGCCATTCTTATGAGCTCTTTCATATTCCAGAAACTTCATCTGAAGTGAGGTCAAAATAAAAGAGGTCTGAGATTATGGTAATAAACCACTGCCATCAGCGGAATCCACTGTCTCACTGGAGAGCTCTGCATGTGTGTGTGTGTGTGTGTGTTTTTCTGGGGTCAATATCTTGCAGAAGACCAGTCATCCATTCAGGAGCTAGACTCACTGCTGTCATAAACAGATTCGCCTGAGTGGATAAGATGTTCACACATCCGGTGGTTTCTCTTTTATCAAGGTGGAGAGGCAAACTCAAGGGCACGCATCACAGACACACCGCCGGCACCACACAACCACACTGGCATGTACTGTAGTAGGCTATATGATGGATGCATGCACTTTTGCGGCTCTTCTCTTGCTCACTCTTCCATAAACATGGCAGCTGTATCAGGATTAGTCGAAATGTATTTGTTTATTTGTTTTCATACCTGTTATCTGTTATTGTGGTCGCCCACGGTTTTGTTGACAGCTGTGGAAAATATATAGCTTTAAGCTGTCATATGCCATTTGTCATTGTGTGTAATGACTGCTTTTAAGGATCGTGTGATGACTGTTTCTCAACGGGGTGCTGACCTGCTGTTGTAGCTCGTCTCTCTCTCACACGGTAATTTGTAGCAGGCATCATCATGGCTTTATGTGACCTTCAAGATCATTCCATGAGATGTAATCAGACCAGTTCAGCTTATAGTGCACTATTTCAAGTGAAACAGACATCAATCTCAACATGCCCCCGTTTCCTGGCTTATTAAATCCCAACATTCTGTCGGATGGCTAAAAAGCCAGTTAAGCTTCCACTTTGCCCATATATGATATGAATTTCTAAACTTTCACCCAAGCTCTATCTTTACTCTACCTTTCTACAGCCTGTCTGTTTAAAGTGCAGAAGGGTCTCAGTTGGGAAGTACAGCTGAGCTGTGGCAGCCAACAACAACATTTCTGGTTGTAGCACCTGCACCATTCTCACAGCAGATCTAGTGCACCAACCCCTGGTCTAACAGCATGTTGCAAACCTCTCATGAATCCTTCCAAAAACAGGACGTTTAAAATTCAGAAACGACCAGGGTTTAAGGCATGCACTATGCAGGTGTTTTCATGCACGCTGACTCGAAAATGACTCAAAAATACTGAAAACCCAAGCTGTCTTAAAGTATGACCCATCAAATCTATCTCTAAATACCACAGTAAAGGCACCAACCTTTTATTGTCTTTGGCAAGTAAAAGGCTAGAACAGACTGGTATTGGCATTTGGTAAAAAGGTCAACAAAAAATCAGGCAGCAACTTGGCTGAGTATTTGCATATGAAATTCAATCATATTCAAAATTACATAATTTAACATTTGACTTGCTGACTACATGGTGGATGCATTAGAGTGGAAATGGCTAGTAATGTTTGAGTTAATAATTCACGGAAAATGTGGTGGAATAACATTTTATTCAAATGTGTTTTATTCAAACATACTTGTTCTATTTAAACTAAAACAACATAGCACACACAAGCTGCTCTTATATGAATACTGCATTTCCACTGCATCTCCTGTTGTCAGAACATTCTAGAATATTCTAAAGACAGAGGAATAGGGGTGTTGCTGTTCTTAACACTCCAGCTCCTTGGGTACATTCAGAGGCACATAAATATTGCTCCAGCCCAGGGTTGACTCACACACCCAATCCATGTCTCAGCTGTTTCTATACCTTCAAATCCCTCATTCCTTCCCTAACGGCACTGTTAGCACGCTGGATTTCACAAGTAAAGCCACCTGTGTTACCTGAGTTTGACTCGCCATCTGTTTTAAAACAGTTGGTTGTTCCCAAATCCTCAACTATGGTTGCTATAGATAAATAATAGACAAAATACTGTAAATATGGAAGAGTTGGGATTTACAATTTCTTCCCACATTTTGTTTGCATCAGTTTCTAACACATAATCACATTGCTAATGTTGTTGTGTAATGGCCAAAGAACAGTGTACACTGCAATGCTTCTGCAAAGTCATAGCATCATCATGTCATCCTATTAAATGTAATTATAATGGGAGAGTGCAATATAGGCTTCCCATACCATACCTACATGAGTTGTTGTTGCAAGATAAAATAGAGTGGCATAATAAACGACCATGGCCTTGGTGTAGCCTTCAAGCCTTCAGCATATTGAATTGATAATGAGGCTGCCAGCCATTTCTGAAATATTTAGCCATAATTTCAACCAAAACAGCTACACTCTCCAGTATTTGTTTGCTAAGCCAAGCCTCCAGCTGGCTCCCTCCAGCCAGGTGTTAGTTACACTGACATTTTCACCTCCCAGTAATTGGCTGTACAATCTTACTAGTCTTCTCCAGACAGCAGCTTAGATACAACAAAACTGGTGAAATTCACACCCTACAACTACATCCTGGTGAATTTCATAGTGGAAATGTAACAATGGATTACTCCAAGGAGATCAGTTCAAAGTCATTCAGCTGAGTTTTTAGTGCTTAGAGGTAGCTTTCCAATGTACAATTTACAGTTGGTGGTATAGTATACATACTTACTTACTATACATTTTCCATCACTATTAACTTCCACAATGGCATATAGAAACCCCATATAGACCCTTAACAAGCCAAAAATGAGCTCATTCTTTGGAAAAGATTTACATAATTCCATGCAAACTTCCGTAAAGTTTACATACAAGTTACCCATGAATAATGCATATACGGCAGATAAACAAATAATAAAGTCGCAAAAGAGGTCAAGAGAAATAACAGTCAGTGGAATTGCACATTGCCTTTAGTCAGGATACATTTAGAAGGAGCGATATCCATTTCAAAGGCATTGGGTAAGCCTCATGAATATGAAGTGGTTATTCTTGGTGGGCGCCTTGCTTGTGCCACACCAAAGGACAGATTGGCACCAAAGGACAGATTGGGGATGACGGTTTGCTTTTTTTTGTTTTGTTTTGCAATACTAGCTTGATGTTGCTTAAACACATGATACAGTAGAGTCCGTCTTATACACCTGCATCTCAACGTTATATTTTATGTCAACAAAAAAGAACTCACATGGATAGCCACCAAAACATCTCAAAGCTGACTCAGAGTAACTGCTAATGATCTTGGTTTGCAAGGACCTCGGTAAGCGAAAATAAACACATTTGCTGTAACATATGAATCAGTGGCAATAAGGCTTGCAATCCTCTCCATTTTAATTTTGCTAATCAACTTTCAATTAAGCTGATTAAACAAGCTTCCTTTCATCTTTTGGTGTCTTCCGAGTAATGATCTATCACCATTACGGGAAAGTTCAGTGCTTCAATTAAGCATCTAATTCAATTCTGCTGTAGGTCAACATCTGCTAATGTACAGTTTAAAGGCGAATACATGAATAAACATACCAACACCAATAACATCCCTAGGATCCCATCAAATCCCATTTTTGCTGTTTTACTTACCTGCTTGCAGCATCACAACAGGCAAAGGGTTACACACAACGTGATATAGGGTGGAACAGTTATATGCGATAATGATAGCGATAACGTTCTTTGTGTGTGTTTGTCTATGTGTGTGTGTGGGTGTGTGTGTGTGTGTGTGTGTGTGTGTGTGTTGTGGGTCGAGGGTCTGCAGCAGTGTATTAATTTTCGCGGACACTACCTTCGCCACATTACGGGGGCCACCGCTTACAGACCCAGCGGGAGAGCGCGGAGGCTGAGTGGGCCTGAGTGTGTCTGAGGCGAGTCTGGGAGAGGAGAGGGAGGAAGAGCCATACATCAAATACTACCGGCACATTGTCTCAGCTGCCTTCATGTGTAGGTGTGTGTGTGTGGGGGGAGGGATCTGTGAACAGCACGAAAATAGAAAAGTAGGCGAAAAGAAAGAATAGAAGAGAGTGAAAAAAAGAAGAGAGGCACAGAAAAGAAGAGGGAGGGAATGAAAGAGGTACAGAACTACAAAGAGAAAAGACACCAAATGACGAAAGATAATCGGAGCACGAGGACCAGTAAGGGTGGGGTAGAGGTGGGGTAGGGTGGGATTGAGGTGGGGTAGGGTGGCTGGGTGGTTGCAGTTCACTGTAAGGGGGGGGGCAAAGCTGGTGAAGCATAATGCAGTGTATGAGTCTCTCTCATAGAGCAGCTTTAATCTGGAGAGGTTTGGAGAGAGCGCGTGTAGCGCACAGTTGGGAACCTGCCTTCGCCTGTCATCGGCTCCGCACTGAGCCGGCGTGGAGCACGACGCTGATGGCTTTTGAGAAGGGGGGAGCGGGGTGGGGGACGAACCCGAGCTGGCGGAGCCTGGCCCCGCGCCCTGTCCCTGGTCCTCGGTGTGTCGTGTAGGCGCTAATGAAGCTGTCGGGCCGTGGAGCGCAGGGCCGACCTGATAGATGGGGTTCTGACGACGCTAATTAACCCCGCCGCAGACCTTTATTGTGAAACACTCCAGTGTAGAAGGGCAGACATGCATCATTATGAAAGGAGTGAGAGAGCATAAACACATACGTGCACACACACACACACACACACACATACGCGAACACCACATGCGCACATGCCCACACTCTACACACTCTACACTACAAAAGACAAAAACAGCACTAATAATCCACCCACAGATCGTTATATCTTCATTGATTATGCTTTTTTAGATGAGCAACCAAATTAGCTGTGTCTGATGAATTCTGACTGAGACACTGTGCCTATGTGTATGTATGTGTGTATGTGTATGTGTGTGTGTGTGTAGGTGGGTATGTGTGAAGATATGTGTGCGGTTGAGATAAGGGAAGCAGAAGATAGGCACAGTACGTGTGTGTCTCCGCCCATACGTGGGATGCCTGATCAAAGGCACCATGCAAGATCCTCATTCTATCAGAGTTCATTCTCCTCTTCCATCTCGAACTCATCACAACCATTTTAATTGCTCATAAACAATATTATTATTCTCCGCTCTGTCTGCAGCAGACTCGGGGTAGCGGGACGGGGGTGGGCGTAGGAGGGGTGGGGTGGGGTGGGGTGGGTACTCTCTAGATTTTTTGCTAGGGCACGCACAGTTCTTCTCCTGCATTCCAATCACCTCGGGCAAAAGAGTTCTGGAACACTCCGGCTGAGTTCGAGCCACAATTAATGTGCGACTCCAGCCAGATTAATCAACCCCGGATGGCATCCAACCCTCAGCCGCCCCGTAACGATCAAGTCACCTCTGATTACTCTCACCCTCAGTTGGCTGGCAAAAAAAGCAAATTCATTTAATCAGAGGTCCTCGAAAACAACATGTTTCCTACTGGACTCTGGGTAAAGAAGGAGAGGGGAATATATATATTAATTTCTTTCACTCAAGTTTAATATCTTTTGCCACAGAGGTGTGCCTCAGAAAAAAAAACTAAAAAAAAAACAGGAAACAATTGACAGGTAAGGGCAATGAGTTGCCTCTCCAATATCGCCCAAAAGTGTCAGTCTTGGCAGGCAGACCGACACTGATAAGACTTTAATATCAAACACAATAACGCGGAGTATAGCAGAGGGAGTGCGGCAGTCACCCGGTGTCAGTCCAGCTTCATCTCTCCTCATTTTACCTGCAGCAAAAGCCAAACGCCCCCCTGAACCAGAAGCCCTTACGCCCCCACCCCTTGCCGCCCTCTGTGCTGTTGATGTTGATGTTGTTGTTTTTGTTTTGTTTTTTTTTTCCATCTGGACAGCATTGTGGGATGTTCGGAAATGATTGCGGACAACAAACACACTCTTCCTCCTTCATGGCTCACCATCAGAATTGAGGGCGACACGACTTCGGCGCGATGGAAAGCCCACGTCAAACCCAATCGCTATCAAGGCCGCTGAAGGGGGGCTTGGTTGAGGGAGAGAGGGAATGAGCAGTGGAGTGAGGTGAGGGGACGACTGTGATTGGTGGTTGGTAGGTGGGGGCAGAGGGGTTGTACCGGCTGATTGGTGAGTGAACTGTGTGTGTATGTGTGTGTGTGTATGTGTGTGTGTGTGGGGGGGGTGGTTGATAGGTGAGGGCAGGGGGGATTGTACTGGCTGATTGGTGAGAGGAGTGTCTACTTTGCTGTGTGGATACAGCATGATCCCTTCTGCAAGCTCCAGCGATCTGTTCAAACAAGCGTGCCGAGTACTCGCGGCCAGACCGGCCTGTCAATAAACAAGCCACTCAAATAAAGTGCTTGACGTCGAACAGGCTAATCCTGGGCAGCAGACAACTCACTTTCTCCCCCCCTGGAGCGAACTCGTCAAAATGACATTGAAATGAGCAAAAGGGCTTCAACCTCTTGTCACATTTTGGTGAGCTCCTAGTGCTACAGCTCTGCTGAAAACATTTGTAGCGTCAACCACAAAGAGGCAGTATTAGATCTTTCGCAGAAATGTTAAGCTTTTTTTTCCCCCCTCTGTACTTTGCTGGAGAGGAACGAAAGAGCAGGATGTCATTGATAAGATCACAGAGGTGCCATGTTGTGAAAAGCACCTCTCCAACTCCAGAGTCACCGCGCGCTCTCTCAGGCCGAGTTAAAAGCTTTCTTATCTCCGCCACCAAATGAGCAAGATCACACGTGGGCGTTATGCGATACATGCCAGGGAACGCTTTGGATTTCAAATGATTGTGAATTGTAGTGGGTTGATACAAGAGAAAAGAGACAAAGAGGGAGAAGAGGAGGAGAAGAAAAGGATGAAATAACTGAGGAAAAATGAGGCGTCTTTTTGCAGATTATGCTGGTTGCTGCGACAGAAACGCAGTAAAATGTTGACATGTGAAGAGGATGTTGCTTTGATGTCTGATGGGACTTTTTTCTCCCCCTCGATGCTCAACAACATTGGAGCACAGCATATTCCCTGAACCTCGGTGTCACATAATTTAAAGCATGGTAGCTAACGCTGAATGACAGTGCCTACCAGGGGACATGCAGCCTGAGTTTGCCGGGCTCCTGACCAAGGGAAGAGACGGCCGAGCCAAAACACAGTCCCCTTATCCTGTTTGCCACGAGGGGTGCCAGGAATACCCCGTCAGACAAACACGGCACATGCCAACGGCCCACGGACCCGCGAGCGCCGGCTGAGGCTTCCATTTTTTCGCCGAGGATTCCTAAGCACCATTTGGCCTCCGAATGTCACCAGGCAACCGGTCATTTCCTCATCAATGAGCCGAAGTACACACACTCGGACGTGGGCGTGTCTGGCCCCGCCGGGAATGATGGCGTCAGGGACATGATTGCAGGGCAGAATGCCGCCCTCTATCCTCGCCTATTCTCAGTTCCTCATCCTGTCGTGCCCCCGGCAACCTGGCAACGGCCCCTGGACACGTAAGCGGAGGATGAGAGCTCCGTTCGTCATCCGGACAGGCTCCTTGCATGCCTGTCATCATCACCATCATTGTCGTGCGGCGTCTGTCGTCACGCAAAGCGGCTGGACCGGAGAGCGGCAAAATGCCATTTATGGAAACAGAGACGAGCGGACGGGAGGGGGCGGAGGGGTGGTCAGGAGAGTCGGGCCGAGTGACACGCGGAGGCGTGGCGGGCAGGAGCAGTGACGGAGGGGGCCGTGGCAGCGCGACAGAAAGCCGGAGCCGGAGCCTGCCGCGGCAATCACAGCGGATTAGCGGCAACGTCAGAGAGTCTCTCTGGCAGGATCGCTCCCCAAACTCCACCGGCTCTGTCACGTCTCAGCTCTTTGGCAGAGCAGCTTAGTCAACCTGTAGCCACTGTCTGGAACGCTGGTATTATGGCTGCTGTGTGTGTTAGTGTGTGTGTGTGTGTGTGTGTTTTTGTGTGTGTGTGTATGTGTGTGTGTGTGCGTATGTGTGACCGACTGGGAGATGAGCACAGTGCTCTGGTATTATGGCTGCTGTGTGTGTTTGTGTGTGAGTGTGTGTGTGTGTGTGTGTGACCAATGGGGAGATGAGCACAGTGCTTTAATGTCCCCCTCTGAGAGATGCATCTATTTAACATGGCATGCAGAGCCAATATGTGACAATTACCAGTTCTACCACAACGGAGCTTTCAGTTGGCTAATTGCTCTGAATATGAGCTTGCTGGCATAAAATGGAATATTACCTCAATCCGCTCTCAACCTTCATGCCGATGGCCTTTTTTCTCTTTCAATATTCTGTTTCATTCTCTCTCTTTTTTTTGGGGGGGAAGGGGGTGACATGGCTCTTCATCACACCGCCTCGTATTCCCACCTGCATCGCTAGTTGGCTGGATGACTAGCTGGCAGATAGACATCCAGCGCACCTGCGACTCCTCCCTTAGTGCCGATGTGAAAGCCACGCTCTGCGGGCCCCCGAGACACGACGGAAGCAACAGTGCAGTAAAAAGAAATGTTTTTTGAAAACAGGCCATTCGACTCCCGTTCCTCTTTTTTCCCACCTGCCATGGCAGGTCGTTACTCATCGCGGCTCTGCACGGAAGGTGGAGTCGTGAGGTGGAGGCAGCGAGCGGTGGTAATTAGCGAGCAGCACGCGGTGACTAATTGCCCGAGCCCCCCAAAAAACACGAGCGCGGAACCTCGTTGCAGCATGCATCTGGCTTCAGCTCCTGTTCATGGCGCCGAATCTCACTTAGCACGCTAACCCTCTCGGGAGGGTACGACGAAGGAAGGAGGTGGAGGTCTCCTGTAGGAGCATAAGCAAGCGGGACCTCTTTGCATTGACTGCCACTCAGCAGTATTTCCTAAACAATGCCAATCAACCCAGGCTGTTTTTTCCTTGTTGATGTTGTTCACTGAATAGCCTCTCATAAGCTTTTGTGTCATTATGAATAATTTATACGTAATTTGCCCAGTCCACTTTGGTATTGTTAAGATAATGCTAGAAGCCATTTGCACTGCTTGTGGTTTACTAAGCTACACAGAGCCAAATTGGAGGAGGAATTTAAGGGTACAAATAGGCCCTCACCCATTTTCTCGTTATTCATACAGGTTGAACTTTGCTGCTTCGCCTCACTATCACTCACTACCAATCATGGCATACTGTGACTCATTAATTGTACCAGAATGCCCTCGTGGGATGAGAGATATTTTTTTTATTTTTAGAAAACAACCCCCCGCCATCCTCCAAGCTGGCGCTAGCCCACTTTTAAAGACCCCCCCTATGCCACCAACACCCCCCATACACACACACACACACACACACACACACACACACACACACACACACACACAACAGAAGCTAGTCACATATCTTCCCTCCTGTGGGAGACCCATGCTGTTCCCTGCAGGTTCCCTTGCTGCCTGGTGAAGGAAGAAAGTGTGATGTCAGTGGGTGCCTCGCCACGCACCCTGCATTCCGTTCCTGCCCAGGTGTCCGTCAAGTTTTTTCTCATCTCATCCTATTGTGGTCAGGTAAGATCCCTTTGGGGATTGGGGAAGAGGGACAGGGCACTGTCTGGACATGTCTGACCTAATCACACAGCGACAGGTAGAGGGCAAAGGAGGCGTGACTTGGGCTGTTGAAATGGATGAGTGTAAACTCATAAACATCACCATCATCATCTCGTAAACAAGTCAGTCATACCACCACCATCACCACCACCATTCACCAGCACCACCTCCTCCACCTCCACCACCACCATCACCACCAACATCACCACCACCATCCACCACCACCCACCATCACTATCCGAAAATAAAGGCAGAAAAGAGCCCCATTTTGTGCCACTGGCAACTGGTGTATAGATGCAAATGTTGCAGTTGGGTCTTGTTATCGTTGGCACAAAGGTTAGTCTCCCTCAGGCGAGCATCCACATAATCAAAGGCTGATATTTTGTTTGCTACAGAGGCTCGACTCTGAGTGTAGACACACAAATATTCGCCTGTCACATTAACCTCTTTTTCCATTTTCCACATAATGTATCCAACAACGATACATTATTAATGATAATCTGTTGCTTTTGTTGATTTTTTTCCTTTCTGTTGATACCACATATCAAATTCTGCTGTAGGTCGCAAAAAAACGAATGCTTGCTAGTCTCAAATCGCAATTGGCCAGTGCTGAAGACTGACACTCCTCTCTACACTCTCTGCATACCGATGCCAGCTGTCAGACCTCTGTGCCACTGTTGACCAAGAAACTGACCCAGGGGAGGCATTGGTAGCACTGGCAGAATGCTAATTAGCCTATATATATATATATATATATATATATATATATATATATATATATATATATATATATATATACACAGTTGAGAGGCTGAGCCTCCGTGGCTAACATTTGCTGTCTGCGTTGAGCTGGCCTGGCCTGGCTGTGGTTGATTAGCACTGTGGGGCTGTAACGCTCCCCGAAAGAAAGAAAGCCTAGCTCCACTCCCGGCCTCTGACTGATCACAGATCAGCCGCCACCGTGGGTCCTTGACTCGGGGGCCTGACGTGATAATTGATAATGATGTCCTTGTGAGGCGCCCTGCCTCTGCCCAGCGTATCAATGAGTTACCCCAGAGCGAGGACTATAGCTTTGCCATGCAGCTCTCCCCGGCTCTCCATAGGGACTATTTTATATTTATCCTCCCTCCCTCTCTCTCTCTCTTTCTCTCTCTCTCTCTCTCTCTCTCTCTATCTTACTCTTTCTTTCTTAATCTCTCCCCTGCTCTTTGAGTCACTCAATTTCCTATTCCATCCTGTTGTTGTTGGGTTGCTGTATTTCTTTGCCATGCCGGATCAATCAAGCGCTCATCTCCATGCGCTGTCTGGGCACCTCAGTAACATCTTTGTTATTTGTGTTATTTTATCTCCGTGTGATTTGTATCGTCTCTCATCTCCGCTCTCTTGGCTTCGATGCTCCTGGGTGTCGGCACCGACGCAGAGAGATACTTTTGCCTGTCATCTCCTCTTCTTCCTCTTTCCCCTCGCCTTCTCATCCCTCGCTTCCTCTTTCCCTCTCTCTCTCTCCCTTGCTCTCTCCCAGACCCCCCTCCCCTGCCGAGCCTCCATCTGAGTTTTGCACCCACCCTTCATCCTATTTGCACCTCCGTCTTGGTTGCTCTCTCCTGCTTCCTCTCTCTCTTGCTCTCTCCTGCTTTCCCTCCCTCTCTCTCTCTCTCTCTCTCTCTCTCTCCTGCTTTCCCTCTCTCTCTCTCTTGCTTTCTCCTGATTACCCTTTATCTCTCTCTCTCTTTCTTGCTCTCTCCTGCTACTCATCTGCCTTCTCCCCCTGGCACATTCACTCCTCCTCTACCTCCCCCTTTCTAACACCATTCATCTCTCATATTCCTTCACCATAATAAGTCTCTCTCTTTCCGTCCGTTTGTTCAGTCCTCCACTCTCTCTCTCTTTCTCTTCCTCAAGGCCCTCCCCTACTCTCTCCTTCCCTTTCCCTCACCCTCTGTCTCACTCCCTCTTTTTCTTCTTCTCTCTATCTCTCTCTCTCTCTCTCTCTACATCACTCCATACCAGCAGGGCTCCCTTGGGACTGTCAGCATGTGCCACAGTAACCCAATCATCTCTCTCTCTCTCCCTTCTGAGATGTACTCCATCACGATGATCCTCTATCCCTCCATCTCTCTCTCTCTCTCGCTCTCTCTCTCTCCCTCCATCACCATCTCCTCGTTCCCACCTCTGTTGAGCCCCACAGCCCAACCCATCTATTTGAGGAGGGGTTTATTGCTCACATCTCGACCTCTTCAGTGTCAGGGATAGGAGATATACATTGCTTACTCCCCCCACCACTCCCCACAAGCTGCTACAGGTACCACCCTCTTTCACCCTCTGTGTCTCTATCTCTCTCTATCCCTCTCTCTCTCAGACACAAAGGCATATAAACACACACACACACACACACACTCTCTCTTTTCTTCTCTCTCACACATACACACATAGACACATTCTCACACATAGACACTTTGATGTAAATACACTCAACCTCTTTCATTCCTCTTTCTCTCTCTTTCTGTCTAGCTCTTTGTCTTTCTCTCCTGGGTGTGCACACAGACAGGTGAGTCTCCCTCCTCCCTCCCTCTGACTGTTGAGGACTCTGCTGAGTGGCTCTGCCCTCCTCCACATCATTTCATTTTCAGCGCTGCATTAAACAGCTCCTGCTTAATGTACGCTCTGCATGTGCAAATGTCTCTGTGTGAGTGTGTGCGTGTGTGTGTGTGTGTCATTTTGAGTGTGTAGTGTTCAAACAGGGGGTGCACAGTCACGATCAGGCTTACACTCACTGTGCGCAACAATCCGGAAAATGGTGCCATTATCCGTAAAAAGGTATATCATTATGACACGTCAGGAACCAAGATTTCCACAGCAATCCCAAGTGTCAGAGTTGGCAAATACATCATAAATTCCCCAAAGCTACAATGGAGCCAGTTCATCCTTCAGGAGACTGCAACTGAAACTACACCTAATCACAGGAAATCCACCTACGAACATTTATCACTGTAGACTAAAGGAACCTCCTCTGAAGGAGACACAAGAGGAGGTGTCTAATATGGCCGCCTTTAGCGAAGAGTGAGGACTTTTTAATGTGAAATATGGGGTCTATATTTTGATGTAGAAACCAGGAATAAATTATGCATCGGGGTTCTACAACTGTGTCAGTCTTCCTGGAAGAAATTAGATGATTTTTTTTTTTTTTTGCACCGAGCTTTTTCAGGCTGCAAAAATTAGGTTAGTATTGGAGGTGTCAAGTCTATGACAGATACTACAGAGAGGGCGATATATTCGATGTGAAGTTTTCTACATGTGGCCCCTTTCCATGATGTCATAAAAATAGATTAGAGCATTGAAGAGGGAAGAAAAGAAACAGGAAATGAATTTGCCTGCAAGTTCCGGGCATCTATCACCAATAATACGATAGGCAATCAAACTGTCCTCCAATGCAGCGAGCATGCCCCCCCCCCCAGTCCATTATATTCCGCACCTGCGACCTCAGCTTGGTTATTACTACTGCTTAGTCATTATCGGAAATCCAGTAAACACTCTTGTCTGCACCCAGGCCCACTTTACACATGAGGACGGTCAAATACAGAACAAAACTAATGTAGACAGAACATGGAAAAAAATCACAGGAACTCTTTTTTTTTACTGTGTCTTTTACAAAACGGCCTCTCGACGAGAATCAAAAACAGGTTCTGCGCTCTTCCAAGCTGGCAGCTGCTTAAAGGGAGTTTACGTGCCCCCCCCCCCCCCACACACACACACACACACACACACACACAGACACACACACACCCCAAGCGGCTTGCACACTCCTCAACAACTCTTCAGCCAGCCGGGGAAGGAGATGGGGGTGGGGAGTAATATGCTTTGTCCTAGGATAAAAAAGAAACATATCACCCGTCTCCTCATCGGCTGGATTCCTGTGCTTCAGCACCGAAATAGCAGCGAAAAGTCCCTGCTCATCACTATTGTGGGAAGATGAGAGAGAACGCGCATAGAGGGAGAGCGAGCTACAGTGAGAGAGAGGGAAGAGAGAGAAGAGAGAGAGAGAGGGAGAGAGAGAAGAGAGGGAGAGTGGGGGAGGAGAGAGCGCTACGATATCACGATGTCTCTTCCTCTGCCCACTGTCTGGCTGTGAGACGGTCTCCTGGGGTGAGAGGTGTAGGTCGGCCGCTCGGCTCGGCTCTTAAAAACACACATTGCAACGCAGTGCACAAGAGCACAGCCAGCCGTTGTTAAGTGCCTCGTGAGCTTCGCAAGTTTTGAAACGGCTCAACGCTCCTCGGGCTCAGATAGAGACCTGGATGGAAAACAATCAGTCACGCACCACTGGCCCACGTCCCCGCCATTTAAAATACCTGCAAAACATCTCCACTATCTATGCGTACCCAGACGCATCACAACTGCAAGCACACTACTTATCTTGTAGCAATACTGTTATAGGCTACACTCTTATGTGTCCCTATTTGGACACAGAAATGCATTAAAAAACAACACAAGTTGTGTTATTTTCAGCACCTATTTTGTAACAAATAAAAAAGGAAACAACACAAACTGTGTTGACCCTATATGGACACAGAGATGTGTTAAAAACAATGCAAGTCGTGTTGTTTTCAACACATTCGTTTTAAGAGTGTACAGTATATTCAAACACTCAAGAGTGTAACAAAGACTATTTTATGACCACAAGCTTATTTTGGGGAGGAGTAGGAGCTCTCAATGACACAGATTCTTGCAGAGAGGTGATCTCTCTTGATGGGAAGGAGTACCAAGAAGCATCATGATTTAACTTTAACACACATCAACATCACGTCAAGGGGAAATAGCATTCCAGATGAGTGGGTATGAAAGTGTTGCCTTGGGTGTTGCTCGTTTACACACGCAAACACATGCAACCACACACACACACACACACACACACACACACACACAAGGGCACATGCACACAAACAAGAGTGCATGATTGCACACACATACACACACACATAGACACATACAACCCCCCCACCCCCCACCCCCCCAACAGACACACACACGCACACACACACACATACACACACATAGACACATACACCCCCCAAAACACACACATACACATACACACACTCACACACACACACACACACACACACACAAGCTCTGTCAGTGTGAGCTAGATCAGAGATATAATTAACGTCAGCGCGGGCTCTGGGGAGACCCAGGAGACGTCAGCCCCAGCAGCCCCAGCAGCCCCTGTCACCAGCACACAGACAGCACCAGCTCCAGCTCCAGCTCCAGCTCAGGGAGGAAGGTGTGATGAGAGGAGGGAGCATGAGCAGGGTCCACGAGAGCACTTCCTCTAGCTCTACTTCACACCCATACCAACACACACACACACACACACACACACACACACACACACACACATACACACACACACACACACACACACACACACACACACACACATGCACACACACACACACACACACACACACTGTAAGTCACACTTACGAACACAGACACACTGTCTCACACTTTCACACACACACACACACACACACACACACATGCACCTATACATAGAGTGCCCTCACTGACACACACAGACACACACACACACACACACACACACACACACTGTAAGTCACACTCACGCACACAGACACACTGTCTCACACTCACACACACACACACACACACACACATGTATAGGCACATGCACCTATACATAGAGTGCCCTCACTGACACACACACGCACATGCACACAGTCACACACACACACTCACATAGACACCTATGAGTTCCCACATGGATACACACACACCCACACAGAGCGAGCCACACATACGCAAATGCACAGTGCCACCCTCTCACACACACACACACACACACACAGAAGTACTCTCAGATGTGAATCTGAATAACATCAAGCACATCAAATAGCACCGCTACCAGCAAATAAGGAAATGTGCAAAAAAAAAAAAAATTAATCCGCCAAAATTCATATTTCATGAGGCGACAAGTCAGGCTGTGGCTAAATAATGTCTCCTGGAATTCAGGATGAGTGAAATATTGAAAAGGACTGCTTTGAGGAGACAAGATGCAAATTACAGTCAGAGGGAAGGCGGTAAGCAGACAGACACAACCCTGGCAGGCTGACAGGCACTGTATAGTAGAGGGAGAGAGGTTTTACGCTCCCTCACACACATTTTTACTGTCCACAAGTCAAACGAAATAAATAAACAAAGGGAAAGACATCAAATCACCTGAGTGAGTATTACTGTCTTATTTGTGGACAAAAGGGCGTGCCTGCTACAGTAATTGCCGGTCTCCTCGGTATAGAGGGCCATGTTTGGCCATGTGGAGGTCACTCTCGTGGAGTGATTTATGCATACAGAGCTCACTGGGCAGGGTGCCATGGGAAATCTTATACTACGGTGACCAGGCCAAACTGACAGTCTGCGGCGGCCATTACTTCCACAGCAAGACTCTCGAGTCTCTCTGTATACCTCGGAGCCGTGCTGCCGAGATAGGAGGTGAATCCAGCAGTTGCATCTCACTACGGAGCCATGTAGCTATTTGCTTGTCGAAATAAGAACACAAGGGGCCATCTTGGGTTTTTTTGTAAACAAAACAGTATGCATTCTATTTTGTTTTTCCCCAACCCAAGACAGAGCAACGGCAAAATTTCATTTCGAGGTCTCAGGGACGAGACTGCAATGATTCCAGAGACCACAAACAATCTGATGTTGACTCGCCCAGAGGACTCGGAGCAAGTAAACACTCACCTGACCTTTGCGAGCGCTTTGAAGACACAGTTCATTATAAATATATTAGACGGCGGTGCTCTGGCTGGAGGATCGGCCATTTCATGTTCATAGGGACTCCCCCACGGTCTATCTTCAAGGAGTATATGGTTGATCCTTATCAGATAATTCATTCTCTCTGCCCAGGCTGTAAAACACATCGCCAAGGTGACCCTCACAGCGAACCGGACTTAAGCCACGCTGGGGCAGCTTGCTCGCAGAGTGTGTGTGTGTGTCCATGTGTGTTTGTGAAAGGTCACCACATACGTGGTGACTCATCGTTGGTTATCACCCCCCGACACCTTTAAGCCTCACATATTCCCTCCCTTTCTCTCTGAATTTGGTGAACACCCGATTACTCCGACTGGCTAAAAACATCTTGGCGGTGCCACAGTTTGAGTTTTTCTCACGGTGCCTTGGCTAGAGAGTCCCATTTTATTCTTGCATCAGCAATGCTCAGCACTCGAGATCAAATCACTTGTCTTTTCCCATCATCGGCCTCCGTGGACGTCACACCCGACATCAAGCGGAATGTCGGAACCAACTACGACGGTGATTTTGCAGCGACAAGCTTTCGAGACAAGGTCAGAACAAAAAAGTGCCGCGGAAAATTTCGTGAACGCGTTCACCCAGCGCTGACCGCCACGTGTCATTGTTGGCGAATTAAAGGACCCAAATCAGAGGGAAGCTTTTGATTGCGTGCCACGTCTCTTTGAAGAGAAGAAAGTCCGTACAGCCTTAACGCACTGTGAACAAATGTCTGGTCCCCGGCTTCCAGAGCCTTTAAACGCAGTGGGGCCTTCTCTTGTCCAATTTCTTGCCACAATGATAACAAGGGGTCTCCATAGGAACACGACGGCTCTTTAGAGAGCTTAGGCAATCACTAATTACCAAATATCCCATAATAACAAGGAGCGGAGAGAGCTCTGTGGTGTAATTGGCTGAGTTGAGAAGCAGAGTCCCTTGATGACTGACAATGGCTGGGTCGTTTTGGGTGGGTCGGGGGAGTGTGGGGTGTGGGCAATACTGCCGGCAGGGACTAGTGGGGAGATTGTGCTTTAATGGCCTGGCTGTGGACCGGTGGTCCTGTCAAAGAACTCCTCGTTTGGAGCTTAAGGGCCGTCACAGCCATCTCATTAGCGACTGAGCAGATATGAGAGGCTTCTTGTGCAGTTTCGGGTTTATGTGTCACCACAATCAAAAACAATGATAAGGTTTACTTCAGAGAAAAACATTAGCATGTTATCAGATATGGGCAGTATTTCTGACACATATAAAATATGTTTAAAATATGTCTGTCAAATCCAAAATAATACTTATTGGGTTGAAGAAAATTGCTTTTATTTTGTGTCAAAATATTTCATTGGTGTGTAATTTTGTATTTTGTGAGGTGTCTATGCGATGATGGCATCATAAAAGCACAACATGATGCATGCAACCTCTG
>NW_027468664.1:30024462-30036962 GCF_046254945.1 Alosa pseudoharengus | reverse complement strand
TACTTCAGCGTGCGCGGAGACTCCAACGAATTACCCGACCGACTCGGTAACATGGAGCCGGGCGGCACCCCCCCCCCCCGGGGACAACGCTAAAACACCTCTTAGAATACACAACAAGCGCCAAGGATCCATAACCGGCCCTCGCCACTCTACGGGCTTGATTTCCAACAGCATTACTATCGGGAGGCAAGGCAAAGGCGGCAAGCCTGAGAGTGATGGATTTTTTTTTTTTACATCCCTTTCCAACAAACCTCTATGGGCACCACAGTCAACGTTGGGGCAAAGTTGGACACGTTTTTTTTTTTTTCTGGATACATATTCCACCACATTTCGAGTTTGAGATCAAGATCGAGTTTCATTCATTGAAAATCTATGAACGAGGAGGTTTTCTTTTATGGAATACACGGTAGAGGAAATGGACTAATACATTTTATGTGTTCCTGCTACAGACCAAATGGGACCTCCTGGGAAGGTGCTAGAGTATTACCTCTGCAAAGAGAATTTACGGAACCCTCACAACATATCTCAGTCTCGGCCTCAGTATTAGGCTTATTCGATCTACGTAATAATCAGGTAATAACGTTCGCAGCGGCCATTTTGTTGATATAGAAAATGCATAGGTGGGTCTATTTAATGCAGCTGTCAATTGACAAGCGCCACAGCACCGGTATGATCGCTGTAGGCTATTTATTTATTTGTACAAAATTTAACGTGATGGTAGGCCTATGTTGTGCAATAGGCCTAGGCTACAGTGCAGGCCGTTCTAACAACAGCAATACAGGCCGTTCTAACAGCAAATAGCCCTAGATTCACCCACTGTCAGAAACATAGCCTACCTGTCAACTTTTTTCCAGGTGTCTTCCTGTTTTAATATTTTCCCGTAAAATATCCCATATTTTATTACTTTCATAACATTAGCCCCATCGGACTTGGCCGTCTCTTTACTGTTGTCCTGTACCCCCTGCCCTTGCAGCGAAAATATGTTTTTAAAGCATCGTTTTGCTTGAGAGTGATCAGAACAGTGTGGGAGAGAGCACGATTTGATGACAATCTCATTAGACCTAGCTTAGCTTCACACCTCGTTTAATTAGTGCAGCAGTTTTGTAGTCACGACTTCTTGCTCTCAGCAGAGGGATAGCAACAGAAAGACGAATGTTGAAATTCCCCTGTATTTTGGGTGAGTAACCCGGAAAATCTCCCTTATTTTCGTTGCTCAATGTTGACATGGTCAGAAAACGAGAAGAGAATGAGACTGAGAAGTAGTCAGCGCAGGAGAGACTTGTGGCTACATATGATAAATAGCCTAGGCTAAACTTACAGCCAACTCTTCACATCGCCATTATTATATTTGTATTATTAATACTATATTATATTGTCCTCTGTGGGCTTAAGTTAAATACGTTTTAGACAGCGCAGACAGCTGCCCCTATGCAATGCGGAGACATCAGCAGTAGCCTGATGTAGTCGCCTACCATAGATTACCTTTGGACATAATTGCATTTGCATAGCATTGCTAGGTAGGCAATGTTAGCCAACGTTTACAGTAGCCTAAAGGCTAATATATTTATTAATGATGCGCCCTTTTCAGCTTGTCTTAGTGGCACGGTAAGTGGCAAATAGTAGGAACAAACTCAGCGGAGAAAGATATCAGTAGATACTTCTGATTTGTATAGTGTTTTGTTCACTTGGATTTTGGAAATGTTACAGAGAATATGTTAGCCCTTTCTGCCAGACATGTAGTTGCATCATAAAGCGCTTTCAGACATACGTGTAAGACCGGAGGTTCTGCCGATGTTAAACGGTGGGGCCGTATATCTGAACGACATAACCGGTCATATGGAAGTCCGAATTCACCCGGTGTTTATACTACCCCCGACCTAGTATTTCCTCCGGACATTATGTAAATGTGCTGTGTCTGAACGAGGAGTAGAACATTCGGTTAAAATCACACCTAGTGAGAGGGCGTGTTGGTGACGTTTCTTTCATGCGTCCATGTGGTTAGATCTGACTTAAATGCCAGTGTTATGATGAAGTGGCATAGTGCTGTCCAGAAAATCTCCAACCTGGAAAGATGCAGACATCACGGAGCTACTGTCCATGAGGGCATACAACATTTTGATAGAACACCTGAAGGGAACGTTAGAGACACGTTAGGCTACAACTGCATGGCAAGGAGAAACGAATTCAGAAGACTGAATCATCATAAGCAGAAGGCGCTGAAAAGGCAGTAGCCTATAGCGACGTCGTTGACGACAATAACAGGAGTATTTAATAAATTGTTAGCCAACACGGTTTTCTGTTCATTGATAGCCTTCATGACCTGCTGAGCTCGCTGATATTTGCTGAGCATATATGCCTAGAGAAAATGAAAACGAAGAAAACCCAACTTTGTTCCAAGCTCCTTACGTAAATGCTACACATGGGGAGAGGATGCTTTTGGAAAAAATAAACCATGGAAAAACGAACAACTTCACTGTTATTAATGTTAGTATTTTGTTTGTTGCTTAAAAACGTTGTATGATCTTGAAGTCTTGAGTTAGCCTACTGAATTGGCTGGTAGCCTACCATAAAGTTTGTGCATGCTCTCTCTCTCCAACGCAAACCAGATTTGGGGTTCTATAGCCTAGCTAATTCTGGTACATAACGTTGAAAACAGATAAATGTGTTTATTTGAAGCACACATACAAATACTGTAGGCTAGGTCAATTTCAAGTGCCCACTTACGTGACTAGCCTACTTCAAGTATTAGCCTTTGCACAATAGATTTCTTCTTCTTTAGCCTACATAATGATAGGCTATATTTTGTAGCAGCTGTGACAGGCAGCGGCCGCATATAATCTGCGTCATGTCTCAGCATCTTGTGAACTCTACAAGCCCCCACCCCTCACTCGACAACCACACGGAGATTCTGTAATGTGCGTGTATGTCGTTCACACATACGTCCGTGTAAGGTCAGTATTAGGTCCGCAGTTTAGCATCATATCTGAATCATCCGAAGGGTAGGACCTCCGTTTGACAAACCTCCTCATATACTCCGGAGGTTATATCTGAAAGCGCTTATAGATCCTCCTGTAGAAGTTATCAGACAAAAACGATCACTGGCTAACCCACTTTAAACTACTTTAGCAAAGTCCTTGGCTGCAGGTTGTGAGCAACAGGCAAACGCAAGATACAATTGCAGTCCAATGAGATGCAACTTTATTCTCTGCGATCATGGCAATGTTAGACGATGTCGTTGGTGGAACAAATATAAGTTCGCCGACCTTGACTCAGGCGACTTGAACGCTTGTCCCCTTCAGCTGCGACATGTGCCGATGTATGAACAAGACAGTTAGGCTAAAAATAAATATCGGGGTAATTTACAGTTGACAATAATGACGGATCTTTACTTAATGCTATTAGATATGGGTCCATACGTTTATTTACTTATATTGACGAGATGAAGCCGTTAGGCTACTGTGCTCTGCTCAGCTCAAATCTACGCGCTACAGGCGATTGTCACATAGAATATAGCCTATAGAACTGGAATGTCATATCAACAATATGGCCGCGGCGGTGTTTGCGAATAAGCCCTATAGTTAAATAGTGGATTATGTAACCCCAGTGGATGATTTCACTAAAATTCTGATGTCTGTTTTTCACTCGGTGTCACATTTTAAATCAAGATAGGCACATGAAATCTTGTCTTAAGGAAACTTGAAAAAACATAGACTCGGGAAAGACACTAGTAATAACATCTTCTTTGTAAATAATCACGGCTCAGGGCGGAGGGAAGGAGGGTGGGGTGCTGGGTTATCTCCTGGCTCTGAGGGGGTGCTGTCTGTCACAGAGACAGGTGAGGGGTGCGCTGCCGATGACGGCCTGACAGCAGGATGATTTAACAGCAACCACCAGCCCTCTTCTTATTTCATGACTGTCTCTCAGCGAGCACTGTGACAGTTTTCTGAGCACAGCTGAGTCCTGTTTAATCAGAGCGCACAGACACACACACAGACACACACAGACACACACACACACACACACACTCATACACACACATACATACACACACATTCATAAACAGACATACACACACTCACACACACACACACACACGCACACACACATTCATACACACACACACACACACACACACACACACACACACACACACACACACTCACACACACATTCATACACAGACATACACACACACACACACACACAGAAAGAGAGAGAGAGAGAAGCTCATACATCTAAAAAATGGCAGCTGGCAATGCTGTACAGTGTGTACACACAAAGGTAGTAAAAAAAAAGAACGGAAAAGAAAATCTTTCTGTCTTATTGCCATGTCAGTGAAATTTAGGAGCAGCAGTGTTGTCGACTTCAAGGGTACCTTCATCATTAAATTCCATTTCCTCTGGTAGACACAGAATGCTTGGCAGCCGGGCTGTGATTTGTGCCGAGGGTATACGTAATGGCCCCTCAGTTCCCCTGGTTTTATTTGTTTATTTTTCTCAGCCATGCAAGTAATTCTCATTTTAATAAGAACCGTGGACTACATCTGAACCATCTGGAAGGGCACAACCAGGAGAACCTGCATTCATTCAAATGGTGTAACTGCTCGGGGGAGGCTGCAGGGGGGGTGAATTACGCCAATGCGGAGTTCACTGAACCAGAAGGCCCTGTGCTGTTCGCTCGCCTGGCAGTATGTACCAGATGGAATGAAACAAGTCCCCCACACACACACATACACACACACACACACACACATACATACAATCATACACATACATACACATACACATACACATACACATACACACATACAAACATACACATACTGTACAGATGCACATACTGTACATATACACATACACACACACACACACACACACATACATACACATACTGTACACATACACATACACACACACACACATACATACATACACATACACACACACACACCACTTCCCTCCCAACTGTGGTTTAACTTCGCATTGTAAACCACTGTGTCCCATACAACCATGGTTCTCAGCGCTGTCTCTGGTCACCATGACGGTAAGTCTTTACATGCACGACTGGCAGGTGTAATCAGGCAAGCTTCCGGCAGGTTCCGGTTGGGGCGGGTGGGGAGGTGGGGTGGGATTCAATTCAATTCACCGGCTCTCCTGCTGGCTGCTGCTCTCAAACACTGAACTCAGCGCTTATCTGGGAGATGCCAATCAGATTACAGAGAAATGGAGCACTGCTGGTCAAGATGAACGTGCGCGCAGAAAGCCCACACTTGAGGAGAGCTTATCACTTAGCGTCTCATTTGAGGGGATTTAGTTGGGTTGCATCACAGAGCCGTACGGAGCTCTAAGCCGACTTCTTAACCTCTCTTCTTCTTCAAAAATAAAGATGAACGGCTAATAGAGAAGTCTTTCAGGACAAATCTCCTCCTTAGCCATCCCTCTATCCCTCAATGACTTTTAGCACCCATTAAAAAGCTATCAGGATAGACGATGGGACCCTCACCCAACAGCCTCCCTCCGCCACCTTATAATGGAATTCTGAATCAAAGCCGAGATAGACTTTGTACAAGGGAAAACACCCGTGGTGATTGAAAACCTCGATCAAAACCCAGACAGCGAATGGCTTTCTATCCATGCGAGAGGTCCATTCCAGGCTCACGCGCCAGAAGTAGCATAAATTTGACCGGACCGCAGACTGCAGGTTTTTACCCGGGCGGCTGGAGGTTCGGTCTCCCCCGAGGGCACACCGGCTAGCTGTACCGAAAACCACTCAATTAGCGCGCGCCGGCCTCACCACTCCTACTTAACGTGATGGCCTTTTCCAGATACTGTCAACGCGAAGAGGGTGAGACACCGTCACAGATGAGGCCTAGTTAAGATGCCAATCCAAACGTCGAGACCCAGCCGCTGCACTCACAGGGACTAACTGAAGAGTGCATATTGATTGGGGGGGTGGGGGGTTGGGGGAGGCTGCGTTATCTGGGTTATGGAAGGCAGTAAAAAATCCATACCCCTGCCTGCAGTCTCCACTGTGCCAGCGATGGCCTGCCGCCATTGACCGCCACCAGCCTGATTAAACCGTCCCTTAAGAGCCCTATCGGCAATAACCACCTGCGCTACAGCAAATCCTTTCGGCACGCACACCCACGGACACGACACAGCATGCCGGGAACAATTTGTTTGTTTGCGCGCGTCAAAAAAAAAGAAAGAAATAGGTCTCTTTTTTTCTGCTTGTTAAATTACACGGCATTTAAGATCCGCCTCCCCCAGCAACCACCATTACAGCACTAGTCTCTTCCATGGCAAGAAAAAAACAAAAAGCAAACAAAAAAAAACTGTCTCGGAAACCAAACGGAAAACAAGCATGAGAGGAGGATAAAAGCCACTCTGTGGCAAACGTAAACAATTTCTGCATTCCGTTAAAAGCAAATTTGTCTTGGACATGACTTGAATTAAACTACATCAGTCATATTTTTCCCCTTCCTTCCTTCTTTAATTCTCTTTCACATTCTGCCTTTCTTCTCCCTTTTGAGGCCATCACTGATCTGTACGCTGATGTCAAGCTCGGAGTCGACCGAGAGGACTTCCTGTTTTGAGACGGGGGGGGGGTTATTAAAAATGCACGGCGGGAAACACAGACAGCTCCAGCTGATATGAAATGCAACACTCTCCATGGAGCCCGAGGAGGAGGAGGAGGATAGGGGGTGTCAGGGTCAAGGAAGGGCACAAATACAGACAGCTCATTGGTCAGCAGTGACAAGTGACGAGAGGTCTAGGCCAGTAGTTGCATCTGTTTGTTTATGTTTGTTTAAAGAGCGAGCATCCCCTGATCCCACATCGGGTTGCTCCAGGGGTTGGCTTGGCTTCAGACGGACACTCACACTGGCTGGGAACGGCTGAGCCCTGACCCTCAGTGTGAGACGGACCTTGTAAGATTAAGACGCTGCTTTAAAACCTGGGATTAGGAGGGCCCTATTGCAGGATTATGACGCATTTTACAACCATATCATTTCCAGAGCAGCACCTGATACTATACTACAACTCACTATATTTAATCCTTCCTATTCTGAAGACTTCAGGATTGTATACACTAAATATCTCACATTAGTGCATTAGCGGCTAAGAGGGTCTAACATATTAAACAAATTATGTCACTAGTAGTGTAAACGATAGCGGTCACACATCTCTCACGTTGCCTAACCTTCATGCCCCGGATCGAAATATTCTATTCACGGAACCCAATCGTAATCACCGAGGCCCTTTGGGTACTGAGTCTTGGTCCGAGTATTACAGTAGCATGCAGGAAGCAGTCTCCATTGTTAATCTATGCAGTGGAGCGCTCCGGTTATTCTCTTCCTGTTACATGCCATCTCCATGTGCCGGGGGTCGTCTGGAAACTGATCCCAGGCAGAGTGTGGAAGAAACCAGACAAGGATGGAGGGGTGATCGATCATCGATGCGGGAGACAGAGTGTGTGGTGTGTGTGTGTGGTGTGTATGTGTGTGTGTGTGTGGGTGTGTGGGTGTGTGTGGGTGGGTGGGTGTGTGTTTGTGTGTGTGTGTGGGGGGGGGGGGGTTCTGTAAGGCAGTCGTTATGCCTCATTTCTCACCATCGAGTCCCAAAAAAGGTGTCCTCCCAAACAAGGAGCAAAAAGCCACCAAAATCCAATAGGGTCACAGAGAGAGCAAAAATAAATTGGGCAGGGGGTGGCACAGCTCAGAGCCACTTGCTACAGTGGAATGTGATTTGGGATGCCACACCAAAATCTCTCTCTCTCCATCTCTCTCTCCCTCTAGCTCTTTCTCTCTCTCTCCCTCTCTCTCTCTCCCTCCCACAGATGGCTGTAGTAATATCACAGGGGAGCTCCTAGGATGCTGGTGTCCGAGCCTTAACGTTCGGGCGTCACGCCAGCGCGACGGTATAGTACCACGCCGGGCACGAGGGAGAGAGCATGGTCCCCGTGGGCACCGCCAACCAGGCCCGGGCCAGAGAGGGCCAACCGTCTGCCCGGCCCGAGGGGGGAGCCCGGGTACATCCTGCCTAGGGAAGCGAGTGGGCGGGCGACGGTGGTGGTGGCGCGGGGCGAGGGAGAGTGGGAGAGGGCAGCGGGCCAAAGGGGGAAGTGCTGGAGGTGCCAGCTGCCTGCCCTCGGTGGGAGCTCTGGCCCAGTCCACAGAGGGTGAGGAAACGAGGGAAGGAGAACAGGAAAGAGGGAGAGAGAGTGGGAGGATGAGAGAGAGAGATGGAGAGAGAGAGAGAGAGAAAGCAAGAGGGGGCGGGTGGGAGGATAAGAGGAAAGAAGAGAGGATGGAGGGAGGGAAATGGAGAGGAGAGGGAGAGCGTGGAAGGGAGAGAGAGTGAGAGAGATAAAGATGGAGGGAAAGAAATGGAGAGAGAGTGGATGGGAGGAAGAGAGAGAGGGAAAAAAAGAGTGAGGAAGAGAGAAAGAGAAAGATGGAGGGAGAGAGAGAGCGAGATAGAGAGAGGAAGAGAGCGATGGATGGAGAGAGGAAGAAAAAAGAGAAAGCCCAAACTGCAGGCGGTGCCAACACAGAGAGAGCATGCTCCCATCTCTATGCATGGATTCCGTCTAATCTTGAGGGGATGAAAACGTTTCAAGCTCTCCTGCCGACTTTTCCGGATGGCTGGAATTTGAAGCCAGCCGTGTCAGTTGTTCTCGGGAGATGGCCGGGCCAGTGCACACTTAATCCCCTGTGTCCGCAGTCATCACCTTGGAAATCCCAATTAGAAGGGACTCGAAAGAGTACAAACCCGAGCGCCATCAAAATAGTGGCCCTCTCTTGTCATTACAGTGATGTGGAGATTAGCGACAAGAGCGTTCGTCTGCGTCACACAAACCCTTGATGACAGACGCGGTGGTGTGAACGTATGCGTGTGCGTGTGCTGACTGACACAGTGAGTCATCATCTCAGAATCAAAGATTCTGATAGGAGGACATCTTTAGTCCATGACTCCTGAAGAAAGAGAGGAGAGATGGAAAGGAAGGAGACTTTAGAGAGAGAGAGAGAGAGGAGAGGATGAAAGATGGAAGAGACAGAGATAGCGAGCGGGGCAGCACAGGGCAGGAGAGCTGGGTGCCGGCCAGTGTGTGTGGGTAATGCTATTCTCCCACGGCTCATAAATCAGTGGCTGGATGGCTCTTAAAGAAGGCCAGTCACCCTCGGGGGGGCCTCTGGACGGAGCGATCGGAGTAATCAACTCCTCCAGACCCCGAGAGCCCACCATTACATTAAGGGCTCTCACCTTCGGCCTGGACACGGCAGCACTCAACCCAACCGCAGGACTATACCCCTCTCTATCTCTCTCTATCTATCTATCTATCTCTTTCTCTTTATATATCTCTCTATCTTTCTCTCTATATATATATATATCTATCTCTCTATCTCTTTCTCACTCTCATTCTCAATCCCCCTCGTTATCTTTCACCCCATTCACTGGGCACTCTATCTCTGAATTGTTTTTCATCCCTCTGTTCCTCTCTATTTTTTTAATCATATAGTGTATCTTTCTCTCTCTATCTCTCTCCCTCTCTCTCTCCCTCTCTCTCTCCCTCTCTCTCCCTCTTTCTCACCCTCTCTTCTCTCTCCCTCTCTCTCTCTCTCTCTGCCTCCCTCTCTCCCTCTCTCTCTCTCCCTCTCTCTCTCTCTCTATCTCTCTCTCCATCTCTCTCCCCCTCTCTCTCTCTCTCTCTCTCTCTCTCTATTTCTCTCTCATGCATGGACACTCACTTCATGTGCATTTGTGATGATGTTGGCCAGAGACTGCTGCTGTGTGTCCTTTCCCCCCTCTCTTCTCTCCCGTGCACACATATCCACACTCTGGCAAACACATTACACCAATGACCCCCAAACAAACATCAGAACACATCATTATCTCAAATCCACACACTCCCCCTCTCACCCTCTATCTCACATATACACACACAGACACACTTAGGCACAAACACACACGCACGCACACACACACACACACACACACACACACACACACACACACACACACACACACACACACACACACACACACACACACACACACACACAAACATCACTCCTTTAATCTTGTTGTACACTGAATCGCCGCAGAGCCCCTCTCCTCACACCCATCAGGGCCGCGGTGGTTAATGCTGGCGGCCCATTAAATGTGGCAGCTGTGGGAGGAGGATGCACCGCTCTTGCCCCGCGGTGATGGGTGATGGCAGCCAGGCAGGCGGGGAGGGAGGGAGACGGCTGCTCTGATGAACCTCTGACGGTACGGTTTTATGTTCTTTAAGTCCTCCCCTCTCCCCTGAGCCTTCCTCCTCTCTCTTCCTCTCTCTCTCTCTCTCTGCCTGGAGCAAGAACCTTCACATACCCTCTCCCTTCATCTTCCTCTTCCTCCTTCCCCTCTATCTACCGCTCTTCTCTTTCTCTCACTGCTTGATTAGCTGGGAGAAGGTCATACGGTGTGAACTTTTGAAAAAAAACAAAAAAAAAGGCCAGGCGCAACGTAGCGAGTTGGGCCCCAAAAACCCCAATCAAAAGCAAGCAGGGGTCTGTGTTCTCGTTCCTTTAATGCTCGGCTAGAAAACAACAATCCACAAGTAATCTGTGGACGTAATAGATTCTCATTCTTCCCCTCCCTCTGCTTCAGACCTGCTATCTGTCAGTCCTTCCCACTCTCCTCTCAGAAGGGGGTAAATATCCTATTAGACAACAGCCTGTGCCAGAGCAGCATGGATTTCAACCGGAGGCCTTAAGAATTGGAGGGACTTAGAGGGACGTGTCCTTAAGTATTCAGGCCCTTCACTCTCTAATCCTAATGAAGTAGAGACAAGAACTCTCCTCTCTCTCTTTCTCTCTCTCACTCTCGTTCTTGTCTCAGTGTCTCGGTGGCAGCTGCCTCGGTGTCATTATCTGCAATTAAGGGAGTGCTGTCGGTAGAAATTACAGACAATTTGTAGCACCGGGAAAGGCACACAGATATCCAATAGTGCACCACTTACACACACACACACACACACACACACACACACACACACACACACACATACACATACAGACACATACACACACACACACACACATACACACACACACAGACACACACACACACACATATCCAATAGTGCACCACTTCCACACATACACACACACACACACACACATACAGAGTCAGACACACACACACACACTCGGGTGTGCCTGGCTCCAAAATCCAGTGTCTTCCCACACACACACACAAACACACACTCGCTTGTGCCTGGTGTCCCAAAATCCACAGCACAGCTCTCCCACACACATTGTCGCGGTGACACACAAACACACCAAGACGCCCACGGTCACCCGTACACACCCATACACACACACACACACACACACACACACACACACACACACACACACACACACACACACACACACACACACACACACACACACACACACACACACACAGGCACACGTACGCACTGACGCTCACACGAGCATGCACGGTGACAAATCCACACATGAACACAGAGCAGCGTGGCTGCCATCAGCCACCTACGCAAGCACATGCTTCAGTGCACAGGAAAGCTGTCTTCTCACTCACTGACGGACAGGCTCACATCTAGGGCCCCCCCCCCACACACACACACCATAAGCTCGCAGACGTAAGCGGTAGACTGATTTTTCACATACCTCATCAGCAAGAGGATTGTTTAAATACTCATAGACTGAATGTATTACCTGCCTCATCTCCCACCTAGTGTCTCTCGCCATATGGTGTTATGGCAGTGCTCAGACCTTAGGTGCAGTCTCTGCAGCCCTGCCTCTGCAATTATGTTGCAGCTTTCCACAAGGTAGCTGACAAAAAAACAAAACAGCAGCCACAACCAAAAGCTGAAATCCATTTTTTAGAATACAGTCTGCTTTCTCAGCGATTTAATGACACATTTAGTTAATGGTTTCAAAACAAAGAAAGAAAAAAAAGAAAACCTTTTGTTGTTCCCAAAGTGGCAACTCTATCTCTAGCGCCCCCCCCCCCCATAAGTCAACTAAAATTATGCAAGTCACTTTGAGACTTCTATTTTCACATCAAGTCTGCCGTTTCTTGGTGTTTTAAGCCCCCAACGTTGTCTTCAAGGCAGCGCTGCCTGGAAGGCGCTAGGGTTAGGCATGGGTTAAGGTTAGGAGTAGGATTGGGGTTAGGGTTAGGGTTAGGATTAGGTGCCTTTACAAGTCGACTTTGGCAGCGCTGCCTGGAAGATGACGTTGGGGGCATCGATCAAGTCTGCAGAAGGGACAATCACTCAGCAGCAGCACGCTTCCACACATCTCTGGGTCTCTGTGGCCTGCGTTCACACACCCCGGGTACCACTTGCGTTCACACACCCCGGGTACCACTTGCGTTCACACACCCCGGGTACCACTTGCGTTCACACACCCCGGGTACCACTGCCTCCTCTCAAGGCTGAGGAGGCCTAATGGAGCACATCCCTGCCTGGGGGCTCCAAATCGA
>NW_027468664.1:29774462-30019462 GCF_046254945.1 Alosa pseudoharengus | reverse complement strand
TTACAAACTAACCCCATTATTCATTTCTGTGGGACATTATTTGAGTCTTGTGTCTTCCTCATTAGAAAGTCTCTGTCGAGGCGCTCAGGACGCCTCCGCTAAAAACACGAGGCGCAGCAGGTGCACAAAACGCCAGGCGCTCTGGGCGCATAAGCAGCGCACAAAGTGCTTACTGCCAATACGAACAACATAAAAAAGGCGCGCCTCCCTGCAAAAACCACTTCCTGTCCGATCGCCCACTACGGCTCCAATACTGAATCACCGATAAGCCCTGGTGAGGCAGACAAGAACCGTTTGCATGTGCAACAACATACAGTATGGAAATCTGACCACCAACATATTCAGCAGTGCAACATCAATTTCTCTGTGGAAACAACCTTGCTATGAGCAAATGGGAGAGAAAGAAGGGGGGGGGGAGAAGGGAAGAATATGGAGAGAAGGGCAAAAAACAGAGAGGGTGAGAGACACGTAGAGAAGCCATGAAGCGGACCGAGCTGATGCAAGGGCTCGGTCTGAATTGCCCTCAGCCAAAAATATGAGCCATAGTGAAGCAGGGGATGTATTGCAGGAGTGAAACACACTGTAGCTGACCTGCAATCTCTATTCACCTTTTCTTATAAGCTGTCTCTCCTGTGAGGTGGACAGTGGAAGAGGCTCGAGTCGGCCAGCCGGTCGGCCGGTCTCCCCGACAGCGGAGAGAGGCGAAGGCGAGGGAAGAAAAAAAAAATTCCTGCTCACATATTCATGGCCCTTTCACTTCAACGCATCGACTGGGAGAGTGATGCCATGCATGCGTTATCAGAGCGCTCTCCCTGGCACAGACACACGCACGCACACACACACACACACACTCACACACACACACGCACAAACTCACACACACACACACACACACACACACATGCTGCAAGTTTTTTGCACCGCACTGGTAATATGTCTGTCTGGTGGTGTTTGAGCGATTAAAAGGGCCTGGGTGATGCAGTGATCTCGCTGCAGCTGCCTCCGTTAAAACAGGGGGCTGGGGATTGAGGAGGCCGGGAGGATGGAGGTGGAGATGCCTGTGGAGGGGAGGAGGAGGGAGGATGGAGGGGTGGAGTGGGAGAGAGAGAGAGAGAGAGAGAGAGAGAGAGGGGTGGAGACGGAGAAAGGGGAGGGAGGGAATGCTAGAGCGGGAGCTGTCCTGGGGGGCATAATTAGCGTGTTGTGCTAACAGAAGCCAGACGCTCGCTCGGCCTGCAGACTACTTTGACAGCCATGGGGATGGGGCTCTAATAGCACCCAGCGCTGGGATCCTCCATGCTCCGCAAGCGATCTGAGCAACAGGGGGATCCACGGCAGATGGGCTGTCTTTAACCTCATGTTGCGGGAGGTGGTGGGCTGCCTCAGCGCCCGAGCTAAACGTACCCGTACATATCCCAGGGCCTTTGGCTGGCCGCTGCGTGGGCCCTGCATGTAAATCGGTGTATTGTAATCCAGCAGAAACCTTCTCCAGTCCTTCTCAAACGACTGCACTATTGCAGGGAAATGTAACCCTTTTTTGGAGTACCCACAATCAAAGGGAGTGGAAGGAGAGCGGGAGGTATACACCATGACGTCTGCTTTTTTGCGCAAAACATCAAACCCCCAGGTGAGAAATACTGTGGCGGAGTGCGAGAGACGGGAAGGAGGTCAAAAGGTCCGTGGGAAACGAGCGCCTGCAAATCATCCTGTGTAATCACCCCAACAGTGCCCCACAGTCCCCGTGCGTCATGCGAGGCAGAATGGAGTGATTCATTCCTAAACAGCCAGCGCTGTAGCGACGGACCACCGAGAGCCAACCCCAGCATGCCTATGGGTTGCTCACAAACTCACAAAAGGAGAAGAGGGGTGCAGTGGGGGGGGGGGGGGGGGTTGTTAATAGAAAAGACAGAGAAAAACAGATTCTATGAGCTCTTCAGCACCCCCTCTGGGCCCTTGGAGCGAAAGCTAAAAAAAAGAGAGAGCGAAAGAGAGGGGGGGGAGAGAGGGAGAAAGAAAATTACGGTGAGGAAGGAGACGCTTCCTAGGTTTTGACCATTCCTCAGCAGGGGTTGTCGTTAAGGAAATAGAAATGAGATTTACGCAAGAGGAGAGGCGACGCCACGCAAATCTCCCGCTGCAACACACTCTTGAAAAAAAAAAAAAAAACGTCCTAGGCGCTGCGCCACACCAGGCTCTGGGCATTACTCAGTGAACACACCTCACACCGGGAGCTCAATATGCAGCCAATTACCACGTGCTTAAAACTATTACTATGCACTCAGAGTAATGTGTGGCTATTTGTACCATTAGCTTTGTGTTAGCCACTGGGAAGAGCCGAGTGGCGAGAAGGTTTCTCTTGTTTGCCGAGGACCCCTCGTTTTTACACACAAACAAAAGAGGGCCGTGACACTGAATTGCAGCCATTATATCCCGTCTTATGCGATGGTAATGTGTTATAGTTGAGCGTGAGGCGAAAGCGGTGGCTTTTAACATGTCATGGAAGACAAGAGTGTTATTGCAGGAGCAGTAGCAGCAGCAGCAGCAGCAACAGCACGCATCGTTCAAAATTAAATCTGTCTATGGGGCGAATCGATAAGCATGCTCAACTCATTTGCTTGTGTGTGTGAGAGTACACATGTGCATGTGCATGTGTGTGTGTGTGTGTGTGTGTGTCTGTATGTGTGTGTGTGTGTGTGTGTGTGTGTGTGTGTGTGTGTGAATGTGTATTGTTGTCTGTGCCTTCTACCATTTATAACCATCCATCCATTCATTCATTATCGAGCAATAAATGTCCTATTACTTTGTATTTTCCTAATGTATAATGTGCATTATAAGCCATGGGGTGTGGCAAATCCAATTACCTAGGGACCCTGTGTAAATCAATCACCCATAATTTGGTCAGAGACGTCAATAGGTCACGCCACATCCTATTCATAAGATGCTGGGCACGTCTCGAGTGAGTTGTAGAGCAGGTCACGGAAGGCGACCATTTTGTAAGGATTTGAGTGGTAGAAGACGCGGTCACAATGGGCCTGACTGTTGGAGTGGAAGGGACATGGTTCTCCAGCCACCTTCTATTCTCTGTGAAGAATATGACTGTGCAAAGGAGTTAAATGAGCTCATTCATTACCTTTTCGACCACTGCCCTTCAATCACTGGCCATGTAATAGACTGGCTATCATGATTACTTTATATCCAGACTGAACAAAAAAACATTTTATTCCTACCCTCCTGTTCAGGGCCAAGCTTTTTTTTATTTATCCATGTCTGTCTGTCTGTATGTCTGTCTGTCTGTCTGTATGTATGTATGTATGTATGTATGTATGTACAGTATGTATATACTTACATATTTATTTATCGATCTATCTACCTTTCTATCTATCTATCTATCTATCTATCTATCTATCTATCTATCTATTTTGCTTGACTTCTCACGTCAAAGAGATTGATGTTGGGAAATTGCCAAGATTTCTTACGTGTCTCCGTGGAGCAGCGCTTGAAGCGCAGAGCTTTTTAAGGGTGATAGTCCTGAGATAAGTTCAACTTTAATGAGAAGCCGAGTTTATTTGCAGCTTGTAAATGACGGAGGCCCTCAGTGTTAAAAACCAATTCCCAGGGTTGCAAGACGGAATGCTGTGCCACCGCGTTTCAAACTGTAGCACCTGCTTCTTTAAGGCAAGGGATGTGAAAATGAAATGCTGCCTCCATTTTTCTTCTGGTGCTTTGAACGTGGACCAAATGGCCCCGGTGTATTCTAAAAAAAAAAAAACCTTCCAAAAACCCACAAACTGTTTCGTATTTTCTGAGAAACCAAAGCAAACACAAACACAAAAACAACCTGCTGAAAACAAGTTTCAGCATTCAAAGGGCACTGTGCCTCCTCCATTCCCAGCATGTAGCAGCAGCTTCTGGCCAAAACGTGCAATTCAAACAAAGAAGCCCAAATCACTTCAGATGTATAGATTTCCTCCTGCTTCTGAGTGTGTTCTGTAAGTCTAATGGTTAAAAAGACATTTAAAAAGCAGATCATTTAGCTCTCTGCTGCTTCTACACACATCTTGGCATGTAAACCGAAAACATGAAGGACAATCCTTGAATGTTGAGTCAAGTGGAGATAATTACGAGGCTGATGACTCATACTAGACTGCTCATGGAATGCATCATAGACAGCAACAGAATGTGTGCTCTTCTTTGATGTTGTCTGCAGCGTTTCCCTGCTTCTTTTCCACCCCCCTAAACTGATAATTATTGCACTCTGTCACTGACAGACACAATAATTAGGATCTAGAGGCGATGGTAAACAGAGACCTAAAGGTGCATATTTACCTCAATAGCCCTAATAAAGCCTGGACTGAGCTTGCATAGCTGATTTACGAGCACTGGACTTCATCTCCAATATGAATTGCTAATTCCGTGGTTGCTGGAGAGCTGCCGCCTGTCATTAATAACCCACAATCTCTCTTTTAATAAGATGATTTCAATTATCAAGTGCCATTCAGGTCTATGCAGGTGCCATGCTGTACTGCGATAACCGGCTTCTTCCGAAGGAGCGGCATATCTAACATGTGGCCTGCAGGTATAGAGATGAATTAACAGTAATGCGTGCGCATGTGACCGACGCGTACGCGTAGGCCTACACAATAATTTATTTGATTCAAACTAATTTCACGTCCATGGCGTGGCACCACTAAGTGGTCCCAAGGTGTTTTTTTTAAGCCAATTTGGCATCCATTATGTTTATGAAATTACACGCAAATGCGTCCGTGGTGTGTGTGAGTGTGTAATGTACACCCAGAGGCTTAAAGATGGCAAGTGCAATTTTCGTCTCGATGTCCACAGATAACGAGGAAAACACAGGCTGGTTAATAAGGGAGAAAATGTGGATGTCGAACTTTGAGGCTCTGATATTGGCATACATCAAAGCCTCCATTTAGTGGATCCGCCGTTCCTTCTAAATGAGCGCGCTTTAAGTTCACCACTTATCTGGAGTCTACGACCACAGATCTCTCTGGAATTCTTAATCACCTCGGCTGCTTACCCAATGAGATGACAGGCTTATTTTTTATAAAAAACTTCCTCTTTACTGTTCACTGCACAAAGCCTTGTCACTTTGAGCTGGGTATAGAGACAAGAGAGAGCTTGGTAAAGGAACTTGGTTTGGGATTAAGACCCTGGTTTACCCCCCATCCCTTCCGCCCTTGGACAGAGGAGCTTAAAGCACACCACTTCCTCTCTCTGTCTTTCTCTCGCTCTCTCTTTCTGTCTTTCACTTTCCCTTTCTCCCAATCAAAGACCTAAGATGTCATAGTGCAGAATCCCTCCCGTGAAGCAGGATAGACTCCAGCTCCCAGAGGACTCAGGACACCGTCACAGTTCAGTATAGGCTACATCCCACTCAGTTGGTTCATCAATGGTTTACACTTTTTTTTGAAGCAGTCCATCTCATATAACATCAACTCTCCATTCAAACAACATACTTGCACAACAGGGGGTGAAGTCGAAAAGCTCGCTTATCTGCATATACAGACTGCCAAAATGAAATGAAAGTCAGTTGGGGCTGGTTTAACAACTTTTTGGTCATAACAACATCCCCGGTTCCCTTTTCACTTTCAATGGAATGACTTCTGATCTCTTGATTGGAGCAACATGATGATTATTTTCAGGCGCAAAGTCAATGTGATTAATTTCATCTGCCTACAATGGGGGCTTCCGCCCTTCATTAGAGAGAGAGAGAGAGCGCCGCTGCCACACAATGCCATACATTCACATGACCCAAACACTGCCCCGCGTCTCTAATTAAACCCAGGGAAAAGAAAGCGCGCCTCGGGCTACCGGCGAGCTCCAATTACTGGGCTCCACGCGAGCCCTGCCCCCCCAGGGTGCGAGAGAGAGAGACAAGGAAGTGTGGGGATGGGGCAGAGGAGTGGAATGGGGAAGGGGGTTGAGAGTATGTAGGTATTGATCAGCTCTCCAGTGCAAGTCCACTTCCTCCTCCTGTCCCTCTTCTCCTTCTCCTCCCATAATGAAAATCCCCAGGGTGGCCGTCATGCTTGCCGCCGAGGCAGCAAACCACAGGGATCAGTGGAGGAAAGTGAGTGTGCACTTCACCTTCTTTTGCTTTGTCTCTCTCTCTTTTCTTTCCTTTTATTTCATTTCCTTTTCTTTCATTAATTTCTTTCTCTTGCTTTTCATCCTTTCATTATTGCTTTCGCCTCTCATTCATTCAATTGATTCCTTTTATTTCTTTACTCTTCATTTCTTTCCTTCCCTCTTCCTCTCTCGCTCTCTCTCTCCCTCTCAGTCTCTCTCTGTCTTCATCCCTGTCCTTCCTCTTACCTTTTCCTGTTTCCTTCTCCTCCTCAGCATTTCTTTTTTCTTCTCTCAAGGTCTCCATTAGAGGCTGACCCAGAGTTGCTGCTAGCCCCCTGCTGGCCTCGGGCACTCCTGGGATGAGAGCATATGTCACTCCACCGGCTGACCCTGGTCTCCACTCTCCGCACATACGCCCCTCCAGCCATCCTCCACCACCACCACAGCGGTAGCGTCCGCCTCCATGCTCTCGCAGTACCCCCGCCGCCGCCGCCACCCGGTCGGTCGGTCGGTCGGTCGGCCTCCCTCACGGGCGGCGGTGAATAATTTAGCTGGACACTCCGAAAGAGCGGCCGATTAAAAATACATGGGGCAGGCTGCAGCCACGTTTAAAATATTCCTACCTTTTCTCTGTGTCTCTCTATCCCTCTCTCTTGGCCCTGACTCTGATACTGCTGTGTGCAGAACAATTAAAGTAAGTCTGTTTGAACTCCCCTCTTTCACTGTCTCTCTTTCTCTCTCTTCCTTTTTCTCTCTCTCTCTCTCACTCTCTGTCTCTCTCTTTTTCTGCATTATCTGGGAGACAATGCCCTCAACTCGGATAAATATCATCTGAGACTTCAGCCCGCTCTTGGAGCAGAGAGATTATTACCATATTTTTGTCTCAAAGCCGGTTGAATGGGGAAGGAGGTCAGGTGCCCTCTCACAATCATATCCCCAGCAGCTCTGGTGCGGCCAGAATTGGTCTTTCTCTCTCTCTCGCTGCACATGAACTGATTAACCTTGAGGCTATACTGTTTCGAGCTTTGCCACTGCTGGCTTGTTTTTTTTTCGACTCCCTTCACAGGCATAATAGACATTTCACAGGATTCATGACAAAAGTACATAAAACGATTACAAAATAGTCCTTAGAGGAGCAATACAGAGGCGAGTGATACGGTAAATAAGTACCTGTGTTACTCGACCTCTCGGGGATGTGAAACCGATGGAGGAAAAACTAGGGGGCAGAGAGGCTAAACAATCTGCCTTGGGGGCATTGAGAAAATGCTGATTGTGATGTATTGATGGTTATTGATTCGCCACCATACGTGCACCAGGTGTATATACATTTCATGCTTTTCTTAGACAGGGAATGGGTGTATGGGGACCTGAACCCGATTCGCTATATACTCAGCTAAATAAACTATTTACAGCTTTCTGTAGGGGATGGAGGTAGGAGAGGTGGTGTGTGTGTGTGTGTGTGTTGGGCGGGGGGTATGTGTTTTCCTCCTCCAGCACCACTAATGTTTTTTCCGTGTCCTTTTATAAATAATGCCTGGGTCTTAATAAACCTCGGTGAAAGGAATGGCCCCCAAGGAACAGGGAGGAGCAGATGATTTCAAGCTATCAGTGACAGACTCCCCACCCCACCCCACCCCTCTGCACACCGCCACCTCCACCACCTCCACTACCTCCTCTTCCTCCTCCACTACCTCCTCTTCCTCCTCCACAAGGAGCCCGAGGAGACGCACCGTGCTCCGTCAGGTCACATAAGTCCTGTCACTGTCAACCCCAGCCCGGCAGAGAAGGAGGAGAGAGAGCTATTATCATTCAGAGGAGAGGAGGAGAGGAGGAGAGGAGGAGAGAGGGAGAGGAGGAGAGGAAGAGGGGTTGGGAGAAATGATGTGGATGAAGAGGGCAAGGGGACGAAGGACAAGAGCTGAGCTGAGAAGAGGAGGAAGAGTCTTGCATGGAAAAATGAGAGGAAAGGGATAGATAGACTGTAGAGAAGAGGAGAGGAGAGGAGAGGAGAGGATAACTCAGCAGAACATCAAAGGAGAGTAAAGCCTGTATCAATATACAGAAACTACACTTTAAAAAAAATGGCTTCAAAACTTAATTAATGCATGGGGACTCATTTTCTTTTACATATTTACATTTCTGTTCTCATGTATTCACTGTACAGCAAGATTTATACTTTGGTTGTCTGAGACAAGTCCACTCCATCTAAGTTTCTCAACCACGCAAAAGGAATTATCACTTTGAATGACCCTTGATGGAGTCATTTTCATCTCCTTTATGAATACATTCAACAGTGCACACACCACTCCATATGTCTTTTGAAGCTGCAGTGCATTCTGGGTACCGCCAACACAGGCCCATTTGGGAGGTCATCATTACCCTGGCACCAGTTTTCACACTCTCCTGACAACCGCCTTAGGGCCTCCCTCGGGGTGGGCGAAAGGGTTTCAGTATCAGTCAAAACAAGACTCATTTAACACTCTCACATTACAGCCACTGCTTCACAACACCCCCAGCTTCACTTATTAGGCTATTAGAGACGTGTGATTATGCCAACGAGCGATGCAGCCGCCTTCATCACTCCAGTGCTGAGTAGCCATTGCCCCCCCCCTCCCTTCCCTCCTCCCTCCTCTCTCCTCTCTACTTCTCTTCATCTTAAAGTAGCCATGAGTCATTCGCTGGGCTTTGCCTTTTTTTGTTGAGGACAATTAACATTCGGAGAGCCAGAAAAGGTCAACCCTGTGTTATTCACAAACAATAGGGTTTCTTTCTTTTTTTTTAAGGCCATGGTTGTTTTGATTTGGGGTACCAAATGCGGGTTGATGCTCTGAGACCCAAATCCTCCCCTCCCCTCTTCTCCTCCCCTCCTCTCTTCTCTTCCGCATATTCACACTCCTTACACACAGCCCTCTTCCCACACGTCCTAATGAGATCCTCTCATGTCTGTTGTGCCATGTGTCCCACAGGTTCATTATCATCGACTTAATGCGTCCGCTGAGGAAATCAGCCGGCGGATCATTAATAGGCCTTGCGTGGCCTCTCTCACCCACGTGCCTCCATGCCTCTGCCCGCCACATCACACCGACGCAGAGGCAGCCTATATCCCGTCTGATCCCAGCGCTCGCTAATATATACCCCCCTATCTCTCTCTCTCTCACTTTCTCTCTCTCTCTCACTCTCTCCCTCCCTCCCTCCCTCTCCCCATCGCTCTCTGTCTGCTCCACACATTCAGGTCAAGACCCAACAGAACAAACACTGACTTTTCTCTGTGCTGGACTGCGCATAGATCAACCTGATGGATGTGACGGTATTAGGTCGCGTTATTAATCTGCCAAAGTCTTAACGAAACTGCGAGCTGTGTGGAGAGAGAGCGCTCAGGCATGTGCTTCGCACGATGAATAGGGGTTGAGGCGCACAATACGCATATATACATTTACATAGATAACACTGTTTGTTGGTGACCTTTTTTGCATTATCGCACAAACATAGCCATGACTGTTTCTCCTATCTCAACACGGTGCAACGAGCATCTGTCGGTTAATTACACATTAACCTAATTGTTGTGTCTTCGTTGTGTAATGAGCCTCAAAATCGATTTATAATGCACTCTGCATTTGTGGTGAAATGTGACTCACAACACACACCAAATTGTCCCCCCTTTTTTTGAATACCCCATCTATAAACCGCTGTAGTTTTAAAAACATTTGCTCCCACCAATTTAACTCCCAGCAAGACACAGAAAATGATCTTCGCTTTTATTCTTCTTTTTCATTCTGCTGGATAAATTTTCGGCTGGGAGCAAGAGGATAGATGGCATTTAAAAGTGTCGAAAATCGTTTTCGTTTTCCCGAAACCTTTGTTTATCGGTGTTTAGACACGATTCAGAAAACATCCCAGGCAAATTCTCCAGGAAAAATTGCTGCAGGTAGACTGCTGTGTGCGTGCCATTGTGTATTCGAAAGCATCAGACATTCTTTACTCTTTCAGTCGTGGATAATCCACCCCCCACCCTGAGAACACTGATGTGAACGGAGCCAGCCAGCCACCCACCACCTGCTGTACCTATAAAACCACAACAAACACACACACACACACACAGAGAGACAGGCACAGACACACACACAGACACACACGACTCAAGGCTGAGGCGACAGACTGCGACTGAGTTTCATGGAAACAAGAAACAAGCTCTGGCTGGCCCCAGCCTTCTTATCCCCTGAGACCTCCTCATGCGAGTGAGCCGAATGCACACAAGAACACACGTACAGTCATTCATCATAATTAAAATGTCGCCTCCACGATGATTCCTCTCAGGTGCATTTTGTACACGCTAAGACTTCAGAGAGGCTGAGGCTTCCATTATCAGCAGCTCCGACAAGGAGGCTACAATGGAAATGGGAAAGATAACGACGCACACTTGGGGATTTATCAATATTTCACCACTGCACTCTGGTGCACACAAATGTAATTAGTTCGTTTTTTAATCGTCTATGGTTTGTATGGAGATCTCTGACAATAACGCTATCTCACAGAGACGTTGGGGGGAGGTTGGGGGGGGGGGTGCTTTAGACTTGGGGAATCCATAATCAACAATCCAATTAACAAAGCCGCCTCTCCCCTGAGTCACAATCAATAAGCGGAGGGAGCCAAGTGTGTCCGCTTACACAACTCAATGGAGTGTGAAAAGCGGGCCTCCATGTCTAGTCAGTGACACCCTATTAACAGACCGCGCCCTGTGGGTCCACTAAAGGGGCCTGCCTTAACCACACACACACACACACACACACACACACACACACACACACACACACACACACACACACACACACACACACACACACACACAGAGGCCGAGAAATTGCTGAGCACATGATTGCAAAGGTGAGACCTTTTTCTCTTTCCACAAGGGCTGGTTGGACAAACACCGTTCGGGGGGGGACTGGAACAAGCGAGCGTCTGTGTTGATGACAAGGCAATACGATGTGGCTGTTATAACACCTAGAAACAGAGCCCAGTAATAGGCTCTGTCCCCTTCACTGACAACACTGACATAGTATCTATGCCGGCAAAGAGAGTTAATCCTCTGTTCCCACAGATGAAGAAATTCCGGTATTCCATGCATGTTTCCCATAGAGAGGGTCCCACTCGTGTAACCTGAGGCCTTTTTGAAATCCCTTTCACTGCGTCGCCATCTCTTCATCTCCCACGACTCTCCCAGCCACTGCTGTGCAACTGCCTTTTTTCTTTCTTCCTTCCATCTTTTCTATCTCTTTCTGTCACTCTTTCTTTCTTTCTTTGGGTTAACGCTGAGTGCAACAATCTGGGGGGACTCTGTGCCAGATTAACTCGCCATCCATATGTTTATCAAATTTCAAACCCGGCTATTTTCAGCCCCTAACAGATGCTGCATTATTCATGACATGAAACACAAGCGAAAGCATTGACTTGTAATGTGATAGCAATTGGCAACATCGCTCCTCACTCTAAATACCTAAAATCCTGTTAGCCACATCAACGGTTCAGTGGCTTATTGCGACAAGCAGCCAAAGACATGTTCCGAACCAGAGAAGAAAAAGAATGGGGGTTACATGTACCCCTGAACGTCATGACAGATCCCTTATTTAAATCACGTTAAGTGCTGGTGTGTCACGCTCCGATACAATCACCTGATGGTTATATAGTATTCTGCGAGAGAAGATTTGTGTGGGCAAAATGTCACACAGATCATTAACTCAGTCACGTCTAAGCATCATGCTCATCAAGCCCTCGTCAGCTAATGAACATTATGTGTATACCAAAGCCAATCCCACACATACAGATTGACTTAATAATAATAAATAATACAAAATAATAATAATAAAAATAAAACATTCACTGATGGAGATCACAGCATTGTCTCCACAGTGTTTTTGTAAGTGTTTTATTCCCACAAGGCCCAGTTGAGAGCAGTATCACACCAGGCACATTTGTCTAGCTCTCCCACCCTCAAACAAAACTCATCTGAACTGAACTGTCTGAAAAACAAAGCTTAGTGGGGACAGCATATTTTTAGTAAGATTGAATGCTTTTTAATTGGTTGTCATAATTGAACTCTATCTGCTGGCAGCAGTGTGGGCTGCAGCACCTCTGTGTTTAAAGCTGTGGTGTTGTGGGCTCCGTCCTCCTATCTTCTCTTATAACCAGTGACAAGCGTGGCAAAAAGTGCCGGAGCTCATTTTACAGCAATATCCGGACGGGAACAATAGGCTGCCTATTGGGGCAGAAAGTGGCACAGATAGCCCTTAATGGTGCCCTGCAAGCACTATTCTCCATTACGCTTTGCCAAACCAGGCCAGGATACATATATAAATATATAAGACTACGAATCTGCTGGGGGGTAAACAACAAAACCTTGTCTGAAAACCACCATGTGAAGCCGTGCACAGCAACCACATGACAAACCCCAGTGACAGTCAGCATGTTAGGCAAGGGTTTCACAGAGGATGCAACCACTGCCAACCCCCGTTGGCTGAGTGTAGTGGAAATGAAATGACCTGAGCTGAGATTTTACCTTGAAGAGCCGCAGGATGTTGGCCACCATAATAGAGACAGAGCTAGCGGCGGCGCCGATCACACCGACGATCTTGTCGGGCTTGGTGAAGATCGGCGGGTCGCCGTTGGCGCAGCGCACGTCTGAGCCGTCGCGCTCGATGAGCGCCTGCACGAAGGTGAGCGACTGCTCCAGGGCGTAGGTGTCGCGCGAGCACGTGTCCAGGATGCGTGCGCCCAGCGTCACGTTGGGCAGCAGCTCGGGGTCCTTGTTGATGAGGTCGATGGCGAAGAGCATGGCCTCCAACCGGTGGATGCCCTTCTCCTTCTTCAACTCGCCGCAGGCCACGCCGCGTTCGCCCCGCGAGTGGACGGGGAACAGGCCGCCCAGGATGACGTCGCCGTCGATGCGGATGGAGTGGGCGTACTCCGAGGGGGTATCCACGGGCCGCTGGGCGTGCGCCAGAAGCCAGCACCAGCTGGCGGCCGTCAGGAGGACCAGGAGGCTCTGCCGCGAGACCCGGTCGCACCTCAGCGCTGCGGGCTCACTTGCTGCCACTGCTGCTGCCATGGTAACGCAGTGGTTGGGTCGACACGAAGGATAAGGTCCAGCGGATTCCGGGCCAATGAGAACTGAGGCGGGAGGGCCGGCAGGTGGGCTCGACCATAGGTGCCCAAAACCCTCCCCTCAGTGCTGAGGCAGACCCCCTAGATCCAGTGGGGAGCAGGTGTGAGATATAACCATGGCCCCAAATCTTGGGGCACACATGACAGGATATAGGAGGAAGAGGAGGAGGAGGAGGAGGAGGAGGAGGCGGATAAGAGAAGGGAAATCACAAGGAGAGGAGCAAGAATCTCACGCTCAAGTGCGCTGCAGTAGTGATCTCACATCTTCAGCTGGGGCCTGTAGGACATACAAGGAGAAGGGGAAAAAAAACACACACACACAGTCTGAGTGCTTCTGTCAGACAACACTGCAATGGCCTGCGCTTCACACAGTCAAAACAAATGCATCTAACAGACACAAGGGCAGCTGCCCACAGAAATAAAACACAGATGGCGTGCATTGCTGACATAACATTTTGACAGCTCTGAAATTACAGACTGATCAGTTGAATAAATTCCCTTTATGTCTCATTAAGTCTCTCAGGGTGGAACGCATGGAAGGAAATAGCAAACGAGAGAGGATAATCAGGACTTCAAGTGGGCCTACCAGCAACAAACACATAACTGGACAACTGAGCAGAGCAGTCGAATATATCACGAGCATTTCTCTTCCAGTCAATAAACAACCTCGTTAACCTTCACTTTCTAAAAAGTAGGCTATATGATGTAAATAAAACCTTAGGTAACAGAGAAACAATAGTGCGGACCCCCCTCCCCTGATGTCTGCCCCGCACCACCTTCTCCACTCTCTCCATCACACTGTCATATTGATTACCGACCATTCAGTGTCATATTTGAGGCACGTTTCCGGTCACAGAACTAAGGGTGGCACACTTGGACCTATTTAAGATAGCCTTTTCCCAATATGGCCACAACCTGATCAGTCGAACTACAGTCTAGTCAAACAAACATCTCCAAAATGTAACTGTAAGCATTTCATAGGCAGCTAATTGGCGACGCAGGTCAGTCTGTGTAATTGACCAGAATCAACAAGTGCCCATTTTTATTTACAAGTCGGCTAGTAGGGTCATCACCATCCTATGCATCAAATGAACATTATCACAGCGTGGTGTATTCCAAACGGCAGGTGCAGCACAATCTGCCACCTCACACGCACAGGGAATAGAATTGTGTTTAACTGCCTGACACAATGATTGTTGTTTCATCAAATACGGGAAGCGTATATGTCTAGGCTATCAAGGATTAATTGGCATACAACTAAAATGGAAAATAAATTAAGAGGGGCATACCAACATGTTTTAAGACTGCGCCTTGGGATGATTAAAAACAGCCCGTGACATCACATTCCGCACTACGTAGCATAGGTTGGAAGCAAGACTACCGCCTAGCTTTTTTTTATATATATAAAGGAATTTAAACAAGTATGAATATTAGCAAACGATATCTCGGAATATGAGATATTTCTGGTAGTTGGTATGACATCGCTTACACGAATTCCGTCACTCCTAAAATCCGCTCTCTTCTCTAATGACAATGAATAGAGGGAGAGCAACGTAATCAGGACTCGACTGTCTCAGACAAGAACAAGAACGGTTTCACACTGCCAGGCGAAGTCTAGCCCAATTCTTTTTATTATTATTATTATTTGCGAGAGTCTGTACGTGTCAAGCTGTGCCATCATCTTCTCGTGATCCTATAATATTTCTCCATCGGCACTAACTCTCAGGGGATCTCCTCCTCTGGTCTAGCCTACTCTTACAAGTGTTGACATAGTAAATTTCTCTCAATTAACCATATTGCAGGCATGGAGATGTTGCACCATGTTTTGCGTTCCCAATGTCAACGAGGGTATATTAATGATATATAGAAATATATTTTCTACATATCTAGATAAAAAAAAACGAAACACTGACTGCATTCCTATGCATCAACAGTTCCAGTGCGCAGTTTATGCTGCACTGGATAAGTGCAGTGAGTTTGTGAATCACCAGTTCGACAGAAATAACAGCTTTAGTTTAGCCTAAATAACGCAGATTAGCCTATAGGTAGGTTGTTCAATGTGCCAAACAGGTTAATTCCAACTCTTACTTCAAAGCCGAAGAAAATGTTTTATTAACATATTAATTAGTTGCATAATGGGTTGTATTTTGATGATGACGATAAATCCCCTAGTTCTACCATCACACTACACACATTTAGCACTGATAATTTCAGAGAGCGCACAGCTGCAAGAGTGCAGTCCCCCAAAAATCTATACAATCCCAGCAACTTCCCAACGAGGTTCCTCCGTTTGCCCAATTTTCCTCTAACAGGGGAAGGACTCTGCAGAATTCCTTTAACAGTTAGGCTACTCCAGTTATCCATGCATAGATGCCCATTTACAGCTATGGAATATTAAGATACTTTATCAGCAGTGCGCACGAGGATTCGAGGGAGACAGACTACTATACATAAAACACATAAAACCATCCAAGGTAGTCTCACAAGGGCAACATTCCACTTAAGACAATCAAACGAACAAATAAATCAACGGTCCGACCTACCTTCTTCGCGGACTTGCAGATTTTAGCTCTCAAAAAGCTCGCGGGCGCACGCGCCTTGAGTCTACGGTGCTGAAACGAACAGCGCATTCAGGGACCGAGAGCGCGTCTCCGCCGGATGAATCACAAAAATACTCCCACCGACCCTGATTGGTCTTCCATCGTTCTCTCTCCCTCTCTTTCTCTCTCCCTGCCTATCTCTCCCTGCAGTTTATTCCGTTGCTGTTTTATCTTTGAAGTTGCCGAAAAGATAGAGATTACGCCTACATTTAATAATTAAATCACAATGGACTATTATATGCTAATAAACCAACGACTTTGGTACACCTATCACCTTCTTTCAGTAAGGAGAACTTGTTTTAATACGTGGTTGTAGGTCATAATCGTCTCATTAGAATAGGTGAGTTGGCTGAGGGTTTCTGAAATATTTTTTGTTTATTTTGGCTATATGTCCCGCTTAGACTTGGTTTCCAGATTTGTTGGGAATAGTTTGTCTCGCTTGAAGATATTTTAACTCCACTGTCCATTTTAGCCAATTTAACTAGTCTCTAAAGACATTTTTATCGTGCCATGTTTCTCGTCGAAATAAGCCATTTTCTTGTTAACAGCTGATTTTCACCATTAATGCAAAGGACACTTATCGCTCCTCGTTCCAACCAAGTGCAACACTGCGCTCTAGTGTTAAATACAGCTAATGGCAATACACCGTGTTTTTTTTTTTTATGAAATCAGCCAAACATTTCTGCAACCCTTTGCATGACGAGGGGCATTTTAAATGTCACCCATCATTATAACATTAAATTTATTTATTTATTCGAATTACTCAAACGGTTTGGCCTGTTAGATTACAATTACCCTCAGAAAAGTTGGACAGTACATCGTCTTACCTGCTTGATCTAAAAACATTTTCATCTTTTATCTGATAAAATCATGTTTTGGTCTTCCCTTCACAAACTTATGTAACATTTGGAAATAAAAGACTGACTTATATATACTTACTTATATATAACAATCTGCAAAACTCTTTATCCTATTCGATTCTCAGCAGGCAAAAGTAAAACAAATAATCACAGTAACACATAATTGTTTTCGTTGCTTGGTTTATTAGGGAAAGCGAGTGTGGATTCAGCTAGGAATACATTCATTTCAGCAATGAACCAAGAAGCCTACCTGCTGCAGTGGGTGTGTTGGGAGGCAAAATAGCCCAGGAAGACTACATAAAATTAATGATTCTAATTACTTCAGCTTTTGAATGATTGGCTTATTATCGAGTAAAATAATGACCTGTCAGTAATATAACCAAACTAGAATATTTTCCAACACTGAACGCTTTAGTCTAAATGGTGACGCTGTTGGTAGAACCTATGCATGTGTTAGTTTTCTGACTATACACAAGTCAAATAATATATTTGCATGAACTTTTGTTCAATTGCCCCCTTCACGGCTAACAACTAAGCGGCATGACTTCAGCTGATGGCAACTTAAAGGGTCTATAAAAAAACAAACAAACAAACGAAACCTTTCCATCTGGAAGTAGTCAGGACATTTTTTTTTTAAGTTCAAGAAAGTAGAGATTTGCTTCTGGTCGATCCTCTAAAACAGGATTTGTTTTGGTACTTGAGCATGCTCACATCTGAGCAAAAGGTAAAGGAAATGAGGGAAAACAACAGCCAACGGTGCCTAGACCAACAACCCCATGCTGTGGTGCCTCCATAATGCACTTGACTTGCACTCTGCTGCCCCCAAGTGGAGGAAGCGGTGCGGTGCAACTGAACAGCCCTAGATATCTGGGCGGTAAGTGTAAAGGGTAGAGTATAGTGGAGGCACCGAGTCGAGGGTTCCGATCTGGAGGGCTGATCGTGGAATGAGTTTTAATAAAGTTCATTCAAACAAAGAAGAGTGACTGTGGTCCTAGACATTATAAAACACACAGACAAACGAACAAAACGAAAGAAAGCACAGCCTTTGCTGACTCACAGAGTCCTATTACGCTGAGGGGGGAGGATTGGGCGTGGAAGGGGATGGGGAGTGTAGTTGTGGGGCTTAGGCTGGTGGTCTGCAAGAATAAATGTTAATCATTTCCGGTTCGTACAACTCACAAACATTCAACCGAGTAGGCAGATATTGAGATTAGAGTTCCTGGAAAACGTCAACAAACAAACAAACAAACAAACAAACAAACAAACCAAAAGAGAGGGGGCTATGGACGTCCTCTGAGATACGGGAAAGCTAGAAACCAGTCCCTTTGTACACAAACATCACCATGCCTTCTCCTTCGTGAACCTTCTTTTTGTTTTGGTACTATTTACAATACAGTGGCGCCAGCATTTTTCACGTCCAAAGCTGGCAGCGTTTTCAAAGCTCCCCTTCTCTTCGCGTCTGGCGTGACGTTGAGGGATCCAGTGTGAGATCATGAGATGCATCCTTAGAAAAGATCTGAGAAAGGGGAAGGCGAGATGGGGGAGAGAGGGATAGGGGAGAGAGGGATGAGGAGAGAGAGGGAAAGGAAGAGAGGAAAAGAGAGAAAAACAGCTGTGAGCTCTGTGGTCAATTAAAAGATGTTTGAAGCATGCACAGAGCCACACACACACACACAGACACAGACAGACACATATACACATACACATATGGACACACTGACACACTAATAGACAGACACAGACACAGCCACTCACACACACACACACACACACACACACAGACACACAGACACACAGCCAAACAGTGACTACGATGCATCCATCCAAATGGGTCCCGGCGGCAAACTAAACTATTTTGCTGACAAAACAAAGCCTCATGTTCAAAGAATGTACTACAGCAGACCTCACATCTGCTGCTAACAGCCTAACCAACATACAGCAAAGGCAGCAAATAAGAGGTCTGTGGAGAGGAAGATGGAGAAAAGCTCGGACTTAAAGCCGTTGTTCAGGGGCACAGTCTGGTCTCCGCGGTCCTTGCACAGTCTGACAATGCGGCGGCGTATAGAGGAGCTCGTTTTTGGAAACGACGCAGCCAAACTCCTTTAATTGCGTTCTTTTAAGAGGAGCCTCTCAAGACCTCCGCTTCTCCCCCTCCACCACGGCTACTAGTTCATCACAGACCACTCATGGGCATCCTCAGGAGAAAAGCATAAGAATGAGTCTCTCTCTCTCTCTGTGTGTCTGAGTGTGTGTGTGTGTGTGTGTGTGTGTGTGTGTGTGTGTGTGTGTGTGTGTGTGTGTGTATGGGGGGGGTTCTTGTTAAAAAAAAACAAAAAAAAAAAAACCTTGAGCTGAATAGCGGGGGGCTCGGCCTTATTTCCTGGCCCAGCCGTGGGATCCATATTTCAGAGCCGAGCGGAGCGTCACTGTTTGCTCGCGGAGCTACAAGGCCAGTTCATTAAAGTCTGGTCGAAGGGGACCCTCGGCTCCTCTGGAGACGGTGCTGCTCAACTCATCTCGAACGGCTCGGCTCAACGCGCGCAAGAAGAGCCACCGGCACGAACCCCATTGGAGCCCACGCAGGATGCCTCACGTTGACTCAGCGGGAGTGACTCTAGGGTCTACCAACGACTTGCGGCCGAGCTCTCCCGATTGTTTTCTCGCAAACAGGAAGTGCTTCTAAACATTTGTTCAGTCGCAGTCTCAGAGGCATTGTTGTGAGGGCACTCTTTAGCTGTAGGTAAATAGCAGGCTTATACTCCGTACAAAAACAAGGAAAAAGGGATTGCACGAATCAATGAATAAAAGAACAAATGGCAGAAAGCAAGCAAGCAAGAAAGGCAGGATGGAATGAAAGAAAGGCTGGGAGGATGTGATGTTGGGAGAGAGAGAGACACTTACCAGAGCAGGGCCTTCGACCGCGTGCTGACCCCTTGAGTGCGGTTGTCGTCGTTGGTGGACGCGGCGGCGGCAGCGGCGTTCCGGTGGCTGCGCTTGTGCGTCTCCAGGTAGAGCTTCTTGGCGAAGGCCCGGCCGCACATGTCACAGGCGTGAAGGGAGAAGTTCTTGGTGACCTTGACCTCCGTGCTGTGCTGCGACTCGGCCGGCTCCTGCTTGGCTGAGGCCAGAGGCTGTGGGGCCTCCTGTTTGCGCGTGTGGGGCGTCGTGGGGTGCTGCTGCTGGTGGTGATGGTGCTGGTCGGACTTCCTGGTGACCGGCGGGCTGGAGTGGAACAGGCTGTGCTTCCTCGTGACGGGCGGGGTGGGCGGGGGGATCTCGTGCCTGCGCGTGACCGGGGTGGACGACGCGGGGGTGTCCGAGTGCTTGCGCGTGCTCTGGGTTGCGGTCCCGGCGACGGCCGGCTCGTGTCTGCCGTTCATCTCCTCCTTCGGGTGCTGCGACGCCGCGGGCGGCTGAGTCCGCTTGACCGCGCCGCTGTTCCTCAGCACCAGCTCGGCGGGCTTCTTGACGGCGCGGCTCTCGATGGTGGCCATGATCTTGGACAGGTAGGTGCCGGGCTTCTTGTGCACCACGGTGATGTGGCGCAGCACGTCGCGCTTGCGCCGCGTCTCGTAGCTGCACAGCGGGCAGCGGTAGAACTTGATGAAGATCTCGTTGTCGTTGTCCGTGTGCAGCTCGATGTGCTTGTCCAGGTTCTGCCGTGAGCTGAACTGCCGCTTGCACAGCTTGCAGTAGAGCAGCTTGAAGTCGAAGCCCAGCGCCAGCTTCGGCCGGCGCACCGTGGGACTCGCGTCCCCCTCGTCGCTGCCCTCCTCCTGCAGCTTACGAGGCCTGTACTGCTCCTCCCGTTTGTACTTCTTCGGCCTTCCACGGCGTTGCACTTCGGCTTGAGGAGGCGGCGAGGCTGGACGCTTGACGGCCTTCTTACCTGCGGAAGACGAGGGCGTCTGAGCAGAGTTGGCGGCGGCGGAGGTTGCGGTCACCTTGGGCCGGATCTTGTGCACGATGCGCAGGTGCCTCTTGAGCCGCGCCTGGCTGCTGTATTTCCGCTTGCACACCAGGCACTTGCCGGACGCCAGGTTGTACTGCGGAGTCGCTGCCGCCGCCGCCGTCGGGCCGGGCTTGCTCTCCAGCGAGAGCGGCTCGCCGGGCTTGGTGGCGATGTCGGGCGTGATGAGGTCGCGGCGCAGGCCGCGGTGCACCTCGTCAAAGTGGCGCCGCACGTTGGCCTTGGTGGCGAACGACTTGTAGCAGACGGGGCAGCTCTTGCCGTAGGGCGTCTTGACGGGCGAGGCGCCCGTGGGCACCTTGACCATGGAGAGCAGGCTGATGGGCACGGTGCGCATCTCGGTGAACTTGCGCAGCTCCTCCAGCCGGTTCTGGTGCATCTTGCGGCAGTGCCGGCGGATACTCTGCCGAGAGTAGAAGTCCTTGCCGCACATGCAGCAGGTGATGGTCACGCCCTGCAGCACGGGGTCCGAACTGTCGCTCACGTCCACATCGATGTCCGATCCCTTCTCGGGGCTGTCCTGCGGGTCGCCTTCGTCTTCTGTGCCCTCATCCTCATCATCCTCCTCTTCCATTCCTTGCAGTTCCTCCTCTTCCTCCTCATCCTCCTCCTCTTCAGCCTCCCCCTCCTCCTCCTCCTCCTCCTCCGTCTCCTCCTGGTTTTCTGCCTCGCTCTCCAACACATCTGGGTCCACTTTCTCCAGCAGGACAGTGTGTTTCAGTTCCGGCTCTTTCTCCTTGTCTCTGTCTTTCTCCTTCTCCTTCTCCTTGCGGTGCTCAGCTGTGGCCTGGCTAGTGGTTTTGTCGTCGTGGGCGATGTGCTGGAAGACGGCGTTCTGGTTGGTGCTGATGGGCTCCAGCCGCACGACGTACTCGTCCTTCCGTGGGTAGATGGCCTCGATCAGTTCCTTCATGGCTGTGCTCTGTCTGGCCTCTCTCGAAGAGCCTGCCCAGGACAAAAATGGAAGGTGACAGGTGGGATGAATATTTGAAAATTCGTTTATCCTTCTTAGATAGTTCACATACGGGATCAAAGACCTTTCACATTGAACATTTTGTGATAAGTGTGGACAAGTAGATTTATGAGAAGCCTAAACTACATGCACTGAGGTGACGATCTCATTACACCACGGGGTATAATGCATCTAGTTTCAAAGTCAAACAACTAATCAGCTTCAAAGAGCGTGAAAGACAAATTCAGGGAACACAAAACACAGTGGGTTTCTCTGAAGGTTAATGAGGTGTATTGTCAGAAATGATGTGTGTGTGTGTGTGTGTGTGTGTGTGTTTGTCTGTCTGTCTAAGTATGCACGTGTGTGTGAGTGCGTATGCATGCGCATGTATGTGTCTGTGTGCGTTTGTCTGTCTGTTGTCTGAGTGTGTGTGTTTGTGTTTGTGTTTAAGGATGCACATGCCTATGTGTGTGTTGGTGTGTACACATCTGTGTGTATGTGTGTGTTTGTCTGTCTGTCCGAGTGTGCATGTGCGTCTGTGTGTGTATGTGTGTTTGAGATGCTGACCGTCAGGCTCGGGGTGCCGGGGGAAACAGTAGAACTCCTTGTGCGTGATGAGGTTGGGGAGGCCGCGGAACAGGCTGCGGCACAGCTTACACTCAAAGATGGTGTCCACCTCCTTCAGCAGGATGTGCCGGAGCTGTGTGGTGCCTGCAAGCGAACACAAGCCATTCACCTGACCGTTCACCATGACATACTTCCTCAAAACCACTTACAGACAGAATTTGTTTCAAGAAGTGAATCTTCTAGAGTCATTACACATAAAGTGAAATATTTTAAGCCTTTTTTCTGTTTGATTTAATTTTGATTATTCTAATCTTGATGATTACATAAAAATATATTAAAATATTAAAATTTAATTTTAGAATAAAGATTTATAATACAGAAATGTCAACCCGAGAAGAGCTCTAATCAACTAATTAAGTCAAAACATCGGCAACATTCTGAGCCTTTAGGGCAATGGATTTTTCAACGACATTCTATTTTTGCGAGATGCACCTGTTATGTAAGGGATAATGTATAGAACGCCGGTCATTATTGGGAAAATAAGTCCCGACAGGGCGAACCGGACCCTGACACGCCAGCGGAGGGGTCTTGTTTCGCCCTGAAGGGACTTATTTTCCCATAGTGACCGGCGTTCTATACATTATCCCGCTTATTATACGGCTACTTGCCAAAACGAAAAAAAAAAACTCCACGATATGTCTCTTTACACTTATTTGTTACTGTTTCGTCGTGGCTTTTGCTGAGAAACAAATAGTTCGCAACACACGCTGAACTTGAATCAAACATTCTTTAGAACACAGCTGATCAACCGTCTGCTTTCACTTTTGAATGAAGTTCCAATGCAAGAAGTGACCGGAATACTTGCGGAGTGATATGATCAGCAGCACAAAACCCGTTGCCATTGACAGCGGTAATTATATTTTTGCAGCGGTAATTACATGAATTTATTTTACCGTAGAACGTTGGGATATCACATTCAAGTCAATGGAGTGTTCTACTAGCATTGTGAAGAGCCGTATAATAATACCAGTTATGGGAATTTCCTCCATGACAGTATTACAGGCTGTTACCACGCCAACATCAAAAGTGGAACAAAGGAAATAGAATGGGAGGTAGAATGAGTCAACTTCCCGTTTCTGAAAATGAACGTCAGTGAATGGATGATGTCACAGTCCTGCCTGCCTGCCTTTCTTATATGTCTATGGAGGGATCACTGTGACCTTGTCTGCCATGTTTTTCCTACAATTTTACATATGCAGTGGGTGAGCAGTTTCATCTCCGGCTCCATCACCCAGCTCAAGGAGCGTTAATTGCAAACAAGTCAATTTAAATGTTGACACCATGTCCCTACGAGTACATCTACTTTATGAACCTAGACCTCCCACTGCGGAAGGTAGAGTCAAAGATCCTTGATTACTCTACTCTCTGGTAGAGTGTGGAAAAAGTGCCAGTCAGAGTGAGAGCAGGCCTACATTCTTTTTCCAAATAGGATACATCCTTCAAGGTCTTCTACACTTACACTTAAGAAAATCCCGGCCACCAACATGGCAATGTGATCTGCTACAGCCTCTCTTAAACCCTCAACCTAAAAGTAAACGCCAATTAAGTCAAGCTTAGACCTACTTATGCATGTCCATTTGCCCTGACCATATCTTCTTTTAACAAGTGGGCACTTGAGCGAAGGCTGGTATATGCCAGCTACCTTTGCTGAGCATGCAGCTCCTAGTATTCTTTTGATAACGATGGGCATAATTAAAGAATGGTCATTAAGTCCACCTGAAAACTATTAGAATGAATAACCATTAAATCCTATTAAGAGAACCTCATGTTCAAGGCAGTAGTGACATATATAATTAAATTACACACAAGGTGAAGCTACATTTGCGTAGCCTACTTCAATCAGGTTTTGTTTAATAGGAAGTGCAGGTGCTTTGGCGCAGCCTGCGGCCGAACACATTCAGTCTTTTCCAACAAATAAGATGCACAGTTCACTAGTTTTAAAGCAATTCACTGCAAATGTGCATGGTCAGTGGATTTTCAATTGACATCAATTGAAAGGAACACTGCAAACTAGCTTACATATTTGTTTTGTTCATGGATGATGAGTATTAGCCACAAAACAAATGTTGGCCCACCATAGTTTTAAATAGTAGTTTGGCATGTGTATTGTCATTTTCAGTCAATGTCAATACTGGACTTGATCTTATTTTCAGTCTTGCTATATTTGTACTGTAGTAAGAAAGGCCTCGGGACCTACTGCTTCATCTTCACTTCAGAAGGTTACAGAGGAGGATACGAATATGGGATGACCCACTTAACTGAGGTTTTTTTTTTTTTTTTTTAAATCATGCTGTTGCTTTACTATATGCAGACAGCCCTACCTGATCTAGCCTGACTTTTAAAGAGCATGCAGTGTTTTTATACCAAAGAATCTCAGACCATTTCTGTTAAAAGACCCACATAGAGTTTGGGCAGAAACTGTACTTGGAGTTCCACTTGGACAAAGCCCCACACTGCTATAGTGTTGTCACGGCGATACCAAAATCTCAATACAGACACTAAACCGATACCATGGCAGAGACCCAAAACATCAGGAAAAGTAATGCAATAAAGAGATGTGAGGGACTCTCTTTCACCTGACCAGCCTATTCTACCCTGTGTTTTCTGCACTGACTAAGTCACATCATGATATCACTGCCATAATAGATATTTATCAAAAATTGTCACTAACATTTACACATTGATCATGGTCAGCCAGATATTGGATGATATACTATACTATATTTTCTATATAGTATACTATATTTTCAACCAGATATATCATTACCTAGGGATGCACCAATACCATTTTTTTCCAAAACCGAGTTAGAGTGTACTTGTCAATACCGAGTACCAACACCAATATATCTACCACAACAATAACTAGGCTACCAAGGACTTTTGGCAAGAGATTTTGACAGTTGTCACACTCACTGCACATGCAAGGAGCATGACAGGGAGTGGAACATAATAGCTTCATTCATTATAACTGATACTAAAAAAATGGGAAATCATTTAGTTTTTAAGATTGTCTGCATGAAGTTGAAGGGACAGCCAAGGGAGAAGATGCCGGACAGAGTACAGGAACGAGCGCTCACCTGATCGGAAACACTCGATAATCTGCTGGATACCAGACCTGGAGGTTTGAATCTGTTTTTGCAGCAGAGGAGGGTCTCCAGGCTCCACACAACACCCTGGAACACACACACACACACACACACACACACACAGAGAGGGAGGGAGGGAGGGAGAGAGAGAGAGAGAGAGAGAGAGAGAGAGAGAGAGAACACAGTCACTGTCAAAATCCTGTACATAATCCAGGCAACACCATATGAATTCTTTTTGGCCTGGTCTTCCACTTTAATATTATGACAGGTGCATTGTTAACAACACTTCTGACATGACATCAAAAGAAAGAAAGAGAGTAGACACTATCTGGAGTTTGGAAGGCCGTTAATAGTCAGTGGGCTTCTTCTGGGGCTAAAACAAATCTGCCAGGTTGTATCAGAGTCGACAGATAAAAGAAAGTGATCTGATCAACTGGGCCGTGAGGAGGGTTGAGTGGTTAGACTGAAGATCCACACCTTAAATATGAAGAGCCTCTTCTCCCCTTTGACAATATTCCCCATTCTTTACCATCAAAGCAAGGGCCTTTGATATGATCAGACTCCTACCTGTTCCGCAGACGCATACTGGCAGTTCTGTGAAAGAGTTCAAGTGGAATACAAGCAAGGGGAGACAAATCTAAGACGTCGTGCTTGGTGGTGTGTGTGTGTGTGGATTTATTTGTCTCCCAAGTTAAAACACCAGTTCCCCTCTGAGGTGTCTCTAGTCTCGCAGTGACTTGTTGAGAATTCAGATTTGTTACCACAAAGAGATGAAAGGGTGGCGGAGGAGGAAGTCTACCATTCTCTCTTATCCTTCGCTCTAGTCACAACTGTCCAGGGGGGGGGGGGAGAGAGATTTTTCTCCAGTTTTCTTTCGGAGGGTCTCTCAGGGTTCTGTAACTTCTCTGTCCTTCAGCTCATCCTTTCACAAACCCCTTTCAAAGAAAGGACCAAAAACGGGGTCTTCCTTTCCAGGCATTCACAGCTCTTTAGGCACTTCTTTTCTTCTCAGCTGAATGCTTACCATCAGTTCACAATGAATCAGAGATGAACCACTGATACATGTTTGTAAACACACTGCTGATATTTCCAAGCTATAGACCTCTCAAGTTTGCCTACAAAAAAGCTGTAAATAAAAAATCTTTGAGATCTGGTATCTGGCGATTTTTCCTTTTGGAAAATAACATGGGGATTTTGATTTATCAAACCTGTTAAACTCCGGCGGGGACGAAAAAGTCTGAAATGCACTTTTGTCCTCTGCCTTTGACTGGATACTGTGATCTCAAGTACGTGAAGGCGGCACAATTTGACGTTTGCTACCCAAGAGCTAACTTGCTACTTAACTTAATGGAAAGTTGCATCGCAAGTTAGCTCTGGTGTAGCAAAAATCAAAGTGTGCCACCTTCACGTACCGGAGATCACAGTATCCACTCGAAGGCAGAGGACAAAAGTGTGTACAGCAAAACGTTTGCATTTACAATTTTGTTGTCCCCACGAGAGTTTAACAGGTGTGATAATTCTAAATCCCCATGTTATTTTTCCATAGGGAAAATCTTAAAATAGCAGATCTCCATATTTGGGCAAAGATGGTAGCTTTTTTGTAGGCGAACTTCAGAGGTCTATTGCTGTTCACTGCTGGCAGCTTTGTCCCTGTCCTAACACACACACACACACACACTCACTCATACAACAGACACACACACACACAGCATTGTATCTGTCTGCATTTAATTACTTCCTATGACATAAGAATCTTTAATATAAACACTTCAACTGGAAGGAGGCTTTGGTCCTTCACAGGGGGAAATATCAAAGTGAAATTTTGCTCTATCAATTTCTTCCAAGTCGAGCTGAGACAGGTCAACCCCTTTTCAGTTTGACCGAGGGGCAACATGATAGACTAATGCCGGAGGCAGAGTGATGAAGAGACACAGAGAGAGAGAGAGAGAGAGAGAGAGAGAGAGAAAGAGAGATAGAGAGAGAAAAGAGAAGAGACAGAGAGAGAGAGATAGAGAGACTGTGGCCGGCCGTAACACAAGAGGGACACTGATCATGTTTGGGAGAGCGTGGGCTGACAGAAGCATAAATATAATTACAAATAAAAAAAACAGAGACAGCTGGCAGAGATTGGTGTTTGCGGGGCGGCACGATTTATGGGCTTGCCGTCCTGTTCAGGGGCTCAAACTGATGTGTATTTGTTTGTGATGCCAGTCTATGGCGCTCTTTGTGCACAGAAGTTTATGGCTGTGCCAAGGCATTTCCTCTCTGAGACGTTGGCCATGGCCATACACATCCGCTATTCTGGAAAGGTCCACCACTAGAGGTGACACACACACACACACACACACACACACACACACACACACACACACACACACACACACACACACACACACACACACACACACACACACACGCATACACACACGCATACACTGCAGCACATCTAAATAAAACAAAATGAAACAATTACATTTAATTACAGCATAATTACACTGCATTACACTGTAGATTAAGTTTTTTTTTTTTTTTTTACATTTACTTGTAATTCTTTCCTCGAAATGAGGGAAAAGGCTGCATGGGAACAGTTACAAGTTACAAGCAAACAGAAAAGGCTTACTCTTGGTGATATCCTGTAATAAGTGCTAATGCAGCCTTTCTCAACTGAAGTACGGCAAAACGACTATGCTCTGGTGGGCACTGTGGTGCAACTTGCTACAGCGACCATTTGGGTCCACACGCCTACGGAGACCCAGGTTAGAGTCCGACCCGGGTCATTTCCTGATCGCATCCAGTCTCTCTCTCCCACTTGCTTCCTGTCACTCTTTTCACTATCCTGTCTGATTAAAGACATAAAAAGCCCCCCCCCCCCCCCCAAAAAAAAAAAACTATGCCTCCACCGCTTTCAGAAGGTGGGAAATTATGCAGGGATTAAAGTGAAAAAAAATCGTTTGCCTGAACTTTTTTCAGGCCATAAGTTTTACGTTGTTCATATCTACCTATAGAGATAGCACCCCTTTTGCGGTGGCGACCTATTGGTTTTTAATGTACAAAAAGATGCAAACAGCAAAGTAAAGGGAGTATTCGCCTTATTCACACGGCGGCCATTGTTTAAACCAAAACGAGGCTACAGGGTACACTTACTATATAATTAATGCCACCTACAGGTGAATGCATAGAACATAACAATCCTATGGTTTGTGTACCCTGTAGCCTCGTTTTAGCCGCCAATGGCCGCCATGTGAATAAGGCGAATTGAGAGTGTTCTTGATTGAGATTGAGTTTTCCTGATGAACAAAAATATATTTTAGTACCATCCCTGACCATTGCTGATTAGCCATTGCTGTTCTTTTCTACTGCAGCAATATTGTAGAAAGGCTTTAACACACTCTTATTTAATTACTTCAGGCCAAAAGTGTTTAAAGGGGAGATTTTTTTTTTTGTTAATATGCAATTCTACACCAAGTAAAATCTATAAAATCAAGTTTGCAAGACTTCCCATTTCCTCATCAAAGTAACGAATCAGAACATTCTAGATATTGTTCATATTTCCATTTGTTGCCTCATCCGCATTTAATGAAAACATGGTAATTTTGAGTTTTACAGACAACTCAGTTTTCCAATGAGCAGCAATAGGGCCTACTGTGTGTGCTCATGCAGGAGGTCTGCGCATTTGATAACGACAATCTGGAGACGGTGCTTTTGTCTTCAGCAACAGATTGTATAAGGTTGACAAGAGGTTGCGATATGGTGAGGGACAGGTCGTGTTGCGCTATGAAAGAACATGCGTAGCCTACTTTCTAAACGTAAAAACGGTCAGCAATAGATAAACGTAGCCTACCTCTGTCGTGGTGGCTAGTTGCACCAGGTAGGGAAGATGTCCTGAAGTGCACGAACGTTAACCTTATGGCGGTCTTCTGATTGGTGGCGTGCTAAAACGTTTTCCTATTGCATCCATAAACAATTTTCTTGCAGCGAACCGCGCAAAAGCAAACCCCTGGCACTTTAATTTCTTTAACCATGGCTTGTTCTCCCCCGTTTCCAACAGCTGCCCATCTCCATTTATTTTTTAACTTTTGACACCTGCCTTCCTTTAGCAACAACGCATCCATGACAGCTAGTGGCCTTGCCAAATAGACGCACACAAATCATGACGCTAATATGCGAGGTTCTGGTAGGCCTATAGGCTACTGGTTATGGTTTTGTGCTATAAAGTAATAATATTTTACAGCAACGTTTTAAGTTGACTATTTTAATTGTATGGTTATTTTTTGTCAACATACACTCACAACCTACTGTCGTTAAAAGTGAGGCTTAAAGCAAAATAGACTACAAGGCTGTCTGTGCGTCACAAACAGACTGACCCCCTTACTCAACAGTTCGCGATGATGACAGTGATATTATTATTTTTTTATGCTAACACGCTCAGTCAAAACCTTCCGTCGCAAATTGTGAAAAACATTGTTGTACATGTCATAACAGACGGGATAATAAATTGCATAGGCTACGGTTTATATTGCGTGGCTTTACACATAATGTTAGTTGCATTGATTAAAAACTGTAACAATAATAGTAGCCTACATCGGGTGGCATAGAAGGCTATCTGTTCAAGTCATAGGTGACACGAAAAATGAATGACCTCCCCTGACAAGAGTTCGCGATAGTAAGAAATTGTCTACATTGATGCACGGAAAGAACACAGCCTACGCTTCTTCTCCGAATTCGCACATAGAGCTCACAATATCATATCCAAAAAAGTTAAACGGATTGGCCAACCTCATCAGCTGTCTCTAATGTGTCACTATAATCCAACTTTTAGACCGTTATAGTCCTCCATACGTGTTCTTTTTTTTAAGCAAACGCCCGAGACAAGTGTGTATAGCTACAACATAAACAAAGCGAAACTCATGGCTGACGTAGGCTATCTTCTTGAGCGGTCACTGATTGAGACACAGAAAGTTCTCAAGAACACTATTAGGTCTTCAAACATTTAACATCACACACATTAATTCATCGGACCTAATATTTGTAGTTGCCTTAAAAAAAGGAAAAGCAAAGGTGATAGTCCCCCCCCCCCCCTATTTTTTTTCTAATCGGATCTGCATCGATCTCAAATATGACATTTCTAAAATCAAATTGACGGAAATCCGTCTTACGACGGAGAACTTTAATCCTTGAATTATGTCGCAGAACAATGTGTAATGGTAGATGATGGCACATGACTTTTAGCAAACTTGGTGCTTTTGTAGCATCGTAAAGGACTTCTCAACATTGCTAAAAATCAAGGGTCAAAAGATCTTGTTTATCCCTCAGAATATAAATGTGCCACACCTTCTTCTGCGGTTACGTTTGCAGTTCATTAGTCTGGGGCTGCAGTTTAAACAGGTTGTTGAATGATCACTCTGAAAGGCAACTTCCCTCTCAACACACAAGTACCAAAGGAATAACTCTGGGTTCTCATTCTCTACAGCTGTTTCATTACTTTTATCTGAGTCAATAAAGGAAAACGTGCAGGTTGAGAGACAGCTGCTGGGATAAAGTGGACTAATGCACTTCAATCTATCACCCTATTTAATGCACAGATGTAATGCATAAATCCTCCCCTCCCCTTCTCTCATACTCACACACACACACACACACACACACACACTCTTAGGGGCAGCCCCTCCCCCGTCTCTTCCGACATGCTGGGACTAATCAGAGGGGGCAGGTCCTCCTGATCTCCCATCGGTCAAGGGGCAAAGTTCAGCCAATCAGATGCAATATTGCCGGACGGGCAAAGCTTGCATAATTAACCCTTTCCTGCTGGCAGAGGAGCCAGAGGCAAGATTTTTTTTTCTTTTGCTGACTCTAAAGATAAGGTGGAGGGGTCGGAGGGAAATGACTGAGGGTGAGTGGCATTTTAGTGCCTTTGAGACACAAGTGCTTTGTTGGTCAAGACACACACTGCATTTGCCACTGCTAGCAAGTTTCCCCGAGCGATTTAGTTAGGATTTAGTTAGGATTCATGTGACCACCCCAGGACTCTGAGAATGAGATGACAAAAAAATGATAACATCAAAGGAAACTAGCCCTACTCAAAACAACCAACCACCCAACACTTTTGACATTGCCAGCAGAACAGCAGACAGACAGAAAGAGAGAGAGAGACTGAGAAAGATGGAGAGAAAGAGACTGGGAAAGATGGAGAGAGAGAGAGAGAGAAGAGAGAGAGAGAGACTGAAAAAGATGGAGAGAGAGCATTCTGTTTTCAGTTGACTGGTCTGGCAGCCCACATGTTCGGTTTATGCAACAGACACCTCGCATGGACGCTCTAGTTAATTAGGGCTTATTTATAGCTCAGCTTTTCCTCCACTCTCTCCGTCAGGGATCAAGATACCTCATCATCATCTTCCCCCGTCACATGACTGGGGTTTGTATATGAACATGTGAATGCCTCGCATTCTCTCTCCCTCGCTCTATCTCTCTCTTTCTCTTTCTCTCTCTCTCTGTGTGTGTGTGTGTGTGTGTGTGTGTGTGTGTGTGCACGCGTGAGTGTGTGAGGGAGCTGACCCACTTCCTGAGAAGTGACACAAGTGACGATTCCTGCTATCCTGCTGAGTCCAGAGTGAGATGGGGGTGTGGTGGGGAGCAACCTAGGGTAGGGTCAAGGGTTTCTCTGATCTCTGCAGGGGGGGGGAGGGGGGCAATGGGGGTGACAATGTTTGTCATGGAAAGAATTTCCCATAATCCTCTGCAACCTTCCTGAGGACTTCCACTTCAGTCATTAGAGAGGCTCCCCAATGTTCCAAACCTCCTGAGGGAAACCTTAAGCAATAATCTCTGTGTGTGTGTGTGTGTGTGTGTGTGTGTGTGTGTGTGTGTGTGTGTGTGTGGTTAGCTGCAGAGCGTACCAGGTGGGTGGGCCGAGCCGAAGTCGGGTCCAGTTGGTTCTGGGCTGCCGTTGCAGATCTCGTCGGTCTGGCATCCTTTGTCGTTGGTGGAAGTCTTTTGCTGTTCAGGCGTGGGCTCCTCCATCTCCCAGTGCAGGCAGTGGGCAGCGCTGTGGGCCACACACACACACACACACACAACAGAGGACGACTTCAAAATCACACACTCTCATTTCGTTTGGCCGACCATTTAATTCAAAGCGACTTACAGAAAGAGAACATTGAAGCTACAGTGCAGAAGAGACCTTGGTCAATACTATTAATTAGAGGATAAGAGTGCAGACACTATCAGTACTAGTTAAAGTGTGGTGGGAGGAGAAAGGAAGGTAGAAGGATGTAGAGGAAGGAACATTTTGGTCAATATTGAGCTCATGATTATTTAACACACAATTCCTCAATAATTGGAAACAGCAACATTTTGGAAACATCTCCATTTTTTCATTTAAATTTAATTTGTTTTTAAATTTAAAAATAAGCCTAACAGTAGGCTCAATGGAATTATAATATAATTCAACTGAAAAACAAACAAATACATAAAAATACCTGCAACAGATAATGTATACAACAGTTACAACTGTTAAGTATGAGAGTGTGTTGGATTTATAACTCAAGACAAGCATGGCTGCCAAACAGAATGCAGCAAGCAAAAAAATCCTTATATTTCCGTTATGCTGTTTTCATCATGGTTGGAAATACTGATATTTATAATAAAATATGGATAATAACTGATGATTAATTGATTTATTCAGCTAATCAGTTTATTTGATTAATTGTACAGTCCTACCTGCTGTATAGAGATTTAAGAGCAAATGCCATTTAAATTGCTCTCCTTTCTGTCCCAGTAAACTGACACCAACACTTACTATCTCTCTCTCACTCACTCAATTTCACAAGCACTGCGGTGAGTTGTGGCATGTCAAAGGTCACCACCCAATTTGTTGCTGGTGTCACCAATTAATTGCATCCACTGGCAGACTCAATAATCAGCTGTGAGGACAAACCATATGACTTACACATAATACAGGGCTCCCAGTATTTCCTTTTACAGGGAACACTTTTATAACCACCGATGAATGCTCACTTTTCACAATTCACATTATGAACAATGAGCGCTCTTATGCAACAGCCAAGCGAGCTACGGCGGCCGAGCCCTAGCAGACATAGTGGGACAGTGGTAACGTGATTTATGGGCCTGTCAACTACGCATGTGCAGCGCTGCATGGTTATTAGATCACAGCAGTCTGCCGGAGACTCCCTGAGTCCTTGTAGATAGAGCATCAGCCCTCCGATCCTGTCGGACCTTCGCCGCCACTCAAGTGGATAGGGCTCGCTATAGATAAGGGTCTATGTATGCTAAACCTCCTCTCATTGTCCCCCTGGCCAGTTCACACCTCTTTCTCTTTCTCCTACTACTTAGTGCCCTTGGAGGAAAGACAAAAGAAAGATAAATGCGTTGGCTAAACACACGTAGTCTGCAATCATGCTCCAACCGAAAAACAAACGGACATACATACAGATGAGTAGCCTAACTGTGATCATTGTTGTTACTAACAAATATTTGAAATGCAAATGACACCCGAGTCATTAAAGAGCCCACATGTGACAACATGCATATCAATCTGCTGCTCACATTCAAACCTAACCAAACCAGAGAGAAGTTTTTGAAGTCAAATGAAAATGTGATAATTATAAATGCCTAGGCCTATTTAATATCTTACTAAACTGGAGATGGAGTGTCAGTCAGGCAACCTCCAAGTCAAACAAACCAAAGGCATTACTAGTCTGGATCTTTGTACCTTTTTTAATTGTGTGAGCCTAGGGCTACCTGGAAATAGAGATTTAAAATGTCAATGGGATTCACCTGGTAAAATAAAGGATAAATAAAAAATAAAAATATATATTCTCACTCTGACAAACGACCACTGGGGGGAGACAAACTCCATGCATTAGAGGTTCCAACTCATTTATATCATAGCAGAAGAGTGAGCTGCCTTAAAACTACATGGCATGATAGATGGGGTTGGAAATAAACAACAACAAAAATAATAATGATAACTACAAAAACAGATCCTTCATCACCTTCATGGATCACAATATCTTCTGACTCATGGATTGGAAAAATTATAATTTCATCATATCTGACTACAACACCCTAATGTTTCTCAACTTTTGTATTTGTCATTGCATAGTTAGCTTGTAGTGAGTTCCTGATGCTTGCAGATCATGTGGCACTTGAAAAGCATGATTCAGAATGTTGGTCATTGCAGATCAAAGACCAAAAGGGCGTCTGCAGTGTGCCTTTTCAATTTCAAATGTTTAGAAATTACATGTTTTGCGCACTCACTTGAATGCCCACATCTAAAGAAAAAAAGTCTGTCAAAACACTTTGTCAGCTTTGCAAAGCTTTCTTATTCATTCATTCATTAAAAAAAACTGCCTCTTGAATTCTTGAATTAATACAAAGCAGTATCATGATCAGTAGGATGTGACTGTGACATGTGAAACATGTGAAGGGAGATTTTTCTGGAAGAACCAAAAAGGGAAGGAGGCCTAAGTCTAAAGGGTCAACTCCAGTCTGAGAACAACCTACAGGTAGGGTCTATTTTTGGATGATAACAAGCGTAAACTTCTGTTGGGGCCAACACTATTAAACTAACTAATGACTATTTGTGCAATTAGTACATTACCTGACTCTTATTCCAATCATAAGACCATTCATAAGAACAAAGAACAAAGTCTGTGCAAGTTGATTACCAAACTCTCCTCCTTTCACATCCATGACAGTAGTGTTGTACGACATCCGGTAATCAACTTCATGCACATTTCTCCTAATAAGATGGTGCCAATCAGAAGAAAAATTTAGGTAATGCATTGACTGCACAAACCGTCCCTTTTCATACCCTTTCTGTACACTTACCAAGTTAAAATGTCTGTGGGAACCCTCTCCACAGTATAACAGAAGTGTAATGATATTTTGAGCCTAGGAACAATTCACTTTGACGGTGCGAGCTTGCCACCAAGGCTATCGCTACACACTATTTAGTTGTTAATGCATATTTCTGTCTTACTCAAAACTAATGTGATTAACAATGTTTTGGTCCCCAATGAAAGTTTACACTGGAATCATCTAAAAATAGATCCCTAGGTTATTCTTAGACCTAAGTTGTCCAAAACTCAACCTTAATCAGAATATCATCAGATTTTCCTAACAAGAAAACATTGTCTGCATACACACTTGCAAAATTCTTGACAATTTGCAATCCAGTTGGTGAAAGGTTGTCAACACCATCATTTAATAGAACCGTCATTTAATAGAACCGTCATTTAATAGAACCGTCATTTAATTGACAACCTTTCAACAACTGGATTCATGACATCTCCGGCACGGCTTCCAGGTCAGGATGAGACACAGGATGAGAGAAACAGTGTAATTACCAGAGATAAGTGGAACATGAACAGGAAAACAACATTTTACGCACGCGGTACGTCATGCCTCACACCTCTACGAATGAGGGGGGTGATGTCTATCTGAACGAAATATATCTCCAGGAACCCTTGGACCTACATGGATGAGTAACAGTGATATAATCCCCTACAGATTAGTCAACAAAACACAAAGGCATAGTGATTCAGGTCAATGTACTAAGATGCTCAACCTTAGAGCAACGTGTTTCCATCTCCATGGAGACAGACAAGCTAAAGTAGTGCAAGACTCTCTAAACACTTGAGGAAAGTACTGCACGTAGAAACAAGAGTAGCTAATTGCACAAAGGAGCCAAACAGCATCAGTAAAAAGAATGCTGAACTGAAACTTGTGGGGAACAGGCAACCCAAATGAATGTCCAACGGTAGGAACCATTAATATAACCAAACTCATACCACTGACCACCCTAGGTAAACACCTACGCTCCAACACACATTCACACAAACACACAAGTCCCAATATTCCATCTGCCATTTCATTCTATTCCGGTTCAGCTGCTTATACTGGCAAGTTGACTGCTGGCGAATCTTAGCGCACCACGGACCTGACCTGGTGTTAACTGGCATGCAATAACCACAGTCACTTCCAGCCCATGGCTCATCCGAAAGTGACTGAGCTGAGAGCAGCCTCACACGCCACAGCTTGTGAAATGCCACACCGCTGCTTTCAGGCCACGGCTGAGCGCAGACACAGGAGGGTTGTAGGAAGGGGGCCGAGATATGTGTGTGTGTGTGTGTGTGTGTGTGTGGGGGGGGGGGGGTATTAGTATTGGTATTACACCACCAAGATTGCCAACACAATCTATCTGGCTGTGTAAATAACATCTCAACTTTTTTGAAAACGGTACGAAAACATATACCAGTCGTTTTTGTGTGGACGAGGCCTCAGCTGGGTCTTGTCGATCACCTCACTTTATTAAGTCGACTGAACTGAGTCACAGGTTGGCTGACCTGCACTGGACAAAGTTTCTGCCACTGGTTTGAAGTCACCACAGGACGTGACTCACCCCTGCCGTCTCCATCCCACTACTCCAAGGTGTTCATATTATAAAAATAAATCATACATTGTTTGATTCAACACTTCAGTTCAACAGAACACCACACAAAAACCAGAATCCTCATCCCGCTCAAGGGCAGGTGATGTGAATGATCCTGCATCCAGCTCATTACTTCCGCATAACATATTAAGTCTGGAAATGCAGCACGATAACTGATATAATATTTGCAAATCTAAGGCCATTAAGTATTCACCTGCAATCAATTACACTTGCTAATTACGATAAAATGCAGGCCTACTGACCACCCTAAAGTAGTATCTGGTTTGGCTCAGTCTGTCAAATATGAAGCCTGAAGACCTAAACCATATCTATTGAAAGTTTTGCAAACAAAACCACGTCAAACTCAAAATGAAACAAAAACAAATCTTCCCTTCTTTCATTTTTTTTTTCCATCCTCAAACTCGATTTGATTTGCTTGTATTTTAGGAAGGTGATACGTCCAAAGGGCACTGAGGTCGAAAGAGATTTACCTCCATCATGAGGTAAGATACACATCGATGGTCCAGGTAATGTTTCACCAAAAGAACACAAATGTCATCAACTAAGCCTACTGGGCGCACGACACTAACGGCAACGACCATGTGCACTACTTCCTTGCGTAATAACAAAACAGGAAGCACTTCACAAACGTGGCAAAATCCAGTAGCTTCTTCAGAGTGTGTAATGGACAATAGCAGAATGCCAGGTGTGCATTGGAGAAACTTAAATCCATGTGGTTAATCAATTACAGCGAAATCAACGCAAACAACAACAGTTTAGTCGCCTTCAAATGATCGATTGGGTACAAACCTAGTCCTATGGGCGTACGTGAAACGCGGGATGTGACGCAAATGGCACCGTTTATATTCCTAACGGCCACTAGTTAATTTGGTGATGACAAAATTGACTTTTATTCGCGGCGTCCCAGTAGATGTCCTGATGTGAGAGGTGCACAGCACTTGAACTGTTCGTCTTAGTGAAGATCAGTTGCGTAACTTCGATCTACAAAACTTAATAAATTGTGCACCAAAGCGCCACATCAGCCCCCGCGATGTAAGGTGAAGTGCCTTGCTCTGCCAAAGAACCCCAATATTTCACGAAACGCATGAGCGCAAAAAATAAATAGAATTATTTCTGGTATAACGTGTTTTCTTTAAAGAGTACACCGCAGAAACGGATATCAGTCATACGGGATCTGTTCACTCTTTCGTATGGACGGCTAGGACGCATGCACGTAACGGCCGACAGTGCATTGGGGCCAGACACCGATGGCTTTCAGTCGACTTGATTCGGCTCGTGGATAACTAAATAATGCACAGAAAGCATGATTCAGTGTATGACTACCAAACAGTGATTACTGTGCGCTTACAAGGACAGGTTAACGAAGGTAGCGATCTAACGCAAGAGCTAGGCTACGCCGATATGCGCAAAACGGCACAATCGTTGCGCAGCTTCGAACTAACCTCCCCAATTTGTGTGTGCCAACTCCTCGATTGTTTGAGAGTCTATCGTTACTTTACTCAGAACCTCTCCTCGCTGTCTATTTGCAACCACAAGCGCAATGCACTTCTCCGTTCTCATGGCACCGTTTGCATTGACCTATTATCCCCCTAAAATCTCCTTTACACGCTTTTATTGTCAACTCCAAAAAGCTACTATTTCGTACCACAAAAGACCAGATTAAGTTGATCAAAGGAAAGGCTACGTATAAAATGCACCTTTCAAGTCGTAAGAAAAGAGGCCCCCTCCACAGATTGCAGCATGGCCGAGAGTGCAGCGTAAAAGCGGGCTGACCCAAAAGAGATACAAAGGGAGTGTTGAATACGTCCATACACGACTAAAAACTATATTGCGAATGATCTAAAACCGTTAAGTGGATAGTTATATCGCCGAAGTAAATTACGAAATGGTCGATGATGAGAAAGATTAAATGCTACGCTATGCGGCTCAGTGGCACCTTTTCCAAGAAGTAGCTTGGCGCACAGGTCCGGTGACCCTTCCGGCTTTGCGCGTCTTCCTACAGACTACATCCAGTCACAAATGTGTAAATTACCGTGGTTGAGCCGTTGAAGATGTTAAATACCAAACACATTGTTTATGTCTGTCCTTAAAAACGCTGTTAACGGACAATATGAGCCTCTGAAACCAAACATTCGCCCCTCCATGAATGGACCGAACAAGAGAACGATGACGCCATTTTCTGCAAAACAACCACGTTCGGTGAGGTACGAAGAGGCATTTTTTAGCTTCCAAAACGATTCTGGGCCTCGGCTAAACGGTCTACGGTGGATGTAAATGTTATTATTGTAGTTCTTACCAGATTGGCTGTCAAAACACAAGATTAAATCAGTTTTCGCTACGTACCAGAAAGCGTTTCGGCCGGTGAGCTACTTCGACTGTGCGTCCTCTCGGGCTAGCTGGGGATTGTTTATTACGCCTCTCAGTGCTGAGTTCTCGCTCGGCAGTTCCCTCGCCAGCAGCCTTTGTGCACAGCGTGGAGAGCCCTCAGTCGTGCGGCTGCTGCGCAAAAGGTGCTACACTAAACTTTATAAATACCACGACTGTCAACACGACAGAGGTCTACAGGAAAACTGACCTCAACAGAACAGTAAAAGTGCTGTTAATTCCAGATTATTTAGGTGATATATTCACGTGTCTTTAGCGCGCGCTCACTCCAAATCCATAAACCTGGGTTTCTCCAAATTGTCAGAACAGCCAAAAAAGTTTTAAAACAATACCGTGGCATCTTATTTTAATGATGCATATAATTGCTCCAATGTAAGAGATTTGTTAATTTAAACTGTAATTTTATTTCATGGAATTTCACAAAAATATGCCCTATACATGAAAATACCCAAATATAGGCCACAATATTGATTTAATTTGCATTAATGTGATACTTTGGTAAATGCTTGTAAAATAAAACAAATTCAGTCTACACCTAAATGTTGATATGTAGCCTGGGCTATAAGTTATGGACTTCTTTTGAAAGTAATGTCAAGTGATCCTCAGTGTCACCAAGAAATTCAATAACTGTTAAGGACATTAGAAAATGCTAAAGTGAAATTGGGTAAAGGCAAAAAGTAATTGACATTGGTTCAATCAGTTTTAACACTATAACATACCTAAAGTTACTTCATTATAGACCATAACGCTTTACAGTGGTTAAGCTTTACGAAAAGTAGGGCCAATCAAGAAAAGCAGCTGTAACATTAACGTTAGTTCCTAACCGTATTAAGTGATGTTTATTTCAAATAGCTATGATAGCTAGCTATGTTATCAATGTGATTTAGCTGATAAGACATGCTTGGAATGCCTGATCCCAATGCGAAAGACTGCAGGGGGTTGCGAGTAATGTCATCGCACAAAAACTAGTTTACAGTTGAAGTGGTCACGTTATCCTAGCTAGCAAGCTAGTCCAACAAACGCTAGCTTGCTTAATGTTAGCCTGCTAGCATCATCACCGAGAAGTGTGTCAGCACCTTGGTTTGCAGTTCACGTAACGTTATTCGTCATTTCTTTTCAGATCTGCCCAGTAATCGACTGATATTTACAGGCATTCTGCAAGTAATCACCCAGTGATGCTGATGTGGCTATCTTTAACATGCATCCCTGTGAAGAAAAACGCCATGTTTACTGTTCTGTAGAAACTTTAAACAGCTTCCCTTCCCTTGCGCAGGTGCTAGGGGAAACTTGGTTGCTATGATACTGTAGACCGGGGATAGCGCGCGAAAGTGCTTACAATCTAAACACGTGCATGATGTATCAATTTGTTTGAGCATGTTCCCACCATCCAAATCCTGCAACTGCGAACTGCCCAGGTTGCGCGCAATGAGAAGTCGTCGGGAAACGTTTATTTTCTAACAGGCGTAATGCACACATGTGCAATCTCGTAGAGCTTGCTGATTGCACAATCTTTTTATTAACGTGTGTAATGATGGTGAGAAATTAAATTTTATTTTATCAAATAGACATTGAAAAGCTCGTTGAGCCATTGTGTTTGGATCCAAATAAGAAAAAAAGACAGTGTCGCAGAGTTCTCCTGTAGTTATAATCCTTCAAACCATGCCCTCAACTCCACAGAAAATATAACAAAAGATAGCCATTGCTCTTACCCAGACTCCTAACTGAAGGGCCTGGACTAAACCATTATCATAAGAATGCTGGTTGGGGTGGAGTGGGGGGTGAATATTCCTTCTACCCGAATCGCTACAGAATTTCAAGAATAAAACCTGTCCATGTATTGCTTACGACACTCTTAGCCTTGCTTTACAGGTTTGTTTGAATCATTGTGATGGTTGACACACAACTTGTGACAGCCTTTCAAACGGAGGCATCAGGCAGTAGGCCGATAGATAGATAGATGATAGATAGATATATAGATAGATAGATACTTTATTGATCCCTAGAGGAAATTCAAGACCCTAGGGGAAATTCTATATCCCAAGTGCACAGAAAAACTTGTGCATCATCAGCATACATTGCTCAGTTAATGTTAAAACAGTTGACACACAACATGACACAGGGAGACAGGTAAAAAATGTATTTGTGTAACAGTTGAAATCCAAAACATTGTCAAACCCTGAAAATACACATATTCTATTTCATTATTGAAAATGCCATTGGCCAAAAGAGTAAAAAGCACATACAGGACACTGTTCCACTGAGGTTTAGCATTGTTTTTTGTTTTGTTTTTTTAAACTCCTTTTCAAATACGTTTAGTTTTATAGCATTTACATGACCATATAAAAATAAGGCCTTACAATGGGAAAAGAGAAAAAAACAGCTCATATGGCTAGATTAGACTGGGGAAACCCATATAAAGTATTCCCTAAACATCAGATAATTTAAAACAAACAAAAAGTATAACTGTATTTAATGAAGACAGAATGTGTACAAGTTACACACCTGGACAAAAGGGCAGTATAAAATGTATTATCATTTAATACAATTAGTATACACAGTTATATGACATTTAACCTGATTTTTTTATGGAGCTGGGGTTCTAAGGTGGTCAGAAGGTCTCTGTGAAACTGAAGCCTTATCAGACAAGAGCAATTCATCAGTTTAAAATGAATGTGGCCTTTCACCTTGTTTGATTTTTCATGCTTTGGGTAGATCAAACACCTACAGTATACAGAACTTTGGGGGGGGAGCATTTGCATGATGAAAAGCACAGGAGTTTTTCAAAGAGATAAATTGATACAAAAAATATGAATGCTGATTAAAAAAATATATCACAGTGGACAAGCCACAGAATCATGGCCTATATGTAAAGCGTTCATTTATTTACCAAATATACATTTTGTTCCAACATACACTTCTAGAGACAAACTATTAAAAGCCTGTCTATGTTATACATCTCTGAAATCGATGGCCTTCAACTGCAAATGACATTCTCAACGATAACAAACCAGATATAACGTGGTGAATAAAAGGTGCAGAAGGGACATCAAATAGTTTTTTTCTGTAGTTATTAGGTGGCACAAACCCCACCAGCAATATCAGAAATGGCAACAGAGCTTGTAGAGAATACATCTTGTTAACATTCAATTTACCTTCATTCAAAGAACCAAGTACACTTCACCCAAGTGGTGAATGGTTTAAATACACGTTAAAGGTACACTATGCAGGTTTAGGTATTTTTGGCGACTGTAGAGCTCCCTCTAGTCGTGATATATTTACTCTGCTGTTGTAAATAGCAAAATTCTTGTGACTTAACCCCCTGTACAAAATGAAAATGCTTTTGTTGTGGAGGTGAAGGATTAACAACAGGCAACAACTATCTCCAAAGAGCTATATCTACTGACAAGGTAATGTTTCACGATTCTCATGAGATTTGTAGGGCCGCCGTTTGTGAAGTTACATGGCTGGTTTTCTCAGTAGTGATTCGCTATGTCAATGCTGTATAGATTTGCTAGGTTAACGATTCACCTATTACAAGTTCATTAACCATCAAATTGGCTTCGTAAAAGGTGAAAATCTTGCATTGTGTACCTTTAAGATGTCTTAACATACAAAGGGGCTTTGACGTTATCTGCTTCAAAAAGTCATACCTAACCATTTAAAATCACTTTCTAACTCATATCTGGGCTTTGGTCTTTTTATGAGACAAAACAGTGTGCGTGGTGAGAGAAATAAGACTGCAGGGAATATTTTCAAATAATTTGTTACTGAAGAGGCTGGAACTGACCTCCAAGTGATAAGTGCCAATAGCTTTAGAGTAGAAGAAACCAATTGCGAAGAGCTTTCTATGGGGAAAGCAACTCCCTCAACTTGCACTACTTCCAGCACCTGAGCCTCAGGTGGAAGCACTTCACACGGAGATCATAAAGGCTTGAACGCTGAGCTTTCAGCCACGGCGTACGGTGAGACTAGCTCTTGAGCAAGGCAGAAAGGTACTAGCCAACATGTCAATAGGTGAAATGCACACAGAACATTTACATGGGGATATCAGACGAAAAGGAAAAACTGTACAAACATTTGTCTTTCTATGTAATATATATATTTATGTTTTTGAAATATCTTTTTCTCTATAAATAAGACCAGACTTCATTTCTGGTAAATTACAAAGTGCAAAGGGGCAAATACTAAAAGTTGACTATTAAGGAGATCATGCCGATCCAGTCAATCCACACCAAGGAAATATATGACTATGGTTGGTTTACAGTGCAAATGCCTTAAACCAAATATGATTCATTATTACACATGCTTAAAAACAGCAGTATTATACTTGGATTTAATCCACAAGATAAAGCTTTTTCATTGAGTGACACTGCAATGGGGCCTTTTTAAATGACAAATTTAAATGATGGATTGTTTAAAAAGAAACTTGCAAAATAAAGCAAGATAGATTTCTTTGGGGGTTATAATATTTGTGATACAAAGGGTGGGCTGGGAATTGGGATTGCTTTGTGTAGCTCTGCAAGATTAATAATAAATACAAAAAAATAATAGAAAGATATGTACACTTCCAACAATACAAACTCTATAATAATACTTTCAACTTTTAAAATTACATACAAATATACTTTTGCTCATATTTAGCCCTACTCTACTCAGTTAGAAAATTAATAAAGAAATGATAAATTATCATACAAAATCCAACACTTCCTTATGTTGTTTTCCATTTAGGCGCAAGTCCTGACATTGTGTGTTTTCTTGCAATGCTTGCAACAACACTAAAATACTTGAAGAAAAAAAAACCTGAATTCATCCTATTTTTGTTTAAAAATAATCTTGCCAAACAGTGTCAGTAAAGAATTCCCTTGGTTGAAAGTTCCTGTTGTTCTCTCTGCCACCTGTTCTACCTTCCAGGTGGGAAGAGACTTAAGTGCACTTTAGATAGGCATGGTGGAGAGGCTTTTTCCATTCCAGAGCCTTTTTGTGTGTCGAGTGTGTGTGTGTGTGTGTGTGTGTGTGTGTGTGTGTGTATCTGTACACATACCCAAGTATGGGTGTACATACGCATGTGCAATATGGTACATGGTAGACAGGGTTCAGGCATGATGTGAGATCCCTCACACTTGTCACAGCTCACGGAAGAAATCCAACGACATGCAAGACACGCGGTGTCCCTCTTTTCCTATCATTTCTATTGTCCTGACATCTCCAGCAAAAGGCGAGATGATCGAACAGATTGCTATATAATAGCGGCAAGAACCAAAAAAACAAACAAAAAAGTTCAGCGGCAAGAGTGGTGTTGAAATAAACAAAGCATGTCCGCTCTACTGACGGCAGTTGTTTTTTTCCTCGTAAATTGTCTTAATCTGTACACACATGTGGAAGGGCATGCTCGCGATCATCCACGGTGACCCCAAAAAGCTGTGTAGCGTAGCGGTTGAAAGTGCAGTTAAACTGCAGGGAGAGCGTTTAGTACCAACGGGACCCCTCTCTGGTCCCCCCCCCACACACACACACACACACACACACACACACACACACACACACACACACACACACACACACACACACAGGGTTCCACCAACAACAACAACCACAGCTCAGAGGTCTCTCCGATAGACAATGGGCACACAGCTAGATTTCACTGCTCTGGTCTATCAGGTACAATTCCAGTAAGCCCTGTAACACAGGCGGAGGAAGAAGGGCTTGCAGGATGTAGAGTTAACAGTCTGTTTGTGCTGAGCATCGTTCCCTTCTCCTTAGATTGATAATCCGTTAAGTCAGTGGTGCACCTTGGGCTGAAAAAGACAGAGAGGGAAATAAATGGGAGGGAGAAAGATGAGATCAGCTAGATAGAAGTGAATAGTAAGGTGTAAGAATAGTGGAATAGTATAGTAAAGAATAGTAAGCTGTAATGGAATTTGGAGTAGTGTTATATACATAGTGATGGAAATATGTCCTTTTTGTTTGTTTCATGCGATTCTATACAGATACATGGAAACGATTATGATGATTATGCAAAATTATTCTCAAATAGTTGTGATCTGGCAATTACAATAGTGACAGGCCCAAATGCTCCTAGTAAAAGGGGCACAGTGGAGACGTACCTGCCGCAGGTGAGGGTTGTGTGGCGACTCGGGGAGAGGGGCCAGGAGGCTCAAGCTGCTCTTCCTGAAGATGCTGTCCAGCCCCGCTGTCTTGGTCACCTTCCCCGACTTCTCCCCCAAACCAGAGCTCTTGCGCTTCCTGCCGTCCATCGCCATGGAGCTGAACGGTGTGGGGCCGTGCGTGGTGAGCACGTGGTCGCCCTGGAGCGAGCTGCCCGCACCCACCTGCCCGCCGCTCGCGTACCTTCCCGCGTCTTTGAGCCCCTGCCCAATCCGACTGGGGGACTTGCTCTTGATGCAGAGCGTGGCTGTGCCGTTGCTGATTATGGCAGGCCCTGAAGGGGGCGGTAGAGGAGAGGCAGGCGGGTGGTAGCCGTTTCCGTTCTTCCGGTGGGAGCTCCCCTCGGAGGGCTTGCGCCTCTTGGCGCCGGGCCCCTCGCTCTGAGCCCTGGGGGACTTGGCAGGTTTAGTCCGAGGCGGTTTGGCAAAAGAGGAAGAGGAGGAGGAGGAGGACGCTGGAGTCGGCGGGTCGGGGTCCTTGATGCAGAAGATTCCGCCTCCGTTGTGGGGGAAGGCTGTGGAGTACGAGACGACGGAGACCCCATCCAGAGACGGAGGGGCAGCAGGAGAGGCAAACAGGGGAGAGAAGAGCACACCCGAACTGGAGGAGGAAGAGTCTGAAGGGCTAGGGGAGTTACTTGCCAAACTCTCTGCTGCCAAGGGTACCTTCCTGCAAAAATAAGACCATAGCATCAGTTTGACATCAGATGGCCGGTCAACACTACACCACTAGATGAGTTTTGATTGTCTCAATTATTATTATTTTTCCGTTGTTTGAAGTCTTTTGCTTACTTACTTCCACATCTGAGAATTCACATGCTTCTCCACCATGGAGTGCAACACCAGCCGGATCTTGTCCCAACGCCGATCGAAGACATAATGACCTCTCCCCATCAGCCTGCTGTTGAAGGCACAGCACTGCCCGAGGCAAATTGAGAGAGACAAGAGTGAATTTCTTCCTTGAATTTGTGATGTGGAAAAATGATGCTTGCACATGTATGGCATGAAGCTCAATTGCTCTGGGGAGTCTGAGAACTGACACACACGTGGATACAGTCTCCCCTCTGCGATGAGTCACTGGTCAGAACTGCCAGCTAAATGAGAAATGCCAACCACACCGAAGGCTGCACAATCTGTTATGTTTGTAAGCTCATCATATTACCGTGTTACAAATACAATATATAAATAGGGATGATTGATGGGGACCCTAAAGATGTTTTTAAAACATAAAACAGCAGATTCAAAGTCACGTCTGGCTCTGCAAGACTGCAGGCCTACAAACAAACAACTTTAGTCTGAGGGTGTGTGCGTGCGTGTGTGTTTGTGTGTGTTTTGGCTCTTACACTCATTGGGTGTGGATGGCGCGGAGAGTAATGGCAGGTTGGCTTCTCGGGGTCCTCGGACGCCTCCGTCTCGCCCTCGTCGCTGGACAGGCGGCTTTCCGCAGCTGCCCTCTGCCAGCTGGGCGCAGGGTCAGGGGCGGGCACCGCAGAGGAGCTCAGCATCATCGCGCCCCCGCTGCCCACAGACCTGTCCGAGTTTCAAAAGAGACTCTGTGTAACTGGGACTCATCATCAGTGAAGGAAATTGCCTTGACTAGATACAAAGTTTCCTTAAAGGGAAACAGTGTGATGTATAAATAATGAGTCCAAAGATGATCAGTTGTCAAGGACAACGGCTCCCATTATCAAGATCAAGCATGCTTCACTATGAAACTACCACATACAAGAAATCCAGCCAATGACAAATAATTAGTATGGGACATTTGAAACATTACTGAGTATCTACCTGTGCATGTGTGTGTTAGCCAGGCGTAGCCGCAAAGTGGAAGTGGTTTTGTCATTGGGGCAGTGGGCCGGCCCGCTTGGCGTAGTGTCGTGCGATTGGTTGAGCTGGCTGCCAGTCTGACTCTCCCGTTTGTGCCCGCCATCCTTCTCCTTTGCTCGCCCTTTGTGCTCGGCCAGGAGGACGTCAAAGTCTTTCTTCCTCCCAGGTACAGCGCGGCGATGGGTGAGGGAGTGAGTCTGTCATGACACACACACACACAAACACACACAAACACACACAGTCGTTATCCAAAAGCACTAAGTTTGACCCGAATCATCACAGCATAATGAGGAATTAAGAGGACGGAACATAACCCAACAGAGGGAGTGTTGTGCTACACAGTTCCCTGGGAAATGATCACAAAAACACAGAGTAGAGAACACAGGACACAAGCTAAGCAGAATGAGATGGGCAGCTGCCAACCTTGCAAGTGAGAGACCGGGTGCAGGCCCTTTTGGTTTCTGGATCCAGGACTCCACAGTGCTTATTAGGATCAAAGATCCTCCCTTGAGAAAGAAAAAAATGGAATTTAAAAAGGCATTAAAAAAATAGACCTGTTCATGTTTATTTATAGGCAAGGGTTGGCCTGTGGGTGAATCTCTGTCTGGTTTAACACGTCATTCTGAACAGCATATTGCTCCTGAAAAATCAGTTGAATGTAAGACTGCTAACTTGCTTCACCCTGTGTGAAATGATGATCTAGTCACTTTTGTCACTCAAAACCTGTCATACATTGCAATGCACTGCAGACTCCCCTGGACTGACTCATTCATTTTATATCAACTGGCTCTGACCCAGATGTCCTCTGTAATCTCGAATCGCTAATCTCTATAATCTAGTCAGGGATGTGTGCTGCTGCGATTGTTCCCGCGCTTGGAAGGAGCCTGCTACTGGAAGCCAGTCTCGCGCTCCTCTCTTTCAGACTTTTCTCTTTTTTTTTCCTCTACGAGGAGCAGAGGATTTTGGCAGACAGTGTGTGTGTGGAAAGTACACTCCCTAAATCAAGCCCTTGTAAGTGTCACGGCGGAGGCGGCGTAACAAAAACGCCACATGGAAGAGGGTGGTGGGACGGATACCCCCATCGCCGCCGCGGCCTCCATACTCTCATCTCGTCCAGTAGCTGCCTCCTCCTCTAAGGCCGGGGCTTGGGTGGTGTACGTTTTTCCTCCCCGAATCCACTCAGCACGCTGCTGCCAGGCCTACCTTGCCAGCACCATTGCAACTGAAGTCTACCTCAGCTTGGAAATCCCAGAGTAGGAATAAAAAGAAAGTGGACTGACTGACTGACAGATCTCTGTCCAGGCCGATCAGGGAGCCATTGGGGAGTGGTTTATATGACATGAACGAGGAAACACTGCTGTCTGAAATTCAGCTACGGCTTCAGTCTAAAGGTTTAATGAAGATGTCACAATTAGATGCTGATCATTAAATGCTATGTGGATAAAGTCTGAGAAAGCTGCACGGTAAAAGCTGTTCTCCCTACAGATTTCAGGGGGTATTATGTCCCAATGTCTTTACTTAGCCTTGCGATCCTAGTTTAAGTCTTTTTCAGCTCAGTTATTGCAATGAAAGTTCCACACACTGTCAGTATCATTTTGAGTGATGCTCATTAGACATCTCTCATCCAAAGTAAATCCCTTCACTGATGGTGTGCAGACCACACTGAACATAGTCAAAACCTGTGGTCTGGAAAGGCCTTGATAGAGCATAGCAGATACATAATGCTAATGCAACACTCGTTGCATTGCAACATAATGGCAATCTGATGACAAGCTTTGACACAAGCTGACACTTACATTTATATAATTAAATAATTAACAATTATTTTGCAGACCTTTCTATGCAAAGCGACCTACACGTCAATTGTATTACAAAGGCCATTCTGCAGAGCAACTTGGGGTTAAGTGCCTTGTTCAAGGGCACAACGGTGGAAGCCGGGAATTGAACCCACAATTTTTCAGGCTACTACATGCTAGCCCATCTCGTTAACCACTACGCTACCACCACCCCATCACTATTTCATCACCAGTCCTATGGCCACCCTTGTGATTTATTTGTAAATACAAACAGCAAAATGAACCGAATAAAACGTTTACCTGACACTCTCTTGTGCTGGCTGCCTTTCGTCCCATTTTGGTGCTTCTTTTCCAAGGGAGAGGGCGGGGCACTGGGCCTCCTGTCCAATGAGGACAGGGAAGGCGAGGTGCTGGGCCTTCTGTCCAATGAGGACGGAGAGGGAGACGCACTAGGCCTCCTGTCCTGAGAGGCGGAGGGGGAGGGGGTGGGACGCTTGTCCAGCGGGGAGCGCGAGGGGCTGCGCCGAAGGCCGTCTTGCGCCGAAGGTGGCGTGACCGAGCGCGGCGTCGCCGGGCCCCGACCGTTCACAAACTTCTCCTGAGGCTTGTGGAAGGCTAGCGAGGAGGACTTGAGGGAGGCGGCCGGCGACTGAGAGGAGGAGGAAGAGGAAGAGGAGTAGGGGAAAGAAGAGGTGCTGGGGGCTGAAGAGCCAGAGGAGACTTTGACGTGACTGCCCTCTGCCCGTCCAAAGCAGGGCATCTTCTCCAAACTCACCACTGGCATGGACACACTGCACAGGCACCAATAACAACACAGAACAACTCATTAGACCATGAGGAAAACATGTGTTAATATAAACATCTATATGTATTTGTGAAACCTTAAAAAGAATCCCAACATTCCTTTTGAGCTTAAAAGGTGTACGAAATCGGAATAAACCCGAGTGCATAATTTGAGTACTCCCAAAACCTATGTAACGCACTATGTAACAGCACTTAAGATACAAAATGTTCAAAGCCGCTAGAGGCAACAGAAGGCTTTTGTAATACTTCCTTGCCTTTCATTAATTCCTCTCTTCTGCATTTGTACTACATTTTCCACATTAAAAAAAAAAATCACTTTGTAGAAAAGCGCAAGCTAAACAGCTGAGTGTATATGTAAATAAGGACGGGGAGTTGAGGGTACGCACCAGGCCTTGGCGCGGGCTCCTTTGGGGGGGTACACGGCGAGTGGGGCCTTGCTGAAGCGCGAGTGGGGGTAGTCGCGGGGCACGCGGAAGGGCAGCGCCTCCACCCCACTGTGGCTCACTGACTCTTTGGGCTTCATGGGAACCAGAGGGGCCCTGGAGCCACCGGGAGAGCCATGCCTCCTCTCTGCAAGGCACATGCAGGCAGACACAGAGAGAGAGAGAGAGAGAGAGAGAGAGAGAGAGAGAGAGAGAGAGAGAGAGAGAGAGAGAGAGAGAGAGAGAGAGAGAGACAGAGAGAGAGACAGAGAGAGAGAGAGAAAGAGAGAGAGACAACCACACAAACACAGGACAAACCACCACAAGCGGAAAACATTCACACAGACAGACAAGCACAAAACCATTCACACGCACACACACACACACGCACACAAGCGCACACGCGCACACACACACACACACCAGTTAGCAGAAGTCAGGCGAAGGCGGTCATATCATCTTTCGACAGCTCTAAGACCCACAAGTAAACACACATGGGAAAATCTAGCCACATGCATGATCATGCAGTGGTGTGCTGAATTATTATGGCATGGACTAGCTTATTTTTTACATTGTCTTCACAATCAGGCTAAGTGTCTGCGCAGGCTGGATTACTGATAAATGATTAAGAGTCTTATGTTCTTTGAATGAGCCCCGCGACGAGTTACGAGGACTAATGTGTTGTTTTGGCTAAGCACTCTGGTATGGCTTTAATTTGTGGTATGCAGAGACACAGAGAGAGAGAGAGAGAAAGAGAGAGACAGAGAAAGAGAGAGAGAGAGAGAGAGACAGAGGCCACAGATAAATGTCTGCACTGTGACTGCTGGTGGTGACAGTAATGAGAGAGGGAGAGAGAGAGAGAGAGAGACAGAGAGAGAGAGAAGAGAGAGAGAGAAAAGGCACTTGAGAGAGAGGTGAGGAGGAGAGGAAAAACAGCCACTACACTTACGGTTCTTGCTATGCATGGCTTTGGGGAGGGGTTGGGGTGGGGAAGGCTGTCCTCTCTACTCACTGTGAAACTATTCCCCAGCTACCTGCAAGGGGCACATCATAAAGTCACACACGTACACAGACACACACACACACACACACAGTGTATTGATGAAGTGTAAATGTTTGTAATGTTTGTATACGTTTATTTATTTACTTTTTTGTAATTAGATGCTTTGGCAATGCATCATATGATTTGTCGTACCAATAAAGCATGTTTGAATTGAATTGAATACACATAAGGACACACTACAGACAAGCTCAAAACAAACAGGGATGATGGATATATCACTAGGAGTTCTCTAGGTTTTTTTTTTTTTTTTTGCTGATTTGGCCACATAACACCAGATAATGTGTTTATTGAGAAATGCTTATGACGACACACACATGGGATATTCAGGGAGAGGGAGGGGAGGGGGTTCGGGGTTGCGAGACTGCCAGAAAATTCTTGCCCATTTTGTAGCCAAATATTAACAAATAATCTTAATCATAACGACTCTTGTTCTGGCAGCTACCTAAACACAGTTGGCCTTGGAAGCCCACTCGGACTGCCAGGACGACGTTGGCCGGGGCCTCAAACACAGCGGGAAACTGTACGGGAAACCAGTGACTCTGCCTCATTGCCTTTCATTAGGTAGTGGACACAGGGAAAGGGCAGTGGGGTTGGGGCCAAGCGGGGGAAAACAAACCTTTTTTTCCCCCTACATCTTCTTCCAAAACCAAAACAAAATACAAAATGTAAGACCACTGGCTCCAGCCTGAGCTACAGAGGCCATCCGCAACCCACCCGCCCCCCCCCCCCCCAAACCGGACACAAGCGGCAGGTGTGTAAATAGACCAATCAGAGGACAAGAGCAGGTGGATTAGGACCGGCTCAAAGTCCACTCCGTACTCAAGTATGTGACGAACGTAACCCCCGCCCCACACCGACTCTCAGTCACAAGCAATTACAAACAGGCCGAGGCAAACGTTAACTAAGGAGTCCTAATGTGTTTCACAGAACACACACACACACAGGCTTTGTTTCCTCCCTGACGCTTCTATTAGAGCACAAACACTGAAGCTACAAGCCAGCTATACTGAGGGGTTCCTTTGACTTAAGGAGGGGAGAGAGGGGAGGCGACGGTGCCATGGGTGCCACCGTTAACGCTCGCTGGCATCGGCTCTGGGCAGGAAGCAGAGCCGCAGCGCGTCGCCGCACGAGGGGGCAAAACAGCTCAGCTGGGTTTGTTTACATCCGCCTGGCATCAGTCAGCAGGAAGACACCCGCCAGCCAGGCCCAGACGAGAGAGAGAGAGAGAGAGAGAGAGAGAGAGAGAGAGAGAGAGAGAGAGAGAGAGAGAGAGAGAGAGAGAGCAAGAGAGAGCAAGAGCATAGAAAAGAAAGCAAAACAACAAGAGCAAAAAAGTAGAAGAAGAAAAAAAAACAGTGACTATACCTCAAGCTCTAAGGGGCGTAGATCTAGCAATATAAAAAAAAGGCCTTCCCTCGGAACTATGCACATAGTTCATCCGGAACAGCACTTACTCAGCCTGTGCCACAGGCATAAAAAAGGTTGCAGGAGGAGGGAAAAAAAGGAGTAAGTGGGAAACAAAAGGAGAAAAGAAAAAATAAGAGAGAGAGAGAGAGAGAGAGAGAGAGTGTGTGTGTGTGTGTGTGAGTGAGACAGACAGAGAGAGAAAGAGAGAGAAAGAAAAGAACAGCCTGCTTCCCAACTGGCTCGGAGGCATTCTTCTCTCGGCTGCAGCGCTGGCGAGATGAATAGCCCGGAGTCATTGACCCCAGCGCTAAGCCCACACAGACACGCAGCTGCAGCATGGGGTGGCGCAAACCCCGCAGACAGGGCCGGTTGCACGATCGAGGGGGACGGCGGACTGCATGCGTGGACTGAGCAGGTGGCTCCACCTCGCTAGCCTCATCTCTCCTCCACCCCACAGCATAACGGCTAAACCGCCCTGCTACAGGCACAGCATTCGGACTCCAAATGGAAGTGTGTGTGTGTCCCGCCCACGTGTGTGTGTGTGCCTGTCTTTTTCCCCCCGCCAGCACACATGGCACACAAAAGAACCTGAGGCAGATGTGAAGGCGCTAGAGCAAAAACGAAAGTAAACACGCGGGCCTTCCTTGGCAGCTTGGAGGAGCTGATGCACTCACGCATCCTGCCAGGCGGGATGGCCACCACACACAAACTCTCGCACGCACACACACATACACACACACCACCAAAAACATAACAGCCACTTCAGCACAAGAGCCAAAATGGACGCCGCCTGGTCTTCAGGCTGCAACAAAGGCAATGGTTGCAATCAAAAGCTCTGGGGCCACACAATCCGTATTGAGTATGGATAGTCCTTCAAGGGCATCAAAATGCTTGAGGCTATAAGGTGTCGGTCTGTCTGTAGCACCTTACACTGATAAGTGCTGCTTGTTGTTTGGCTGATCCAGGGTGGTCTAACTAAAAACACACAAACACACACCATCAACCCCTCTGGCCAGTATGGAGCTAGTGGCATTTATCTTGTCAGGGACAGCACATTATGACTAGATATCATGCTGTCGCTAGAGGCCTCAGCAAGTAGTGTCCCAGCAGGCTGGCTAGGGTTTCAATCGTGTGGCTGTAACATTCCTGAACCATCACTACTGTAAAAAAACAGCACTGGTCAAGTGATTCAAAGGCCCGTGCTTGTCGAAGCCAGATTTTTGTATTGTTGGGACAATGCCGAGCTAAATGATCATCTGCTAATATAAAACTGAGAGATGTAACACTCACACCCCACAAAAAAAAAACAGATGAGAAAAAAGCAAACAACCAAATCACGATGAAAAAAAAAAAACTAAAAAAACAGTTCTACATCAATTACGACACTCAATTCCAGGAGAGCCTACGCTAGTGACTCACCTTGTTCATCATCTAGCATAACACTGTGGGAAGCATGCTTACCGTAATGCGTCAGGAACCCCTGAGGTTTGATGACTTGTTCGCAGACATTGCATACGACGAGCAAGAATTCGTCATGAGTGGGAAACTGGCCAAACAAGTGCATATCTACAGGGAGGCAGACAACAACACCGTGAGCTGAGTTAGCAGGGAAAGCTGGAGAGGACAGGGAGGAACAACAGAACACTGCACTAAAAACTATTAGATTTATTAATTATTGCACCAAGCACTTTACTGGACATAGCACTTTATGGGGTTTTCTAGGGGGCATTTATGGGGAGCTAAATTAGGTACAAAGTAATGGGTTATTCATGGGGATGTAAATTGATATAAGCCAAATGGGTGAACAACTTCAAACTATATGCCTGTCTGTTTTTGCTCTAACAACATTTCGTTGTTATCCTGTAACAATGACAAATAAAAACTGAACTGAACTGAAAAACAAAAGTCTACTATGAGGAAAAGCCCTTTTTAATACCCTGCCTGTGCTTAGAAAACAAGCAGGCAAAAAGGCAAGGTAAACATTAACATATAGCCTATGATGCCATGAATGATAGGCTTACGTTAAGAGATCAGAATTTTCAGTTATGACTTTGCCTTTGCAGTATGCTACCAGTTTCCAGGGAGACTGCATAGATTCCTGACATTCTTCATTTCACTTCACAGGTCATAGGCCAAGTTATCAGTTATGTCAATGCTAAACTGTATCTAAGTACCATAGGCCACAGACTGACATCTTAATCAGTCGCACTGGGTGGTGGCAGGATCCTATAGGCCCACCTTCTTGTTTACCAGAGTGGCTCCACCAATCACTGCAGCATTTCAGCAGATCCTAAACCTACCTAAATTCAACATTGCAAAACAAATTTTCACCACTGATGGGAATCACGATTCACACTGACTTACAAAACAACTGTGACTGCACTTTCAAAAAGCACTACAGCAATTTCCTCCATTTCTGCCAAGACAAATACAAATGAGAGTGAACAGCTTAATGCCGCAACAGCTTGCCAAATGGGGCTTTGTGCCAGGGCTGAACTACTAAAACAATCTTTCCTTTCGTGAATGAATGCATTTTAAACACTGTCTGGCCTGTTGAGTCGATTTTTCATTATTTGATGGCTTCATGATGAATCATCAATGAAAGAAGCTGACTGCAGACTGATAAAATCTGTCCACGTATCAATGGGAGGTGTTCCAGTGCGGCGTAATCAAAGACTAAGATTATCGTGATCTGTCAAGGTGTGAGTCAACAACAGACAACAGTTTAAATGTGATCATGACAGAGTACGAGCCACTTGATCTGGCGTCATCACCACACATTTCACATTCGCTTTTCACCTTCGCGACAATGGGTTAGGGTCAGCAGACGCCTGTTTCACAGAATTTTTACAGAATTTCCCCAGGCACAAGATAATGGCAATGATTCGATGGAACGCGGATCTGAAAATGAGGAAATTTCAGGTCAGTGGATCTTCCACACTCACTAGAATTAAAACCCCACCACAGGTGGTTGGAGATGTGTGCATGCAAACACACACCTACTGTATGCACCTGCCAAGTCCATAGCATCCCTTCAATGTCAAAACAATGGACAGTACATAGAGACAGCAGAACGATCAAGAGTGCAACTGAATAAGTGCTGCAGTTTTGACACTTAGCTGATTGAAATGCAATTAGAACCCAACTGCAATGCTGTCGATCCAAACTAATATAGTTGGCACCCAAAAAGTTTCAACAAGCAAGTACGACAATTGTTGGAATCACTTGCGTACTTAAACATACACACTTGCACACATGGATTGCATTAAATGTCAACAGTACATTAGGCATAGCCTACTCTACGGATCTTACCTTCTCTGTTCAGTTTCATCACTTCCTTTCTGTTCAAAAAATGTTTCCCTTGATTTTCAGCAATGAGTGCGCCTGCACAAAACGAGAAACCTTATTTGCAAACAAACAACTGGTCGGATAAAAACGCTGTGTTTCAGCGGTAGCCCTTACCCAACATAGTACGGGCGTGCAGTTCACCATGCGCCCAAACAGTAAGTCAACACTATCAGCAGGGTGGCTTGCAAACGTGAAAATACAACTAGTAGTAGCTAGGTGGCTGTCTAAATCCAGCGAGGCACAAACGGCAAACACTAAACTTGTACACTTAGTGACATATGGCTCAAAGTACACTAAAATGAAAACCAATACATCGGTCGGGATAGAACTGTCACTTTGCACCAGCGACAGAATATTTTTGCTCATCTCGCTGGATGTTTGCATATGTTGTTTATTTCTGCTCAGAGAGATGCATGGAGGACACAGTCAGCTCAATCTCAGTTGAAAAACGACTCTGTCGATAACAAGTGCAAAACATGAATTAAACAGTGAAAACAGAATCTCAGTGAGAACTTACTGTCGGTGTAAAGTGATTCAGCTGCGTCGGTAAAGATAGACCACGGTTTGCACAGGAACGTATCCAGACTTGGTAGTTGGCGATCCAATGTCGCCATTGCTCTTCCTTCTTGTTGCTTGCTTTTTCCTTTCCTTCGCAGCCAGCAAAACGAGACTGGCGAAGCGTCTGACGTCACATTCGACAAATTCCGTCTCTGCTCGTAGCATGGCGACAGAGAGGTGAAAGGTTGAAGGAGGGTGTGTGCCGAAGTTCAAAAGTTCAAGCTGTAAGTCTATTTTTCTTCGTGTTTTATTAAATAGATTCATGATTTCGCTACGTAGCCTACAGTCTTGCCCTATGGAGATGACTCACTCCGAAAGGCCTAGCCTACCGTTAACCCTGGTGATATTATGCATTAGGTCTACGTAACTTCGTGGCACCATGATTGCTTTCCTTGATGTAGCTTGTTAAAATGTGTGATTGTTATCAGATGAATCATGTACATGGTGTTAATTAGTGAGTCAAATGCATCTGTTTTTGTTTATTTCATGATGTGACGGTGTTTCAACAACATTTTAAACCGAGATGTGTAGCCTACAGCTGTTGGTGTGTGATGTTCTCTTTATGACCACTAGATGTCACTGGCTATCAAGTAACTCCAGAGCACAGTGAGCAACTTTCAATCTGCTAGGACTAGGTTTCTGTGCTGATAGTAGGCCTACCCTATGTTCAAATACTCTATTTAAGGCCTACATAGCTAATTAAAGGCTTTGATATCAATATTCAAAGTAAACCATAGATGTCTGATGACATAAGAGACTCAAAATACAGAGGTCTTCCTTTTCAACTGCAATCACAACCCTCAAGGGTTTCGTTAAATAATGTAGCATTTGTTCCCCAGACAAAAACCAACAGTGAAGTCACAGGATGACCAAGAACACAAAAGCTGTATTATGTCAAAGGGACTTAAGGATTTATTTGGATAACATCTCCTAATGACAGACACTGTTTCAGGGAAAGGAGGAAGATCTTTATTGTTTTCCTTGGGGACGGTCTTTATTTAAAAATAACTGCATAAAATATAATAACTCTTGAAAGGATTTCTGTCAAGACAAAATAAAATAGCCCTATGCTAGGATCCATAGACACCTTAACTGTGTCTCTAACAGCATATTATGTTCAATATTCAGCTTTGGACTTGGAATGAAACATCTTTGCATTGTCAAAAATGACTCCTTTCACACAACAAAACCAATCAATACCAAACAAAGTAAAAAAAAAAAAAAAAACTAAACAAAAAACCTCATGATAAAGCTTGTAACATGCACATTTTGAGGTGTAAATTCTTCCTTCAGGCATTAACATTTAGCATATTCAAACATATGGTAAAATTAGTGCACAACACACAATACAAAAAAAAAAAATATATCAACCGTCATAAGAACTAATGCATACAAAATCAAGGACGTTTCTCATTCATTTGATATATAATAATTATAAAACAGTACCAGGCTTAAGGAGCCTCAGAGAGGGTCACAAACATAAGGAAAGCTTTGGATCAGGCACATCTGTATATAAAGCTTCATGGACATATCATGGAATAAGCAAGTGTACAAGAAATCAAATTTAAAGCAAAGCTGTTCTGGCTCTGTTTGCACCGATAAGTGCTTTGCTTAGGTAAATACACAAACACATTCTCAAAAAAAGAACACTTTTAGTGATTAAAGAGCAAAAGCAGGTAATACGTCCCGGTATATAGAATACTTCAGGGTGGCATCAGGCAGACAGCTAAAGTAGGGGTGAGCTGAAAAGGAAGAAAGAAAAGGACGAGAGAAAAACGAGAGGTTTCGCTTCTCTGGCGACAGCAGGAGAGGCCATGGCTGCTGGCCTGAGAGAGGGCCCTGCTTAGGGGTGGGTCCGCAGTTTAAATTGGGGCCGGGGCTGGGGCCGACCTGCGGCCTGAAGCTTGCTGTGCAGCGGCCTTTTGGGAGTGCCACTGTGTCTCCTTGTACACAAACCAAGCATTGCCAAGCCACACAATCACGTTCAGGAAGCCAAAAACCTGCAACAAAAGGTATACAACAACCATTTCAAACATATCAATCGCCAGCAATTAAAGATATGCCATGGAAATTAAGATTTACGTTTCATGGATTTGCTCTGCTTCAAGTCACTGCAACTACCTTTAGATTTCTGAAAATTGTTTATAATATTTTCTAAATATACAACTCCTGTGGTGTTACTTTCACAGCAGCCATCAAAGGAGTGCAAATAATCAAATCTGCATTCCATCAAACTTCCATCGCGGAACGTCGGTACTTCCTGTTTGTTCATGACATAAAAGGCTTGAGGGGAAGGAGGGGGGGCAGACCCAACTTACCACGGAAATGTCCAGGCTGCGCATGTTGGCCATCTCGCTGACCTCACAGTGCACGTCTGGCATGGTACACAGACTCAGGGTGGACTTGATGCCTGCAGGGCCTGTGGCGTCTTTGACCACCTGCAGGCCCCTGGCCCAGGCTGAGGAGCACACCAGCCACAGGAAGGCGAAGGCGGCGGTCACCACAAAGTCCTGCAGAAGAGCGTGTGGTAAGATGGCGAGAGACAGAGAGAGAGAGAAAGAGAGAGAGAGAGGCAAAGGGGGCACGATGGAGAGAGAGGGGGAGAGAGAAAGAGTAAGAGAAAGAGAGAGGGAGGTGAAAAAACTTGCCAGTCATAGATCATCCACAGGAATCTGGGATTGCATAGTTGGTTGCACTCCAGACAGACAGATCCTTCACTTGTTGCACTCACCAGCATGGGCCCAAAGTTGGAGTCCTTGTAGACGTGCATGTAGCCCAGATAGACTAGAAGAGCCAACATGCAGTAAAGGAAGGCCATCACAGCGACTCCCACAAAGAACTCCACGGAGGATGCAGAGTCCCCCATCAAGTGGGTCTCTCCCACTGTGTGGTTGCATAGTGTGGTGTTGCCCTCCACAAGAACCTCCTGGTTTAACCTGTGGTTATACAGGGCAGAAGAGAAGCTATGTAACACGGCAAATAAACTGCCATCAACTTGTGGCATTAGTAAACAAGCACACACCCAAAAGGTGATGAGCATCAACATCATTCAGTCAATTTTTCCATGGATCAATTAGCGAAAAGGGAAGGCACTCACCTGAAAGGATAAGAGAAAGCCGCTGTTAATGTCTGGTTTGCTCCTTCAGTGCAGTTCAGGGAGATGACATTTCTGCCAGAATAGCCACCACAACTTCCAAAGGCAAAAACAGCTGTGAACTACGGAAAATATTGAGATTGATTTCAAAGTTAAACACTTCACGTTAATGATAGAGTGTGCAGTTGTGTGTATGAGTGTGTGTGCGTGCATGGGAAGTATTTTGGCTGCTGGCCTTCTTCTTCAGTGTGGGCTACCGGACTGTACCGGACCATTCTCTGTCCAAACTTGGAAACAGCACTGAGAGAATCAATGAAAATATCCCTCCTCTAACAGAGCTGTGCAGCCTTAACTGTGCAGCATTTGGGAACTGGTCCATTCCCTGGCCCTGACTGGTCCGTTCCTCCTGCTGTGCACTCTATAGCTTTTCCCTCATTACAGCTCTGAGCCACTGTCCAGATGTTTAGGTTTACAACATTTCACATCCTGTTTTTGGTCCTCAGTCTTGACGTTGGTGTCGAAGTTTTGTTAATTAACATAGGGGGTTCTAAAGCATGATTCATCTCAGGTCAGATGAGCATGAGTTGCACATTTGTATCCTTTCTCATGGGCGAGAACTCTGAGTCGGTAATTCAGTTTTCTTTCGCACAAAGTATGTCTTTGAGTGTGGATGATGCGAGTGAACTTAATTAACGCCTGCCTTATATCTCATCGTTTCAAGAATACAAAACACAGGCTACAAAGTAGGCCAACGATGTTTAAAATGATTTTAACACGCAAACCTCTGAATAGTTTGCTGAATGGAATGTAAAATGGTTTTCGTCTAGTGGAAAGGAAAACAGTAGAGAACCGAAATGAAGGATTAACAAAGGCTACACGTTAAACATTTACAAAATAGCTGAATTATTACGGCGAAATGAATATGTAACAAGCATGATCCCCTTGAAGAGCAAGACATTCGACATAAAACGGCTATTGAGTTAGGCTAATTCTAGAAGCATTACTCGAATCTAAGACTTCCAACTGAAATAAAATGATGAGATGGCAAAACAGAAAATTCAGACAAGGATTTTTGAAGAGCGAGCAATTTTCCCCAGTGAGTTTGCAACTTACCAACTAACGTTGTTAGTTCAAGCTTTAGCAGCCGAATGCATAATATACAATATTTTCATCTAGGTAAAGGCCGTATCCTCGAACTATAGTTGAAATCCCTCTGCTTTAAAAGTAAAAAAGCGGATTACATAGACGGAATTCGGTGCGTTTGCTTAACTTACCCATTCCAGCACCCGTATGAAACCCAGCGGTTCCTTTAGTGGAGCGAAGTTAAGTCTAAATCCTGGCATCATTTGCAAAGGCGCCACAGAAATGTTCGAAAATCAAAACTAATTTGTAGAAAGGATGTTATAAGAAGTTATAGGAGCAATTTTCAAGTTTAAAAGAGTGACGTGGTTCTTTCGCCCTCTCCCTTGGTGAAGATGCGGCCCCTCCTACGCATAAAAAGTGTGCAGAGGGCGCAAGAGATTTCCAGATACATTAACCGCAACTGGGCAGAGGTTTAATATCCAAGCGTGTGTTTTTGGCTTTGTCAGTCAGAGTTGTTCTGCGTGTAACAAAACAGTAAAAAAAATGAATGAGAACTGCCAATTTCTAACATTAATTTATCAAATGTTAGTGTTGGTCTGTCATCTCTTACACGTAAGCTATACCAGCATCTAGCCTACATCACTGATTGAATGATTGCAAGGCAGTGGAGCAGTTAAAATGGATGAAGGCAACCGAAAAACAGGAAGTATTTGGCTTTTGAAGATGCCAGGAGGAACCCATCGAATTAAGGTAGAACGCTTGAAAATCTGTCCTGCAATTGAGACTTCCTGCCTGGTCGTTGTGTAGCGCATGAGGTAAGAGGGTGTTCAGTACATCTATTAGCCTTTATAGCTTGTAGGCCTAGGCTACGTGCCTTTTTTTAGTTGCCTGCACCACACAGACAGCTCAGACTTGATAATCAGATCAAATGTTTCTCACAAATGTCTTGCCTCACAAGGAAGCAGTCCTGCAGGGGCGGTGCAAACCACTGGAATGCGTGTATGTTTCTGTGTGTGAGAGAGATAGAGTCTGGTGTGTGTGAGAAAGAGAGAGAGAGAGAGACCATATGGTGTTTTTGGATTTATCAGACAGGTAAATTATTAATCTCAAGGTCATTGCAACCATATGCATTTCAACAATGGGTCAGCAATAACTAATGTAGCCTAACACAAAGTATATGAGGCATTACAGAGTACTAGTGTTTAAGGACAAAACTTTAGTCTGGGCAGGGATGGATTACTGCACGGGCCTACCGGGCCCAGGCCCAGGGGCCCAAGGGGTCAGGGGGCCCTGAAGCCCAAGCCATTGCATGGAATCATTGCCTCAATATCAACAAATCAGGATATAGGCTATGAATCTGATTGAATTTAGTATTGGCCATCCCCAAAATGCACCAGAATACAGGAAATCACATCAAACGAATAAAAAAAATTCTGGGGGAGGACCCCCAAACCCCCCCTCCCACATATGCGACAATTAGTGGGGGGACCTTAATACATCTGGGCCCAGGGGCCTGAAAGTTCATAATCCGCCCATGAGTCTGGGCTAGGAGTTATTAAAACTAACTGATTTCCAATGAATGTCGACAAACCATGATCAAGAAGGTGGTTCACCTTTGGCGAGGCTCTGCCATTGCACTTCGGCGGTAGCTGACCTGAACAAATTCCCCAAATGTGGGAATCTCGACTGCTTGAAGGGGATGTAGCTCAGTGGTAGAGCGCATGCTTTGCATGTATGAGGCCCTGGGTTCAATCCCCGGCATCTCCTCTTTGGGGGCAGCCGTGGCCTACTGGTTAGCGCTTCGGACTTGTGACCGGAGGGTTGCCGGTTCGAACCCCGACCAGTAGGCACGGCTGAAGTGCCCTTGAGCACGGCACCTAACCCCTCACTGCTCCCCGAGCGCCGCTGTTGTTGCAGGCAGCTCACTGTGCCGGGATTAGTGTGTGCTTCACCTCACTGTGTGTTCACTGTGTGCTGAGTGTGTTTCACTAATTCACGGATTGGGATAAATGCAGAGACCAAATTTCCCTCACGGGATCAAAAGAGTATATATACTTATACTTATACTTATACTTCTCATGTATACTTTTAACAGAAACCAGTTCCTAACCAAATGAACAGGCGTTATGGAACAACAAACAGGTGAGTGAGGATAGTGTGGCAGAAGATGCAGTGAAGGTATAGGCAATGCCCATTCTGAATGGACGCCTCAAGTATGGAATTGCAGCAGATAGGGAGATCTTTGTTTATAAATGTTTTTTGGGCTTTTTCACATCATAATGATAGGATAGTGAAGACTGACAGGAAACCTGGGTCCTCCCGGGCACTTGGACCCGAATGGTAATGGTATAGGCGCTGTAGCCAGTTGCACTTATAAGAGCAGAATAGATATGCAGTAAGAACAGTGTATGAACAACATGTACAGATATGTGCAGTGTAGTATCAGTAACATTATAAGAGTAAACATAATATATGCAGTGTATTTACAGTAATATCATAAAAAAACAGAATAAATATGGATATTCAGTATGAACTGTATAGACAGATATGTACAGATATGTGCAGTGTAACAGTAACATTATAGGAGTAGTAAAAAATAAGATCAGGATAAAGAGCAGTAGAATATGGCTATATATAAGTGTAATTGCAGTATGTAATTTTTTATAAATAAATAGAATATATGGATGGGATAGGGTAGTGCAATTGTCTGGGGAGAGGGGGCTGTTGAGGGGCAGAATGTTGCCATGGTCGTGGACACCATAACAGGCACAGGCAAGGATGCAGTTGGTTGGTTGTCACCAGGGTGCAGAGCTAGAGTTCAGTAGGGTGACAGCCGCAGGGAAGAAGCTTCCTCTGAACCTGCTGGTTCGGGAGAGACCTGCGACACCTCCTGGAAAACAGTCTTTCATGATGCTGCTTGCCTTACGTAAGCATCGCCCGCCCTGGATGGCCTCAACATAAGGGAGTAAGGAAATGATGATGCGTTGGGCAGTTTTCACTACCCTCTGCAGTGCTTTCTGGTCGGGGGTCGGGGCGATGGTACAGCGGCAGAAGTTCACCAGGATCTGAGGAGATAGGTGGACCTTCTTTAGTCTTCTCAGAAAGAAGAGACGCTGGTGAGCCTTCTTGATCAGGGTAGAGGTGTTGAGGGTCCTGAAGTTGCCAAGTGAGTTAGTTCTGGGTTGGCAGCAGGATGAAAGATTATTCCACCTGAACAATAAAAGTTTATAAAACCTGTGTAGGGAGAGGATACCAGCACAGTAAGGGAAGGAGTGGGAATACACAGGATGAAAGATTTGGAAGGGTAGGAAGTACAGAAGTGAATATCAGAAGGAACCACATCTGAACCACAGAATATTTTGAAATAAGATAAGGTTGTGCACTGCAAAGCAAAAGGAAAACTTTAAGACCTATTTCCAAACGTAGTAGGCTAAGGTAGACAACCTATACCTAATTTTCAAACCCAACCCCACAAACTGCATAAATAGCTCAAAATTATGTGTTTGTGAGTGCATAGGGACCATTTACAAAGTGCAACACCGAAAAGAGATGGGCAACTGCAGTGTTTTATCTGTAAATGACTTAGTCAATTGTGTTTTAACAAAGTTTGACCTCTGATTTATTGATCAAGGGGAATGTCTGTGTGAACTTCTCAGCTTTACCAAATGATCTGTTGCACTGCCTCTCCTAGTTTCTATAAATTAAAACAAGAAAACTAGAGAACAATTAAGTGAAACGAGAGCACAATAAAATGAGTGCAGGCTTTAGTAAAATGAGCACACATTCTCTTGATATACAAAAAAATCTTGCATAATCTTGCAATGTCACCTCCCGGGCTCCATAAAAATCAGGTCTTATTGGTTGTGTTAGATGGGTGGTTGTTAGAGGAAAAGAGATCCGCACACCAGATAGCTCCCATTCATTATTTTGTGTGGGGCCTTACGCTTCTACTTTACAGATGGTTCAGCCTACTTTAAGTACTGTATCGGGAACCCACAACAATATTAATTAGCAGATACAAATACTGATGACTATCTTAATAAACACACCGAAACACAAATAGACAACAAAACAACATTTGTCACTACAATTGGTATGATATTGCTTTTTTATTTAAACTTCCACACTTATGTTCCTAGCACAATGCAACTTCAAAATGTGATTCAATTTACTATCAGATTGAATGCTAGTGCATTGGGAAATCTTTAATTGACTTAACAGCAGCTAGAAAAGGGAATGCATTCACCTTTTTCAATTTACCTTAAAAAACAGTTTGGTTAAACAGGGTGAATTTTCTTTTAATGTTGACAACACTGCAATCGTTATGTTATGTAAAATATCAGCGGAAGAGTCAGGAAAAGGGAAAAAAATAGGACAACCGACATATACATAAAAACAGCAACAAAATGATACTTAAAACATAAGCAATCAATCAATTTCCCATTCAAACTACACTGTACATACATACACACATACATTCACACACACACACACACACAAGCTAGAGGCTGACCACACAACACTAGTCACACTAGAACTTAAAAGGTAGGCAAACTCTGTTGGTATAAAATGGGCATTAAACAAAAATAATAACAATATATCTATTACCTTCTAACCAGCCAGCTCCCTTTCATAAACATGTTTTGAACAAGAGAGAAGGCATTTTGGCCACATTGTTGTAAGTATGGATATTTCAATGCAATAGCTCTGGCAAATATTCTTCTTCCGTCATAAAAAATAATGATTTCTGGAGTTTGAAACAATGATTATTACAAAATAGCAAAACAAGCCAGTCTAATGTTTCCCATATTTAATGGCATGATCCATCTGTTTTCCAACTGATAGAAAAACATGGATGACAAGTAGTACTTGTACAAATCATAATAATAATAATAATAATAATAATAATAATAATAATAATAGAAGTAGTAATAGTAACAACAATAATAGAAAAGAAACAATCCAGGAGGCATTCAAGTTGCCATAGATACCGTTCTTTACACCATTACTCAGGAGAGTGCTGCAGCAATATTTGCATCTAATCGCATCGATGTGCATCTAACTCACTTGGCAACTTCAGATTATATTCATCCTGTGAGGGAAAGGAAAAAAAGCTATACGGTTCCTCGAAAAGGCCGTCAAAGTTGTCGTTTTTGCCGATTACAATGTAATCAGTCCATTTCTTTTGCATAAGGAACGGTGTTCCTTTGATACAAGTGTTTTAAAAAGATCTGCATACACAACATTCACATTCAAAAAACACTAAAATCGCTATGTTCCAGTCCTACAACCGAAAAAAAAATCTGAAAACTCTCTTCAATATACACATATATCTACTTTCCCGCAAAGGTGTGTGATCATAGCGATGCTTGGTCAAATACACAGTTACATTACCGCATTTAAATGATTCGTATTCAATGATTTGTATATATACTTTTTTTTCCCGTCCATTCAGAAGACATCAAAGCTTAGCAGATTCTGGAAACTGAAAGACAGAACAGCTCTGTACACAGAACACAGGGTACAGTGTGTTGTTTGAAGGTTTGTTCATCCTCCCGTCTTCCTCTCTCGCACCTCTTCATTCACTCATACTCTCTCTCTCTCCCTCTATCTCTCTATCTCTCTCTCCTCCTTCCTTCCCTCTTCCTGTCGCTGTCAGCTGTCCGGAGGCCCAGGGCTGGAAGTGGCGACAGGCTCCAATACTCTCGGCCCCTGTAGAGGAGGGTATATGAGGGGTGGGGGGGGGAGGCCGAGGCTTTTTGGGAGAGTGAGGGTGGGGTAAAGGGGTGTGTCGGTGTGTGTGTGTGGGGGGGGGGGGTAAAGGGGGAGTTTGAGGTGGTCCAGAGAGGACTCCAGAGTGCGACAGCTCAGTGAAGGAGCTCCTCGAGCTCACTCTCCTTCAGTTTGGCGTTTTCTCGGACGTCGTCGAAGGTGTACGTCTTCACAATCTTACCGTTCTGAAACACTGTGTGCAGCAGATCCTATGGAATGGAAAGATGGCACTTTTTACTTGAGGGGAAAAAAACTCCTCGTTAAGAACAGTTCAAACTTGAGGAGACATCAACATAAGAACTATACATACAGTTATATGTGCAGAATAATAGCAGTGTGTTTAAAAATTTAATAAAGCTCAAAATCCTTAGAATAGCTGTTAATTCCATAATATCAGTGCATTGGGAACACTGCACATTCAATTTCAAATCAAAACATGACCAAAATTGATCAAGTTTGTGTTATACCTTTACACAAAGTGAAGAAAAAGGAATGTTAGGCTGTTCAAAAAAATAGCAGTGTTTGCATTTTTCTTTACAAACTCAAACATTTACTGTATGAACTGAAAAATGTCTCAAGTTTGTTGAATTCGGTGCATGTGGGTCGTTGGACAAACTGTCTGCCACAGTACACTGTGAAGACAGTAAAGCATTCTTATAAATTATGGCTTGTATATTTATGGTATTTGTTTATTTTCCTTATTCATCATTTATATTGTTTTGATATTATTGTTATTATTACATTTTTCTTAATGTAGGCTTACCAACTTTTTAAAACTGTTTACTGTTAATTTTAACTATTGTATTGTTTAAACTAAGTCGCTTTGGACAAAAGCATCTGCTAAATTCAATAAACATAAACCCATAAATATAAACATACCACTCCAAATTCCTCAAGATCCCCTTTTCCTTCTTCCATAGTGACAAAGTCTCCACTCTGTGTCCTGTGTAAGGAAAGACGACCCTTCTTAGACCTCTTGTTAGGATCTGCTACAGGATCCTTAAACACGTTCACCTGAAGAAAAGTTGAAATCATAATGAAGACTACATTTTCAGTTTGCAACAGGTTTTGCGTATGTGTGTGAAAATGGTGACAATACACACCCCATTAATCCCCCCCCCCCACACACACACACACCATGACACCATACCCCCCAAATACACACACACACACACAGGAACACCCCTCCCCCACACCCAAGATTACCCTCCACATAGACATACCAACACCCCCCCCTTAAACAACCATTTCATCTTCACCCCCCCCCCCCACACACACACACACACACACACAATTTCATCATCCCCCTCCCACACACCCCATTACTTTTAATTAATTCTTAAAAGTTAAGCTGATTCCTGAGCAACATAATTTCATTACTTATAATTGATTTCATGAGTACATGACAATAAACTACTTGAGCTTGAAGCTATAACCCCACACACCCCATCAATCCCCCCCAACACACATACACTACCCCCCAACACACACACCATGACAACATACACCAACCCCCCCCCCCCCCCCCGACACACACACACACACACACACACACACACACACACACACACACACACACACACACACACACACACACACACACACACACACACACACACACACTACTTGAACTTGAAGCTGTAACCCCAGTCTTACCCCCAGTCCATTGGTCACCACATAACTGCACTTGAAGGAGCAGTTGAGCAGGTCCCTGGTGAGCTTCTGCAGGAGAGCCCCTCCTGAGCCAAAGGCGATGTTCTCAATGCTCCACTTGTGCTCCACCATGCCTTCCACAATCTAGGGGAGGACACAGTTGGGACACAGAAATATGTATGATGAAATTGCTATAGATTTTCAATGGGCAAGATTGGGTCACCAATCATGGCAAGTTCAACTGTTTAAAAGAGAATTAAGTGCACTATCCTATAATCCTTTTGTGTTTAATCAAAGGCAATCAATTTTAAATTGTACTGCTGTATGATAATCCAACACACTATCTATATAATAAGCATAAGACATCCTATTTGCATAGAACTAGGGAAACTAGAAAGGTTTTACATATCAGTAAATGTTGATATGGTGCAAAACAGGTTAAAGTTTGAACACCAATTTTGTCTCACAATAACCCCCTTACATTATTACACATACATGAAAGGTATGTCCTCGTCCCTATGGCTGTGAATTAAAGGGTAACACTGGAGAACGTGCAGTTTACCCTTTACCCCAGTAGGTGGTGGTAATGTACTAAAATGTTGGCCTGCTATAGGCTAGTTGCACGAGTCACTCTTGGTGGGCCCGTTTGTTTTTCCGATGGAGCCAGGCCAGGTGTGTGTAAACCTGCCACTATTTATAATGTAATTAGTGTCTACAAGGGCCTGGTTGGTTGTTGCACCTACTAATAAAGGTGTATACGTAAAGACCAGCATATTCTGTACCTCCTGCAGTGTGTTGATGTCCACCCCGTCTCCTTGAATGACCCTGATGTAGGGAGGAAGCAGTTTGTATCCCTTAGAGTTCTCCTTGGCAGGGAACTTCTTGCCCAAAATCTCCAGTACCTACAGAATGAGAGGCAGTGAGTGGCTGATAAGGGGCATCCCTCTTTGCTTTCATTCATCTCTACAGAACATTGCATAATGGAAAATGGCAAATGGGCATTTATATAGCGCTTTTACACTCCTCCGAGCACAATGCTTCACAATGTCATGCTTCATATTCACCCATTCACACACACACTCACAAACTCACACACCAATGGCGTAGGTTGGCATGGAAAGTACCAACTTGCACATCAGGAGCACTTTTGGGGTTAAATGTCTTGCTCAAGGACATTTCGACAGGGTCAGGAGGAGTTGGGCTCAAACCAGGCAACCTTCCGGTTGCTGGACTCCTCCTCCCAAGATCTCTGTGTCCTCGGCAGGCCCCAACCGGGCTGCCATGATGGGCCATACCTTCAGCACGGTGTCCAGTGGGTTCCCCGAGTCCGGCCGCACGACCAGCGGAGCGTCAGCACTCCGCTTCTCAATCAGGTGCCGGAGGTCCTCGCCCCAGATCTTCTCGCAGGCATTGTAGATGTCGTAGCTGTCGCTGACGATGGACACGGGCACGGAGGGGAACTGTTTGATGATGTGCTCGAAGGCGTCTTTCTCGTGATCCTTCCCCCAGGCGGTGATGGTGCTGCGGATGCAATTTCGAGTGCAAAGAAAAGTGAGACGTCGTTAAAAAAAAAAGTCGGCGAACCAGAACAGACTAAATGTGCAGGAGATTCACCACTACAGGGAGGGACAGCACCTCAAAATGAAGCGATAACAGACCATCCTCTTAGAGAAGAAGAAAAATGTAATACTCTCTCAAACAGACAAAAGTAAATAAACTTAGTAATGCTACTACTTGGAACAAGGAAGGCATTTCTTAAACAAACACTAATCAGTCCACCCAATCCACAGGAATGGCGTGCGGTGTTACGTAGTGGAGCCAGTGACAGCTTTGGCTGAACATCCATAATGCACTGGACTCGATGAAGGGTGCACTCATGCTGCAGTAACTGTTGTCAATGCAGAGATTGGTTTTGTGTGCAGATTTGGGGCCTCAGAGTGGAGTCACAGATAGCATCACAAAGACCACAAAGACCACATCCATGGTATATACTGGTACTTACTTAACTTATGTAAGTGGACACTTCAACACTAGAACTGTCACAACGGTCATTTTGACCATTTAATAAGTTGTATGTACAATGACTTTGTTTAAGAAAAAACAAGACTTAAAAAAAAAGATGGCTGCTTATGGCAGTTCTATTATGAAATTGTGGAACCTTTCTAGTGTTAAGTCAACAGCCACCTCGTGCAGTAAACTGAACTTCAGTTTCGCATTCTATATGCACCAGCAAGACGAGGTCAGTTTCGCATTCTATATGCACCAGCCAGACGAGGTCAGGAATGAGGTCACATAGATATCACATGTTGTGGATCGTTACAACCAACCATATCAGACTGGCCATGATGGTACAAACCCTTTTTCATAGCAGTTTCTCATTTTACAAACGCATTCATTTTTCTCATAATTTAAAGATAAAGGATATTGCCCTTCTGTTTTTCTGTTGTTGTCACAAATGGTCTGATGCCTTTTACGTATGAAGCTGTAAGCACTGTGAGAAGCAAATCATTCTATTCTCACAAGACAGCAATTCTGCCCATCACAGAGACTAACAACTGATTACAGACTGGGTCCAGGGGTCCTACACATGTTCCATTTCTAAATTCCATACTTTTTCTATACTCAAATTTCAAAATTCCATACTTTTTCTATACTCAAATTTCAAAATTCCATACTTTTTCTATACTCAAATTTCTAAATTTCTGTATTCTCAACATTGCAGCCACTTCTGGTTTGGGATAACTCGTTAAAAACTTGGTCATTTTTCTATGAGCCAGCTGGCAGTTTGTACTGGCACTCACTCATTCCAGCTGCTCTTAACTTCAGACTGTAACACTTTTACCATTCTATCCAGCGCATCATAGTTTTCAATTAATAAACACAACTACAAGGTTTTGTTTTCACCGAGACTGTGCTTTATGTCAAAAGGAAATGTTGTTACCGCAATGTCGAGAATTTGACCTCAAAGAAAAAAAAAAAGAAAGTAGGGGCCCTAACTTAAATTAAGTCTAAAGTTGAAAATTAGTCGATCAGTTGAACGCTCCCACATGATACAATAGCTTTAGTTAATGCATGTTAGCCATTGACTCAGAGACATAATTCCAGCAATGGGAATTATTTAAATAAATGATTTTAAAGTTATGTTAATGTAACATAATTTGCTACTATGTTACAGAAGCCTGTGACAAGACATGGGCGCCATAAGACACATTTTGCCATTTTAGATCAATAGCTAACCAGGCTTTATTATTTATTATTAACTTCTTAGCCCTCAGAAAACTCATGTGGATCATTTTCGTTGAGGAAGCGCTGTGTTGGAAGGTCCACTCACATTTTTAGTTCTACATAGACACAGCATAGCCTACATATGATTAGAGACTAGTTATCACCTGTCACCTGTAATCAACTGTTTATCAGATAATGCAGTATCCATGTCTTGGTAACTTTTACACAAGTGTACAATGGTGCAGGGCACTTGCATAGACTAGGGATTCTTAATTTGGTTTTGGAGCCAGAGTCTCCTTGTGGGAGAGACATTTTTCTGAGGACCCCCATATAATCGTATATTGACGATGTGGACTGACAGTTATGCTACACAACAATAGTAATGGATCATTATGACCTGAGTGAAGTGATTAGTGCTGTAGATGCAATAGTCTTGTAACACAAATATTTCTCCATCTTCATGTTTTTTTCATACTTATCTAGAACTGGAAATTCCTTAAGTCAAATTCCAAACTTTTAGTGGCTATGTAGCTTTATTAGAGGATAATGCTAATGCCATAATTAAAAGATAATTTGAAGACTTTAGAGACTGCGCCAATATTTTGTTCCATGATTATGAGTGGCCTATCAAATGTTTCAGATTTCCAAAAGCCATCCTAGAAATCAGTGCTGAATGGGTTTGAATACTGTAGTTCATTCTAAAGTTACAGGGTGCACGACGGAGGGTCTGTTGGGACACGATTAATTTGATGTCAGATTTTGTTTTTCTTTTTTTATCTACATCTGCAATTATATTGATGGTTCAATAGACTATCAGAACACTGTGATGCAAACCTCCTTACAAACTTCCAGACTGACCGAAACCTTTTTTTTTTGAGCCATTTAATTCCAAATGACACAGAGGTAAAATTTGTTATTTAGCCATTTCATTGGATATGAGCACTTCAACCTCGCATTTGCAGGACATTTTGCAACGTTTGTACATTTGCTGCTCTTAATGAAATTTTGGACTGGGTCTGAATTACGAGTTGGATAAAATGAGGGTAATTGAGAAGGAGGGAGGGTGGAGTGTTGTGCTTGTATGTGTGTTCAATTTCACTTTGATTGGGATGTACAACGACAAGTTGTATGGAATACTGTGTGCGCAGTTTCATACACCTGAACCTTTCCTTTTCGGTGCGTACACAGCTTTCCAGTTTTACATGTACGAAACGTTTTAGAAAAAAATTCTAAAAAAGTCTTTGCACATGAGCCCCTATAGATTTTGAAAACATCTGATCCAATAAGCAACCTTTTCTAGCTAAGCTGAATCAGTTTAAACTTTGTAAACTTTTTGTAAACTTTGTTATGATCTGTAGACATTTCAGAGTCTTTTAACAAGTTAGAAATGTCTCTACTGTAAAGATCTGTGCTTGTATCTGTGAGGATTGGTCAACAAAACCTTGTTCCAGTTATGGAAGTCCTAATAGTGATGTAACAGCAGACAGCAGGGCGAGCTGCACTATAGCAGACTTCCATGCTTGTTTGCCCTTTAAATGTTAAGAAGCGAGATTAACGTCTGGCAAAGTCAGAATAGCCTTCCTCTTCTATATTACCAGCTTAGTCACTGGGTCAATGTTAAACATAAATTAGACATGACTTAATTTGCTGTGCATTTGGAGGCTGCTGCTGCTGAGGTCCCTGAGGCGACTACCACCCACCTGTGTTCTGCAGCTGGCACAGAGAACCCAGGCACAGGGTCCTTGGTTCCATAGAACTTCTTGATCACACCAATTCCAGCCACCGTGTCTGTTCCTTTGAAGTTTACCAAGTGTGCTGAGGCACCAATCCCAGCCGTCTGAGGGAATGAGGGAAGTACGCAAGACCAAGGCAATGTTAATGTGTAATTAAAGATTTGTTGATAATGAATTGATGATTAATGAACTAATTATTGATAATTTTTTGATTATTGTCTAATGAAGTCTTGCTTACCTCTTGTGAAGACACGCCTCTGTAGCCGAAGTCATGGAGTTTGTATTCCAGACCCTCCAGATTCCCAGATGTTTCCATCAGGTACTTGGCCAAAATCTTTTTTTGTTCCCGCGAGTTGGTTGCCACAGTGATGGGGTACCAGATCTGGACAAGGATGGTCTGCAAGTGGGGAGAAATATTGTGCAGAAGGGGATAATAGAACTGGTAAGTTTATGTTGATGAAACACTGGGATACTGACTTGGCAAAGACACCTCTTCTCCATTCCCGCCCCCCCCATCTCCCACCAACACACCCCACCCTCTTCTCATTCCAAGTTTGATTTCCCAATATGTGGACAAAGCCTGTTGTCTCCAAGTGAAGTCAGCTGGAACTTAAATTTAAAGCTGACTTCCAGCACCCCTTTATCCTCCTGGGGATTCCAGTGAGCTTGGGTCAGGGCGGCTGTGTCAACAGGGGCAAAGGGAGGGTTGCTGGGTGGGCGGGAACACCGCATTCCCTTGCTGGGTCGGAGGACCTGTCGCAAGGCAGGTCGGTGGATGTGCAAAACCTTTTGTTCAGCGTCAGCCAGCAAAATGAAAATATTATGATACAGCAAAAAAAATGAACAAAACACACACACATACACACACAGGGCCTCAATGACAAAACTTGTCCAGGTGCCACTCTATGACAATCATCAAAAACTGCTCGCCGCCACATTCCTGAAATAACCAGAATTTCTCGTGCCAGCGCAAACAGAAATGAGCTTCCGTTCCCACTATGGAAGCTGTTCATAGTTGCTCAATGTTGGCAACCGTTTACTGCTGAAGCACAACTGTATGGGAGCCAAAGAATGGTACAATGGTGAGATGTATCGGAAAGCAGTTTGCTTGCCAGCCTTTTTGACCACCCTGCAGTGGGAGATTAGAGAATTAGCTTGAAGCACATTGTCACACAGGCCTGTGTCATCTGCAGTATGGAAGGAGAAACTCTACACGCAGTTTTTTCAGAGCAATTAGCCCATTTCACAAGATATTGCCACCGTTTATTATACGGCTCTTCACAATGCAAGTAGAACGCTCCATTGACTTGAATAGGATTTCCAAAAGTTCTACCGGTCATTATTTTCGTCTAAGGACCTCTAAATAATGACCGCTGTCAATGGCTACTGATTTTCATTCAAAAGTGAAGGTAAACCACCAACTTCCGCTGGAATTTCAAAGCTATCACTACCTTGCCGTCAGTCTACTGTCAACAAAGAGATTGATTAAAATGCAGCATCAATTTTGCCGAGGTTTAGGTTAAAAAATGTCATAGTCGTAGAAAGCCACTTGCACAACAGCACAGTCCACAGGAAGGACAGGAAAAGGAAGACGTTTTACCTGATCCTGATACCTGCCAAGGTATCAATAACCTCAACGAGGCCGGACACTTGTGAAATAGGCTTATTAAGGCAACATTTAAACTATAAGAAATCGTGTTAATATCAAAACGTATGGGTAGGGTATGTCTCAATGATCTCAGTCTATAGCTCAAATGGGCTATAATGGGCTCACTACAACTATTTGTGATCGTCAGTATAATCCAACAGGCGACAGATCGACCCAGCAGGCCTTGAATTTAAAGGGGCACAGGGATTAGTAGAATACTAAATTTGGTAAACTCTCTGTGCCAGTGGCTCATTCCTCCAGTGGTGAGATTTGGCCCCACCCATGGCATTAATTTCCATCTGTTTTGCATCTATGGAGGTGAAGCGAAAATACTCCAATACTCTTAAAACGAATGTGTTGAAAAAAGCACAACACATCTCTGTGTCCAGATAGGGATAACACAGTTTGTGTTGTTTACTTTTTTTATTTGTTACACAAAATGTGTTGAAAATGACCAACTTGCATTGAAATACAACACAACTTGCTTTGTTTTTTAACACATCTCTGTGTCCAGATAGGGACAACACATTCGTTTAAGAGTGAAGGACCTGGATAGGAGACCTCCACAGAGATGTAAGTGCCTAAAACATAACATACAACATAAAACATTTTCTTTCCTTCTATCAGAGATATATTCTTTAGGAAATGTGGACATTCACTCCTTCACACTTTCTTTCACGGCAAAATTCACAGCTATTTTGTGATAGCTAGTATGGTCGTACAAACCACCGACTCACCAAGCTGCTCAAGCTTCAAGGTCTAACAAATGACTTGCATTTAAAGAGAAACAGGGGTTGGCAAAAGATTAAACTTTATTAACTCCACGTCTGCCAGCACCGAGGTTGATTTCTGAGATTAAGCAATGGCCATGACCCCACCCATGGTACTGATTTCCATCTGTTTTGCATCTAGTTAGCTGAAGCCGAAATACATCCAGATCCACATAGGATGGAGTTAAATGAAGCTGAAGCCTTTGGCCAATCTATTGCCTCAGTGCAGTTATGAAAAGAGTTGGAGCAAAAAGTTGGAGCGATAGCTTTGTTGTCTTCTTGTTTTACTGAGCAGGACATGCTCACCTTCCACCCAGAGAATCAAGCACTCCTGACCCACATAAGTAGTGATGTGTGTGTCCATACAGGAAGCACAGGAGGTTATTTAATACAAAGTGTTACATAAATGGTGCCCTTCATTCATCGGTCACAGTACTTTTTCTTTTTAAGACATCAAATCCAGAAGTGGCTCTTTAGTAACACTGTTGTACTTTGGTATATTGTTGGTCTGCCAACTGTGAAGGACAATATAGGCTACAACATAAAAGGTAACATTATTATTTTTATCGATTAATAACAGGTCCACAAACAGTGAGCATTTCTGATACCATATTGTATATTGTATAAAATTGACACTCTAAAATGAAAGCTTTTTATGAGGAATGATTAAACCTAAGCACTCACTACCCTTAAAAATCCCTCAGTTGCTTCCTTCCACAAACGTTGCCCTCCCCAAAACTATAACATGCCTCCCTTTGGTTGCTATGGAGTTACAGTACATGTTCAAAAATCCTGAATCCAAGAGTTCCCTGTGTGGTAGGCTACTCTGCTAACACAACCTTGACATATTTGCAGTATTACGATAAGATCCAATGTGAAAACACACATGATTAGGCCAATGTTTCCTCATCACATAATAAGACAAGGCTAAATGACCACTGTTACAATGTGCTAGACCTTGATTAAATTTGCCGCACCCATGACTAGGTGACTAGGTTAAACAATCACACATTTATAGATAATAGAAATGCATGATCTATACATGAGAATCACGACTTGTGTTCAATCTGACCAGATGGACAGCCCTACAAGCACTCTCTCTTTCTCCCCCCCCCCTCCGTCTCCCTCTCTCACCCTCCCTCAGTGTTTCCAGCGGATACTTCAGACCTCTCTGCCTCACTGGTGCAGATGGCAGTCACACGCTCCAAAACTGGCGGCCAATTACAATATAATGTGCCCTCGTGACTCAAATCAGCAACTCCTCACATTCCCAGTGAGCCAAAATGGCCTCTGACACTCACTCCCCCTCACATGCAGTTTCATTCCCAGTGAGCCAAAATGGCTGCTGACACTCACTCCCCCCAACATGCAGTTTCATTCCACAGAAGCAACCTCCCACCTGTCACAGGACCAACACTGTCATTCATTCATTAGAGCCACAAACAACAAAGGAGGCCAAGAGGGGAACCTGCCATTCATCACGTTTCTTTCAAGGGCAGAATGGCGGAAGCCAAGGGCCCGTGATGACGCAGTGTGTTTCATGTTCCAAGGGCAGATGAGCGTGTGCTATATTTACCAGCTGTGCCAGACTACACATGTGTGTGTGTGTGTGTGTGTGTCTGCCTCTCACTCTAGAGGCCTTTAGAAGCGGAATGAAACAGCGTTGTGTCACAGGTCGGAGGGAGGCAAAACAAATCTGCACAGTCATTCTGATCTGGGAGTCTAGGGTGGGGCAGGACGGGACTGAAACCACAACAAACACACGAGGACACAACTGTCTGGGATGGAGTCTGTGCATTTAGCTTTGTGCATGCAGCACAATCATGGTGACTGAGACACGTTTTTTTTTTTTATTGCTTCATAGTACACTGACACCAAGAACTGCAGCTAAGGCAAACTTTGGAAGTCTACATCAAAAGAAAGGAGAGGCAGAGGAAAGGAGGAAAGGTACCTGGAGTAATTTGTTTTTGTTTTATTTTGTTTTAATACCAGTTATTCTCTTCTTTATAGTCTGGTGTTTATGTGTTTATACATGTGTGTGCAAGTTACTGGCTGTATCCAATAATATTCATTATTATGACACGTAATTAAATGCTGAGAGTGTTGCCAATGATGTAAACTCTCTTGGATAGACTATAAACAGCATTCACAGACTCAGCTATCACTAGTAATTTAATGACATCATATCTGAATTATATTTATTATGTAAGGTTAAGCAACATAAATATACAGCATCTCTGAAGCTCTTCACATAGCAGGACACAAATAGATGAGAGGATATAAACATTACAAAAATAAACTCGGGGGCAATAATTGGCTGCGTGGAGTGCATCAATGGCATTTTAACATTTCTCAGAAATGGTGGGTGACGCAACAACAAAAGTTATTCTGTCTGAGGGAAGTTAGACTTTATTGCTCTCCTACTCACCTCTACCCAGTTGGTTAGCCAGTAGCATTCTGGATCTGTGCTTTCCACAGTGAAGAGGACGTTCCCACGCGGAATTACACTGCCCTCTGGCACAGCTTTGATCTCGATGGGCAGGTGGCCATTGTACTTCTGCAACCAAATTCAACAATGGGTTGGTTAGCAACACCTTGGTGCTAATATAAAATTTACAACAATGATAAAGCCATATACACAAAAAAAGTAACTCAAACTAAAGAAATTGCAAATTATATGAAAAGTCTGGCTTAATTTTTTAAATGTTCTTTCTTATTTTCCACATTACTGTCTGTACAGGAAAACAACATGGATTGAAGCTACTGCAAACTCAATATGACAAATTCAATATAAGACTAATCAAATTGGATGTGGCCCGATCAGCACTTACACAAAAGTGCTGCATGGCGTTTAGCGTTTCAGCTATATCTGAACCCTTTGTCTGTCCAGCTTTTGCCTTTTGCAACCTTGATTGCACCCTGATATGTACATAGGAAACCTGATCGAGTTCCTGTGTGTTGTTTGTGGGGACAGTAATGGGAAGTGGGGGGTTGGGGGTGGGTGGCATCACCACTTCTCCACTAAGAGAAACTGTACCTCTAAGATGTAGTTCCAGCCTTTCTCATTGAACACGTCATCCTGAAAGTGTTCCCTGTAGACCTCCTTGGCTTCCTGGATCTTCGCTGGGGTGACCACCTTCCCTGGGAACACAAAGGTGGTGGGAAAGTGAGTGTGTGGAGGAACAAGAGCTGAAACCGAGACAGAGTGACAGAGAAAGGCCTTGCCCAACCCCATGAGAGGAAATGCAATTGGGGACAACAAAAACAGCATGGGAAAAGCAGAACCTGAATAGACAAGAGCGCAAAGGACAGAGAGCAAAAAGGAGAGGCTGAATAAAAAAAGGAGAGCAAGAGAGAGAGAGGGAGAGAGAGAAAAGTCTGAAAAGAGAGGTAGAAAAGAAGACAAAGGTATTTCCACAGATATGACACACAGTTGAAGTGACACAGACAGTATGCAAAGGAATACCACACGACGAGCCGTCCCCTTGTGTGTTATTACATTAAGGCAACTCTCTCGCGGACGCACAGTGCAGGGCTTTGTCCCCACCGGGACCAGGGCACAAAAAAATCCCTGCTGCCTGCCTTAAAGGCACAGCAGTCTCACCTCCAGTCCAAACCCTATGGTGGCTGGGCCAGCCAAGGGAGGGCCCTGTGTCAGAAGGCACCATACCACTAGCAACTCCCTGAAGCTCTATGGCTGTAAACCGGAGCATCAAGAGCATCTTCTGCGGCTTTGAACCCTGGCAAATGCCTTCTTTGCGTAGCTGGCCTTTGTGCGGCCGTCCGCAGCTGAAGAGCAGATGTTTCTTTTGTCTCTCAAAGCATCCTGGTAGGACACTTTTAGCAAGCCCCTTCCCCAAGCGTGAAATCCCGTTTGAAATGGGGAGAAGTGAAAGGGAGGAGGGGAGAAGGCTAATAAAAAACAGCATGTTTGCAGAGTAGAATTAGAGGATGAGGGGTGGAGAACCGATGGGTCTAAGGTGTTCCGAGGAGGAGCAGGACAGGAGAAGTGAAGAGGTCTCCTGTTCTTCATCTGCCCATGTGGGGGCCTCTGTGCCTTTAAGATGGAGTTTTTCATTGCTGTTTGACACTTGGCTTTCATCACATGACATTCATTTGACTTCTGGCAGGGCCCAAGTCCGAGTCACTGCTTTCCTGGTACTCTGGCCTAGCATAGATTTAAATCCACTGAATAGAGGCTTACTGTAGGGGCAATTTGGGCAAGATGGACAAAAGTGCTGATTTCAGGACAATGTGATTTCTCCCGTTTCACACTGTACGTACCTTTTAAGTATTTGTGGAGGATGTACTGCAAACCGTAGAAAACCGTCTTCTCATATTTGACTTTTCGGGTCTTTGTGGGGTCAGTCTTCTTCTCACGACACTCGAAGTAGGAGTACACTTTGCTAGTGTTTGGGGGGTACTGTTTGTAATGTGTGACCTGGAAGACAGCAAGAGCACACACAGGTTAGATATGGGCCCACAGAAACAAACATCTGTGCAAAATTGCAAGCTGCAATCAATTCTTGTTGATGGATTCTGACACTGAAGTCTTGGGTGTTTCCAAGTGACACTACCGATTAATCTGTATTTTTTTCCAATCGACTCACAATGTCACAGCATGTCAGATTTTACAGATTAGGTTGGATCTAGGCCCATGTAATTTGATACACTCGTCCCGCCCACACACTCTTGCTCCAACATGACAAGATTTTCAGGAAGAGCTTTATATTCTCAACATTGTGGTAGCGCCATTTCCTCTTGACATTAAGTGCAATCTATGGCCTGCACTGAGTGAAAATAAAACCATGTGGCGGAAGGATCCCTGAGTTTAAGAAATACCTCTTGTTATGGTTTTTGCATTACAGGATGCTAACTACCTGACCATATCAAATATATTAACATCTGTACAGTTAAAACAGAGGTGTTAAGACTACCTTCTAAAATTGATTGTTCCGGTCCTTGATTGTGATTGGCTGAATCACGTTGTCGTAAAATTCAGCATAAACACACACCGTGACCATATTTCATTCTTTATTACTGCGCTACCATAACTTAATGGAAAAGTAGCTGCGTCTCGATGTTGCATTCAGATAAAGGAAATATAATTTCACAGTGACCATCCGATATATAGAGAGAAACGTACTTTATTAATCCTAAAAAAAATTCAGTTAAAAAAAAAAAAAAAAAAAGTTTAAACATCATGAAAAAAGTCCAAACAAATGCAAAATATTTATACAGCAGCAGCAGCACAAAACAGCACATTGATAAGAGCAAGATGCAGCTAAATAACCCTCAACACAGAGCTCCAAGGACATGAGCCGGAAGAGATCTAAATTTATCATTCACGCCAGACCAAGCATGTGTAACTATAAAAAAAAGAAAAACATGGAGTAAATCTAAATCTAAGCCTCTACCTACAATGTCACATAAAGCCAAGTGAGGAGGCCTCTCAATGAGAGATGTGTTAGGGTGCAACAAAATGTGAACCACTCGCAATTAAATTTTATAAGCAGCAGAGTGGTGAAGGCTGTGTGTGTGTGTGTGTGTGTTTGTGTGTGAGAGAGAGAGAGACAGAATAGAGAGAGTGTGTGTGCATCTGTGCACACATCATAACATGAAAACATCAGAATGGTCCCTGACAATGGTCTGAAGGACATTCATATTTTATTACAGTCATTTTGTTTGTTTAACTACTGTCTACACAACTCATCCTAGCCAATTCTAGAGGCACACTGATGTGTGGGAAGCGATTGCGTTTCCCTTAGCACCCCAAATGTTTCAGATCAGGGCTGACAATAGCTCACTACGCATGGTAGTGCATCCCTCCAGTCTAATTCTCTCTCTTTCTTTCTCTTTCTGTTCCCCTTCCCTTTCCTACCATGAGTTGCTCACTCCAACCCACCCCCCATGGGATCTGCCCTTAAGTAGATTCCACCCCCCCCCCCCTTCCCTCTGCTGTCTTTCTCCTACCCTCCTCCACCCTTCTCCCCCCCCCCCCCTTTCCATGACTGGACAGCTGCAGGCAGAGGCCGGACATGCGCAGGAAGGAAACAGGAAGCAGTGAAAGGCAAAGCGTGAGGACACGGCTGAGATATGCCGTCCGTCCCCCCCCCCCCCCCCCAACACACACACACACACACACGCTCCACACTTGGGTTGGCCTGGGATCAAAAAGCGAGCACACGCCATTCAAAGACCAGATCAACTAGTGGATCTGAAGGGAACAGAGAGGGGTCACTGTCTGATCGCTTGCTCCCATGTATTTTGGGATGGCTATGGATTCCAGCACGTTATACCATGTCGTGGTGACAAGGAGAGGCATGCTGGGCAAGTGGCAGAACAGACGACATTGCATTACTGTAATAAAAAAAATAAAAAATAAATAAATAAAGGTTGTGTGCTCAGGAAAGGGTGGCAGCATCCAATAGAACTGTAAATGGAAGCAAAGCACAAGATGCCAAGGAAGAAATGGCCTCAGTTCTTACTGAGCAGTAACCACATGTAATTACATAGCAATAGTTAGGCTAGCTCCACAGTCATTCATCGGTTGCATGCCTCGTCACCTTGGACTGCTTTTCCACACTTCTCTCCGGTCCAACCACTTTTTCTTCTACTTTCTCTTTCACTCTCTTCCTACCATGCATCACCTACTGACTATCCACCACGCACTCTCCCTTCCTCGATCTAGGAATCCGGTCAGTAAAGGTCGTACACATCTACATTTACACTGACCTTTCTAACTGTCCTTCAGCTTAGCTGGGTTGTGTTCTTAACATTATCCAGACAAAATGAAGATGAAGCACAAGTTCATCACGGCAGGAAAAAAGAGCCAGATCAGATTCATAATTTCATCATCAAATGGACTGACTTTTCCTTTGTTATGAGACATTAGAAGAGAATGGACCAAATATCTCATGGAAGGACGGCAGGTAAGTGCCACACCTGAAGAAGATAAACTTAGACTCGGATCTAGGCTATATAAAATTACACACATTCCAAGGAAGACCTTGTCAAGGAGACGCACTAACAGCATTATGGCATCAGGCTACAAAACCTTCACAAGAGCACAAGAACTGACATTCAGTTGACTTCAAAGATGCATAGTGCCACAACAGAACAACAAGACTGTCTCATCAACTGTCACACCCTGTTCCCCATAAGCTGAGAGTGCTCAGTCAACTTGGCAAATTATAGCCGTTTTTGGATAACTGTTGTGTCCTGCAGAGAGGTATAGACCCCATGTGTCTGTACACAAGCTAGCTGAGAATAGCCACATAACTGATAATCATTTAAACTGCCCAACTCCGATTTATTCATCAAACCCCCAGGCTAAACAGAAACACCAGAACTCTAGGAGACAGAAGTTTGGCATATGAATAACAGCGGTTAACAGGATTTTTCTTCAACCAAAACTAGTAGCAAAAGTGTTTGAATTCTCTACTATACTTTGGGATACATTTCTAAACACACACTGAAGTAAATGTTTCCTTTGCATTCCCAGCACCTAATTGACAAGGTGTTGGTGATGGTGGTCATTTTACATGCGCATGTCCCTGAGTCCACATTTCAGCCAACCCATTAGATTAGAACTTAAACACATTATCAGGACCCAACTTTAAGCAAAAGCCAACAGAGAGAGAAGGGAGCAGGTGGAATGGAATGGTGTTCTGAAATGCAATTAATTAATACCTTACAGTGAAATAAAAAGTCGCGTCAAGTCGCCGCATCTTTAATTTTCGCAGGTGCACTTCCAGCGAAGGGACTATTATCGCAAGGCGTCAAAGATCGATCTACATAAGGGACCTGACCGATATTCAAGACGGAAAATTGACTGTAACTGAACGTTAAGCGAACAAACAAAAAAAATGTAAGTTAGCAAATCATACTCAGGAGGAACAATCACAGCAGAACTAAGAGTGCAATGAAATTACCAATGGAACAAGCAAGCCATTGAGGTTGAAATCGAAGCCGTCGCTTGGTTATCACTGGTTATGCTTAATAAAAGGTATCATATTCTTTCAAATCGTTAAGCAACACATATTATTAACTCGATATAGTATCGAAATGTCGTATTCTACAGAATGAAGAGATTTTACTTCCTGAGAATACAGCTTGCGTAATTGCTTTCAGTTTTGTTTCTCCGGTACGCTAATGTTAAATGCTAGCTAGCTAATATAGCCATATAACGTTATCACTGTATCCTTATTACTAGCTTCTATGCCGGGTAGGCAATGGATTGCAGACTAGATATTTCTCAATTAGTTCCAAATCAACCAAAGTGTGCGACCTGCAATAGATCTTTGAGCCGCTATATTCTATTTCTGTTTCTTTCAGAGGAAATTCCTTGTAAGTTACGTGAGATCTCCATGAACTCCACTTTGGTCGGGAAACTAGAAAAGCCTATGTGATCATTGGCAGATAGATGGCCGCATTTCAGAAGCTAAGCGATGCTTTAAATTTGGTAGCATACTCACAACCTTCTACCCGCCACCCATCTGGCCTACCGTCACCCAACTGGTACAGAGCAGCCAAGACAAATGGAGGATGAAAAGCACCTTGCCTTTTACCATTTTCATTCATTGAATCATCTTACGCAAGTCAGCAGAGAGGCTCCCCGAACATTTTTTGTAAACCGGCCTGCATCACTAACCTTGTAGGAATCGGTGGCTAATAATATATTGAAGTCGTTATCTCTGTGCTCCATCTTCCCCTTGACTATAGTCGCGGCTGTCAATTCTGTTGTTCTCCGCTCTGTGTACCGGGGACTCACAACCTAGCTCCGTCGTTGAGAAAGGTTGAAGAAACTGCCGAAGGCGGGACAACTGCACGCTCATCTACACAAAAGGCGGACACTGGATGCGATCCGAGGGTGACGTAAAACTAGGGGCAAGTTCCTGTGAACCGACCAATCGTTGTACAATCACTTGTCCAATAAAAACGTGAGAGCAAGGGGCGTCTCCGCCTCTCAACTGCGTAGGTCGACAATAGAGGAACGCCTTTTAAGCGCTGGTATGGCAGCCTACTAGTGAATTGAGTGCACACAGGGGACATTGGGCACAAATTAAATCACTTTGATTCTTATAGATTAATTGCTCTTAGGAAAGTACTTATACATAAAGATGAAAATAGGGCTTAGGCTATAGAAAGGACAGCACACAGACTTTGACAAATCTTTTTAGTTTCGTATTGCATTTCAAGCCCACATCGTGTTAGAATATAATACCCTAATAATAATAATAATAATAATAATAATAATAATAATAATAATAATAACAATAATAACAACAACAAAAATAATAATACTCTCTGATTGAAGTCTGCATCTGAGACACAGCGAAGCTAGGAAGATGTAGGCTGGAACCAAACGCAGAAGGAACACAATACTTCTGCATTCAATCCATCAGGGGGTGGCAAAGAAAATAGAAACGCACGTGGTAATATGTTTCCTCAAGCCACCCTTAAAGTATATATGCATCACGTAGTCCACCGTTTAGGCTGCCCTCTATGGGCTCTAACAGTGCATTTATTATCAATTGTGTGTAGCCACGCAGTGTGCGAGCTTGCTAAAAAGCTGACCAATGATGGACGTAGACATCACCGTGGTGAAAGAAATAATAAAGAACACAAGTAGGCAAAAAATAGTATTATCCTTATTGAGGATAAAATATAGGAATATCAGACAGTATAGGCTTAGGTCTATCTCTGCAAAATATTGTGGGGGGGTTTTTTGTTTGCCTTTTTTTTTACCTATCCAGGCCTAAAGGACCAACCAGTAACTAATAGGGCTACAACAGGTTGTGATTTTCCTTTTAAAAATGATGTTTTTCCCATGAGGAATTGCATTTTTTCCTCATGGAATTCACACCATATATTCCAACACAAGGGGCAAATTTTAAGCGAACTTTTGAACGTATGCTGCACTTGCATTTCATAAATTGAATTCGCTTCATGTTATATACCACCAGGGGGAGCCAAAACACAACACATCGTAATGTGTTAGTAGGCCTAATGTATTGAAATAAAGAACGGATAGCTTAAAACAGTCATGTTAGCCTAGATTAATTAGCCTATTCCATGACAGAAAAAATGTATGCTTTATTTTATACTGTTTTCCATAATTGGAACACTTGGTTGCTTATCACATCTATCTAAGTTATAGCCTACGGATATACATGCAGACAGTACGCCCAGAGCCCGTCATTCTCTAGTACGCCTGTTCTGTGGGAGGAGAACATGCGCAACAGGAATTGAAAGGGGAGGGGAAACAGCTAAACTGTCATTTCATTTACACGAGTAGCCGCTGAAAGAGCTGAAAGTAACTTCTCAAGTCCCTTTAGATAAATGACAGTTTAGGTCTAAATGTCAATAGTCTGTTGGTTGTCATCTGCTGGAGGCTGAGTCTCTTCGTTTGCTGAGCAGTAAGTATTTTTGTAGCCTATTCAAAAGAACCTGCTTGTGTAAGCAGTAACAAACAAACGTACCGTTAGTTTTTTGGAGGCTGATCACCAACAAAGTAATATGTTCTCAACAATGTTAGCATTCTTTGTTGTTTGTCTTGGACCACTTCAATATTTTACATGTTCGTGGACATATTTGAGCGAAGTGTCACTTCACACATTACATTACATCAACGTTAAATGATTAAATGAGACTATTTGTCACAAATTGAGTTTTGTTTTATGAGCTCATCCGGAAATGGTAGTTGCAGAAGCGTCGTAGTCTGTTACTGTAAACTTCCTACTTTTAAGAACCTCCTTTTCATGCATGTTTTAGCCTACTAAAGCAAACTTATTGACTATCAGGAATCCTCAACAACAACTTGTAGGCTGAGTTACAGCTACAGGCTTACGTTTTGTGTCATGTAGCCATATGAGATACTGTGATACATGTGTGGCTGTGTATTGTTTTATGAAACATTGCACTCTGACGGAAAACCCGCTAGGGGCTGTCCTTGAATCACAAGATTCAGTCAGTTATTATTATAGCCTTTAGGCATTGGCAGAGTGGTCATGCACATGCATTCATGTAGTTGTTCATTGACTAATAGGTGTGGTGACGTCTTAATTTAAGTATAGGCCTTGCATGGAGAAGTAACATAAATGTATTTGTTACTATTTTGTTCCATAGATACTTTTGGTTATGGAAGAGCAGTTTAGTGATGATGAATCACCAGTAGTCCATAGAGAAGACAACAAGAGAAGAAGACGAAAAATGAAGGCATTTACATCCAACGCAGCTGTTGCAATGGACCAGATTGCTGTGGAGTTTGTGCTCCCCACTACTAACAAGACGAGCAAAGGCCCAGACACTCTGCATTTAGAAGTAGCCGGAAATTGCACGGTGGAACAGGTGAAAGCTCAGGTTTGGCTCCGAGCTGTTGCCAGTCACCTCTGTCCGGAGTTCTACCAAAAATACTCCCCAGACCACTGCATCTTGCTCTACCAAAAGAAAGGAAACTGGTGTGAGATTTACGATAAACACCAGGTGTTCCAGACCTTGGACTGCATCCGCTATTGGAAAGCACTGAAGAAGGACAACGGGAAGATTCACCTGGCCAAGAGGCCTCTTCCGTCAGAGGAGTCTGTTCAATATCAGAAGTACTTGAACTACTTGATTGGATACGATGTCACCGATGTGAGCAACGTGCACGATGATGAACTCGAGTTCACACGCAGAAAGTTACTCACTCCCCGCAAAATTGAGTTGTCTGACCGAGATGCCAAACTCTATTCAATGGATCCCTGGGTAACTACAAAACCACTCCCTGAGTATCTGCTCGGCAAGATTAGTAACAGTAACATCCTGCTGGTGATACACAGGAATTCATCCAGTCAGACTATTAAGGTGTCAATTGATGACACACCTGTCCAGGTACTCCAGACCTTCTTCACCAAGATAGCTAAAAAGAGGGCACTGTTTAACATTCCAGAAGATGTCAGCGAGGCAGATTACGTGCTTAGAGTTTGTGGACGAGAGGAGTACATTTTCGGAAGCTATGCCATCAAAGATTTCCACTGGGTACGACAGTGCCTCAAGAATGGAGACGAAATCCACCTGGTGCTAGAAATGCCCCCAGACCCTGAATTGGACGAGGTTCACAGAGAAGACTGGTCGCAGGTGGACGATTGCACCGGAGTGGCTGGTACGCATGAGCAGTTGACCATCGATGAGAAGGACCATGAGAAGGTGTTTACAATTTCGCTGTGGGACTGCAATCGCAAATTCCGCGTCAAGGTGCTAGGCATTGACATTCCTGTTCTACCCCGTAATTCCGAGCTGATCGTGTTTGTGGAGGCCAGCATATTCCACGGGCAGCAGCTTCTGGCCCAGGAAAGGACGACTCCGAAGCCTTTCACCGAGGAGGTGCTGTGGAACACTTGGCTGGAGTTCAACATCAAAATAAAAGATCTACCAAAAGGAACTCGACTGAGTCTGCAGGTATCGTGCGGTAAAGCCCAAACCCAGTCATCCAAGTCGTCCAGTCAGGACAACGGAGGACACGACGGCAAGAGCAAGAACCGTCTGCTGTATTACGTGAACCTCCTGCTGATCGACCACCGCTCTCTGCTGAGGCAAGGAGAGTTCGTCCTGCACATGTGGAAGATGCCCGACAAAAGCGAGGACAACAGCAGCGTCAATGCCGACAAGCTGACGTCCGCCACCAACCCGGACAAGACCAGCTCTATGGCCATAGCCATACTGCTGGACAAGTACTGCTACCCAGTAGCGCTGCCCAAGTGCAGAGAGTGCAAAGAGGCTTCGGATTTGGAGGGGGAGAGAGGGCAGAGGGACATGCCCAACCACCTGCGAAAGCAGTTCGAGCAGATCGTCGCCACCGACCCGCTGCACCCGCTGAGCCCGGAGGACAAGGAGCTCCTGTGGCACTTCCGACAGGAGTGCATGCGGCACCCCAGGGCGTACCCCAAATTCCTCGGCTCTGTGAAATGGGGCAAACAGGAAGCCGTGATGGTGACCCATCAGCTGCTCGAGAGGACCACCACGTGGGACAGGAGCTCGTTAGACGTGGGCTTAGCCATGCAGTTGCTGGATTGCCACTTTTCCGACGCAAACGTGCGCTCCATGGCTGTAAGGAAACTGGAGACACTGGATGAAGATGTTGTCTTGCGGTACCTGCTGCAGCTGGTTCAGGTAGCGATGTCATAGCTGATTTGTTTTACCACAACTTCCTCGTTGCGGAGTGATTTGCATGTTTCATGTCACCACTGACTCCAAATACAGGCCAACAGTGAAACCTTTGTACAGTATTCAAATTGACTATGCGTTGTGTATACTTGTAATATTGTACATATCTTGTATTTTGCACCCTCATAAAGGCAGTGAAGTTTGAGCCGTACCATGACTCTGCTCTGGCAAGATTCTTATTAAAACGGGCACTCAGGGTAAGCATATAATTGCTATGTAAAGCACATAGTTGTAGGCTATACATTTACATTTAAGCCACGTTTAAGCATTTTAACATTTAAGCTACAGAGCTACAGCTACAGCAAATACTACTGCATACCATTGCTCTGTTAATCATACCATTGCTATGTGAAATCTCTCTGTTGATCTTACTCATTCACACATCTTGAGCTGAACTACAAGTCCCTCTCCCTCCACACAGAGCAAGAGGATTGGCCATTTTCTGTTCTGGTTTTTGCGAAGTGAAATTGCCCAGTCTATGCACTATCAGCAACGCTACGCGGTCATTCTGGAGGCCTACATGAGAGGCTGCGGGGACGCCATGCTCCAGGATTTCAAGAAGCAGGTGGAAATCACAGAGGCTCTGCAGAAAGTCACCCGCGAGATCAAGGCAGTCTCTCAGGAGAAATACGATGTCTCAGCACAGGGTGAGACATGAACTGACCGCTTAAACGACAGTACTTGAAGTAATAAAATTGTTATATCATAATAATTTTGTTGCGATAGTTGATCTCTGATTGGTATCGATGAACAGTTGTTTTTCAGCTACGACAGAAACTGGAGAGTTTGCAAGTGTCAGGTTTGCCAGAGAGCTTCAAAGTGCCTTATGACCCTGGCCTACGAGCTGGAGGTCTTGTGGTAAGTCAAGCCTTTTGTTGTCTGCGCCTCCTTAACAACTACCCATTTGTGTGGCTTTTTTTGTGCGTGTGGGGCAGTTTACTTCCCCTCTTGTGTTCCTATGATAGATAATGTGTTTAACCACCGTAATGAACAACGTTTTTGTCACGTTCACTGTGACCACATGTCTTTGCAGATTGAGCAGTGCAAAGTTATGGCATCAAAGAAGAAACCGTTATGGCTGCAGTTCAAGCGTGCAGATCCCACAACCTTGTCTAGTGACACCATTGGAATCATTTTCAAGGATGGAGATGACCTTCGTCAAGACATGCTCATCCTACAAGTACTGTTTCTTGATGTTTCACTCTAGAAAAAGCATTCTAGAATATTTTAGAATGCCAGCAGAAACGTGTGTTTGCTCCATTTTGTTGAATATGTTTGTGTGTAAACTTAGTGTGTAAAACTAGTCCTTTCAGTTGTGTATGCTGTGGTAACATTCAAAAGTAGGACTGACTATGATGTGCGCTATTGGAACTCTTAGATCCTGTTGATAATGGAGTCTATTTGGGAAGCTGAATCGCTGGATCTATGCTTATTGCCATATGGCTGCATTTCCACTGGAAATAAAATAGGTATGCCCTCCTAACAGAAATATATGTATGATTTATTTCAATTATATATAAAAATATGAGTTTATATATTCTAATTAGAATTATAATCAGAATACTAAGTAAATACTACTTCTGAATACGAAGACAAATTCTATATAGCATCTCAGCATTATTGTTTTCAACAGGCATGATTGAAATCGTGAAGGATGCCAGAACCATTGCCAATATACAGCAGAGTATCGTGGGAAACACCGGGGCCTTCAAAGATGAGATTCTCAATCAGTGGCTCAGGGACAAGTGTGTGAGTGAGGACAAGGTACGTAGCCTTCTGTCTGGATCACGCAGCAAGGCCTGAGGGATGTCGCTAAGCATGTGACAGGAAGGAAACACCCCCGACAAACGCATTTCCTGATAGCTCATGCTCTTTGTCTGAGAGGTTGTTCACTGATACTAAATACAGCCGACATGCTCATATTTATCACAGCAACTCTTTTCTGTCTTTTTTTGTGGTCCAAAATAAACGTACATCCTGGTGACATTACTGACAGTGGAAAATACAGGGGCGAAGATGGAAGTCAGTTGAGTTGCATCAGAAGAGCAACTAGCCTTTTACCACTAGGCAGTTGTGTATAGTGCAAATAACCATTTCTTGGAAGGTTAAGCTGTTCTCATGTGTCTGTTTTCAGTTTCAACAGACTGTGGAGCGCTTTGTGTACTCCTGTGCAGGCTACTGCGTCGCTACCTATGTCCTTGGGATTGGTGACCGCCATAATGATAATATTATGATCACAGAATCTGGTACATTTTAAACCCTTTTACTCAGCCTTGGTGTACATTGAAAACATTGTTTGTTTACTTGTTTACCATTTTAATACTTAACATTGATTTATTTCTTTGTGAAGGGAACCTCTTCCACATTGATTTTGGTCACATTCTGGGCAATTACAAGAGTTTCCTGGGCATCAGCAAGGAGCGGGTCCCCTTTGTACTGACTCCTGATTTCCTTTATGTCATGGGGACGACAGGGAAGAAAAGCAGTCCATATTTCCAGAAATTCCAGGTATTCGTCTCAAAGTAACAACCATATGTATAGGCCTAACACCCGGGCTACACCAGGTCCACAATGAAGCTCTGAGTAGCGTAAACATAGGTTTAGAAGGCTGGTCTAATTTTTTGGAACGTATGCGCTGCTATCACGTCTGGTGTAGCCAGTTCCATTGGCTATAGTGGCAGCTAATTGTTGCATCCGACGCTATGCAAACAGAACACTTCAGTTATGTGCTCATTGTAACCTCCCTGTAAACAATATTACTTAGTAATGCTTGTATAGACTGTATAGGGGCAGCCATGGCCTACTATTTAGCGCTTCGGATTTGAGCAAAGCACCTAACCCCTCAATGCTCCCCGAGCGCCGCTGTAGCAGGCAGCTCACTGTGTCGGGATTAGTGTGTGCTTCACCTCACTGTGTGTTCACTGTGTGCTGAGTGTGTTTCACTAATTCACGGATTGGGATAAATGCAGAGACCAAATTTCCCTCACAGGATCAAAAGAGTATATATACTTATACTTATTTTTCAACTGAGTGAACATTTTGTTGTCTTGTCAAGTGTCTGTGTGTAATATTCAAGCTAGATTGGTAGCTCATATTCTACTTGTTTCTGATGTAGAGTCTTTCTTTCTCTGAACTCTGAACATTTTTATTAATTATTTTATTGAACTCTTTTTTCACAGAAATAGACAAGCACTCTATTAGCACTTCTCTTCTTCTATTAGCACTTTATTGTGAAGCACTTTGGTGCGTCTCAGCCGTCTGTAAATGTGCTATAGAAATAAAATTTGACTTGACTTGATTATTTTTTCTTTGAACTCAGGAAACATGTGTGAAAGCCTACTCAGCTCTGAGACACCACACCAACCTGCTGATCATTCTCTTCTCCATGATGCTGATGACCGGTATGCCCCAGCTGACCAGCAAGGAGGACATAGAGTACATCCGGGAGGCGCTGACGGTCGGCCGCTCGGAGGAGGAGGCCCAGCGCCACTTCCTGGACCAGATCGAGATCTGCCGAGATAAAGGATGGACTGTACAGTTCAACTGGTTTTTGCACTTGGTGCTGGGAATCAAACAGGGAGTGGAGAAACGGTCAGCTTGATCTTTTCATTCTCCGTCTGGTCGCAAGGGACACCATTACACATTACTTTTTTTTTTTTTTTTTTTTTGTTAGCGATTGTGTTTATGTCCTTCATAATCTCAGTTGTGGATAATGAAGTGGCAAGAACATAGGTTTCAAACCCAGTTGCATTTGAGCTGAAGCTTCAGAAAATATCAAATTTCATTGTATCTGTCTTTGCAATGTAGCATTTTGCAAGCCCCTTAGAAAAAACACAAGCAATCTACTCATAAGGCGGGATTAGAAGGATGTCTCTTCCTGTCGGCAAAGAATGAAAATGATTCCTGTTGACTTGCCATTTCACAGTGAATAATACATTATGTAATATGCTCTGTTACTCGTGTCACTGTTGTGGGCTACTCTTTTCAGTCTTAGTTTTGAGTGCAGTAGTGTGCTGTTTCATTTTTTTATGAAGGCTATTTATATTTAATTCAGGCATGTAATTATTTAGGTAGTTGCCTAATACTATAGTGCCACTTACCACATACTGTATGGTCAAGCAAACCTCTTCTGATTTATTTGTATTATTTTTTTACAGCAGAAAGTTGTGACTTAAGTCAGTGAAGTCTTGGAAATGTAGGATCCCTGAGTCTGGGATATGTTCTCAAGTGAGGACTGAATTGCAGTCTTAAATAATAAGTAAGAGATGTATTTGTGCAAAACAGTAATTTATCAGGTCCTCCCCTTTTTGTAATTATTTTGGGGTCTCTAGGGGTCTCTCAACTGATGACAATAAAAACAAAGTGTTAATGCACCATGTGTCAAATCCAAAAATTCTTGATTAACCCTCTCTGTCAAATCCTTTAGTCAAATCCTGACATCAGGATGATATAGCTAGCTTTAATTAAATTAGAAGTTTGCATTCATTATAACTTTATAATGTGTGCTATTATTTTCCTCTTTGAAAAAAAGTTTGAAGTTGTTGTCATAGGTTACAATCATCTTAAACTTCATAATTTCCTTTTACACAAAGGCACTTCCTGTACAATGGGGGAGGGGGGGGGGGGGGGTTGGGGCAGCTGAAGCCTTTGTAAGATCATGAACCACATTTTTATTTCATGAAAAAATATTAGCACACAATAGACAAACATCAATAGGTCCCAGAAACCATTATCTGTGGTGTACAAGTCATGGGAAAGGGGCTACTTGTAAATATGGCATCAAAAGCTTTAAGAGCCAGATTTAAACAAGACAACAATATTACTGTGATAAAACCAGCATGTACACAATCACTGTCTAGGCCCACTATCTACTGTCACAGACATGACAGTACCTACTGTATAAAAAATGGAAATTCCATTTCAAATGCACATTAAACAACAGATACAGTTGTTGACCTTACTGTTGAACTAGCACACCAAAAGAAAGTGAGATGAAGAGGAAAGTACGATCAACATTGGAAAGTTATATTTTAATATAAGCGAAGCATGACTATTAACCATGGAGACTAATGCCGCCATATAGTTGTAGTGAACATACTATTATTTTATACTCAAATAACTTGTTTAAACATGCAATAACAATCTGGTTGTTCATCAGCCACACCTTGTAAGGAAGATGTTAATGCAATTGTCTTGTCCAAAACCACCAGACTGCCAACACACTCTCATCACAGATACTAGTGTGTTACTGTGGTTTAATTGTATCACATCATACTAAACAGCGGAAGTGAGGACATTACAGATGGTAGGTCAGTTGGGGTGAGCAGAACTGGGTATCAGCCGTATCAGATCTGGCAGTTCTAAATTATGTTGTCTATGTTGCCACCTAGTGGACAAAACAAGGATTTAAAGTTCTCAAAACAAACAAAAAAAAGAATAAAATGTGCATCCACCCATCCACCAAGCTGGCTACTGCCTTGTACAGAAAATATTTCAAATCAACAAAAAATAACCATATAGTATACTGTATCATACGTGTGTGTGTGTGTATGTGTAGCAGAATCTTATTTTTGATTATGACTGATATGATTGAGTATCCATCAGTCCATTTACAATTTACCATGATTGAAGCGATTAATTAAATCAGAAACTCTCGGGGTCTGTCTCTCTGGAGAGGATGGATCTGTTGTGTCGTCGGAGCCCCCTTGAGACGCTGAAGACTGGGCCGTGGTATCAGATGCAACCGAGGAAGACGCCACTTGTCTGGGCATGGGTGAAGGCACCCGGGAGTTGTTGTGGGGAGCAGGGCCAGAGACTGGAGGGTTTATCTCCTCAGACACAGCAGAATGAGTGCAGGTAGTACCTAAGATTTCTTTTGCTGGAGTAACAAAGTGGGAGACACCAACTGGCTTGGGCGGTGGGCAAGGCTTCACTGATACTGCTTGGCTCCTTGTTGCAGGATCCAAATTGGAAGATTTGGAAGCTCGAGGATAAGGAATGGGCTTTGTGGCAGAGCTTTGGAGAGACCCTGTCGACGGCTTGGTGGGTGTTGTCGGGACAGAAGACGGGCTAGAAGCACCTACAGTCGGAGCCGATGTGTCAGAGCCAGAGAGCTGTGCGGAAACTGTGCCACTGGATGTGCCACTTTGTCCTGTGGTGGTCAGACTGTCAGAGGGCAGTCGTCCAGCTGAGCTTGGCACCACAGAAGACGGGGATACCGATGAATTTGAGATCAAAGTGGCCACGGTTACCATTCGTGGTGCACTTTCCATGCTTTTGAATGCAGTGGAGCTGTCTGGAAAATCTGACTGTGAGTAGGAATCGATATTAGAAGAAGAATCTGTCAGACTAGCTGGCGGACTGAGGTAGAGGTCCTCAGAGTAGGTGATAAGGTACTCAGGATAGATCTGCTGCTTCTCAAAGATCACATAGATACTGGGGTCATGGACATCGTCCACACAGCTGTCGTACCGAATGTGGCCTCCATCCCTGGAGGGTGGTTGTCGATAATCAGACTGCCCCTTGGTGTAGCTGCCAACGAGTACACGGCACACAAACATGGAATGCATGCCATGGTCAGAGGTGTCTAAATGGGAGTAGAGGGCATCCCGGGCAAAGTAGCACCCTGCGAATGATCGCAAAAAGTAAAACGTATTAAAATATCTGACAGTGGAGACATTTTTAAAGAAAACTAAAAATGAAAGAAAAAAAAATGATCACAGAGACATATGATCATTTGAAAAATCATTTGATATCAATTTTGGAAAAAGTTTTGAAATGACTGCAAGGCGCGATGTGGCGTTAGTGGCTACAAAGGCTCTGAGTGGCTACAGTGTCCATACCAGATTCTACTACACGTGAACCCTGGTGTAAGTCCGACCTGGGTCATTGCCCAATCCCATCCCATCTCACTACCTGTCACTCTCTTCACTGTCCTGTCTGATTAAAGGCATAAAAGCCACAAAAACATATGGTAGAGTGGGGTAAAACGCATGCTATTAATGAATGAGGGGCATTGCTTTGACAGGATGGGGGCGTTTCACCCCACTGCAGGGGCAAAATGCTCCTTTTGCACAACTCATGTAAACTCATGACATTGTCACTCAAAACTAGGATAGCAATGCTGCATATTAGCTGTTTGTTTCACAGTAATGTCACATATCCCTTAAGGGTTTCCCCCCACTCTATCCTACTTAAAAATCCAAAGCATTTACTGGGCTCCCCTACAGTTGTGGAGTATTTGTATTTTACACAACTGTCATAACTGGCAGAAAAGATCATCTCCGAAGATCCATGTCGACATGTGAGTAATGTTAAATGTTTTCATTACAAATAGTAGGCTATTGCACAAACAAATTTGGGATTCTTTGGGACAGGAGAGAGATGTCGATTCTCACCTTCTCCGTACTCTGCTCCCTTGCCACCACACTTGCAGTCAAAATTCTGGTAGCAGATAGAATCAATTAACTTAGAATCTGATTCTGTGCCATGAAAGAGCAGAAATTTCCTTTCACCATACTTTTTATTGTTGACTTTCATCCGCTCTCTTTTCCTGCAGAAGACAAACAAAAAGTAGGCCTACACAATCAACTCAGTTTGTTATACTATGGTTCAGCTGTGCTAATCCATTAAAGGAGAATTCCGCCGATTTTTCACATAGATCGGTTTCTTGAGGTCAACGAGTACTGTCGGTACAAAAAAAAAAAAAACTAAAAACATTCGGTTCTACATAGCTCAAGTTGCTGCAGCCAACAGCTAAAGTGCTACACTCTGGGGGCATGTTTGTGAGGCTCTGTGTTCAAATCATGGTATATTCTCCTAGTTCTCACTGGCTATTATGAGTGAGGTGTTGATTCATGGCTGCAAGTGGTTATTGGGGTCCAAGCAGATTGTGCAAACTGGTCAAAGTAGCGAGAGGTTGAATGATTTGACTGCTTCAACAAGTGAAAGAGGACCATTTGAACTTTCTAAATTATGGCTTACGTCTGAAAGTCTTCCCATAGTTCCTTGTTCTGGATTTTCTCAATGCTGCTCAGTGTCTTCCTGAACAACTCCTGGACCATCAGGTATTCCCGGTCAGTAATTAGCAGAGCTACTCTCTGGATGGACAGGACACACACACACAGAAACACACACATACACACACAATGTCAATGGTAACACACTCCCCCACAAATGACCCTTTTTCTTTATGTCAGGGAACAAGTTGGTTGATCTGAGTTTGAGGCCAGGTGGGGAGATTGCTCTCTCCCTTTGTTACAAATAGGGAGCGATAGGGAAAGGAATTTGAGTACAACCATGCATCTTCATGTTAATGTTTAAATTCCAATCTATCCATCGATCCATTCATTTTTAAAGCAACAACTTACCAATTGAAAAATATATAACTTTGCTAATTTCACACACATTAGTTGTTTTTTTACAGATAGTTAGGAACTGGGGCAGGAATACGGGCAAACCTTGAATCCTGTTTCAGGCACGGCAGACTTGTCCAGGTGTCGGCTCACACCTTTGCCTCTTCTCTTGCTATAACTAAACATTAGTGCCCTAGGCTGTCTTGTATTACTCCACAGTGAATGCACTAGCCTGGGTGAACCCTAGCCTGTTAGCAAATTTGAATTGGCTCTGCAGGTCAGTCTGGAAAGGAGCCCATTCACATCCGTTTCCGAATCACCAAAACCCCAGGAACATGTTATTTCTTTGGAATTGAGTAAAACTATCTTTTCCAAGAAATATGTGTTCGCTGCACTTCTGAAACGAGTTTATTGCACCAATTTCAGTTTAATTTCACTGTTGGTTATGTCCCTGGAAGTCGTTAAATGGCAGGTTTGGAAACAGGAGTCAGTGGGATCCTTTCCAGACGGACCCAGGCTATGACTGCACAGGATGTCATGGAGATAATGGGAAATTAAAACAAACGAGACCACTGTGGTTCAAGCACACACTTTTACTTTAAAGTATTACGATGGTTAGAATAATATTAATATTAAAGTATCACTGCTAGCGGTAAAGAGGTTAAACCATCATACCTGGTTCTAGCGGTTTGGACATCATCAGAAGAGACAAACTTAGGTCTTCTTCTAACCGGTCTCTGGGTACCATATCTCAGATTCTTATGCACCATATCTGTGAAAGTGTGTTCAATTAAAAATTTTCAGGAATATCAAAAACTCTCTCTGATACTTTGACTCTCTTACTCTTTATTAACATCTCTCTCAATCCATGAATGTCCTTAATGGAGTTGTGAACAGTGTAGTTTATTCACCTCTGTAATGTACATGTCAGTAGCCTACTTAGTACTGAGGCACTCTGGCCGCCCTGCTGGACTGGTTGTGTATTGGACAATCTTATGTTTTGATGCCATGTGCCTTTTTTGTGGCCTGAATCCCACCTCCAACTTGCCACTCCCTGTTTTTTCCCGCCACTTTCTGCCCACACCTGTGCTGTTCATCAGTCTGCTTCTTATCTGTATTGATTTCCAGGGTGCGATTTGTGTAAAAAACAGAGGGGGGGATGATTTTGAATAAGTTTGTAACCCCCCCCCCCAAAAAAAAAAAAAAAAAAATGAACGAACGATTCATAGCCTAGTAACGTCATGGCTAATACCTATATTGTTTTTGCCACCTTTGTAACATTTTAGTTTTAGTTTACCGTGGTGTAGGCTATGACTTTAAACAGCGAGTGTGCTTGGTATGATCAGCTCCTCTAATGTAGGGTAGGACTACGTTTTGACAAGCATACAAATTCACCTTGTTCTTGCCCCATCTGAAATGACTTCTCTACTTTTGCTGCCTCCATCCTTTCTGTATTTGTTGTGTAAAAAAACGTTGTATATGATAGCACTGAAGTCTTAAGTTAGTGAATTGGCTAAGAGTGTTATTTGGTAACCAAATAGCCTACACATTGCGCTACACGCTGCGTAGACTACGTGCATTCTCTCTCCTGCTGATTTGCGTTCAGTAGCCAAGTGCGTAATATTGCAAAAGTTGAAAAAGTAAATGTGTTTATTGTAGCCTACAGAAAATAAATAGCCTATCATACTGTCAGTTAATTGCCTACAGTGCAGTGAAGAGTTTGGAGAGTAAAGTTATAGGGCAACTTGAAGTTTTATGAAAATAATTTACGAACCTGGGGGTCGTTTCTAGAAAAGTTAGCAACGACGTTGCTCAACCACCATGGTACGACGCAACTTGCGACCAAACAACGACACTGTTACACCTGTTTCCAGAAAGCATCGTACCTGTGTCGCAATTCACTACCTCCGACGTTCGAACACCGTAGTTCCAACAACGTTGTTGATGATGCAGCGATACATATCATTGGTGGAAACAGTGGCAACGTATAATACCCCACCCCCTAGAAATGTTCTGTCACGGCCTATGTCGACACTTTTCTAATCTAAACCGAGTGATTTATGCTGGCATTGTCATTGCCATCAGCCAAAACCTAAACCTATTGCAAGCATATAAAACAGTTAATTTAAGCAGACCAATATGAGTCATTATTTGCGTTAAATATCTATGTTGGAAAAAATATATAGCCTGGACAAATGTCTGGGTATCCCATAGCATATCAACTGTCTCGTGGCTTAACGGCAGCGCGTCAGTGCACTGAGCCCTCGGCCGGAGTTCGCGTCCTATGTCTTCTTTTCATCTCTGACTAAGAGTAGGCCTACGAGACACAACAATAGGTTTTGACCATATATATTTATGTATATAGTTACTCTACATCGAGAGACCATAGGTAGGCCTACAATACATCAGTCAAAAACAATTGAATGTCACACTAGTTCACCTGCAGGTAGCGAGAAGCAAGAGGACAATCTCACATCATAAGAAAATCGAACCTACAACGTTGGGATAATAAGTCATCTGCTTTAGCCACTACACTATTTATCACTGCTGATGTAAGGGACTGTGAAGATTATAATACTAAAAGCAAGGCAATACTTGAATTAACATAAATAGCAAGAATGAGCCAAGTAGGGGAGTCAGTGTCTTAATCAAAATTAAGCTACAGGATAGATCAATCATTGAGTCACGAGATAAACATCCACTTCGCAAATTTTGGTTAGGCGGTTGTGATTTTTGGTTAGGCGCTCCGGACACCAACAGGAACTACCAAGGAACGACACAAGTGCGACTGCCTACAGGCAGTAGTTCAAACGACCAAACTTTGCTTCCTTGTTTGCGATTGAGAGTTCGAACTACCCTTTCTAGAAACACCAAATCCAAGAATGATGGAGCGTACTACCAAGGTTGCGACGCAAGTTAGCAAACGATGCTTTCTAGAAACGAACCCCAGAACATAAAGACCATGAAGCTTCTATTTCTTGCAGCTGTTAAAACACCCGCTAGATAGTTTAAATACCCACCAACATTCGTTTTTGCAGTACAGATTATTTCTAAAAGTTATTTGTCTACTACTGGCTGATTTATCAAACGAGTGCTTTCTCGTTTGTCCTCCGCAAACTACAGGTGTTTCGGTAGAGAGCCATTGAATAAGCGATGCCAAGCAATTTCTGTAACACTTTTTGTGACATTCAGCAAATATCTCCTCATTTAATGTAAGTTCCTTCGGACAATAGGCCTACGTTCTACTCTACGTGCAGTTGTCCTCCATCTCAGTTGCATCAGTTTTCTAATTTTGAAGGTTCTAAAACATTATTATACTTCACTTTTCATTTGTCCAGCTAACTTTTCCATTGAACCTAGCCATTTATGATGGATTACACACTCGACATTCTGAAATGTCCTGCACGATCAAGGCCAAATTAAGTTATCACGCAGCCACTGTGTCAGCAGCATCAGTGCTGATGGTGACGGTGCGTTTCTGATGTCAGATTATTATGACCGCCGCTAGCGAAGCTAGCGAAGCGGTCATATAGGGATTGTAAAAGTTTTTTTTTTTTTTTTTTTTTTTTTTCGTCATCTACTTCCTGAAATTTTGGTCAACGATACCCGGGGCACCGAAACACCGGGGCACATGAAATTTGGTGGGTATGTAGCCCCACTGGACTTTTATGAACATTTTCGTTTGGTCCCGGGGCCACTCCCCCTCCTCGCTGGGCCCCCCGAAACCCAAAAAATGCAGTTTTTCCTAAATAACTACCTGAACCGTGGCATCGAGGATGAAGACATTTTTATGGTATGTTGGTCTCAAGGGCCCACATCAACCTAGCCCATAATCACTCATTTGTGATTTGCACCCCCACATTTGTAAAAAATGAAAATGCAATATCATTCTGCTTTAATCGCCCCTCTCTTCAGTAAAGACGTTCAGAACTGCACCACATTTTATGTGTATGATTAACCTGACATTCTCTGGGGGTATGCCAAGTTTCGTAGAATTTCATCCATGGGGGGGTTTAAAAAATTAAGTTATGTGTACATTTAGTGACTGTACACTCATTGGCCTGTAGATGGTGGTGCACCAAGGCCGTAGTCATGATGTCAACATTGGGGGGGACCAAATCTCTGGTGGGGTCTGAGGGACCCCCAAACAGAATTTCAATACATTTCCTACCATGCAAAAATATTATTAAAAATCACAAACAAGTCGTTAGGTCAGTCAATTAGGTTATTCCAAACTTTTGACGGACATAGGCATGGCATGGATGGATTATGAACCCCTGGACACAGATGCCCCCCCCCCCCCCTTCTGGTGAGTTTTGTGAAAAGAGAAGGGTGGAGAAGAAGCAACTTCACTGGTTCATCCCTGGACCCGTGACTCCATTTGTGTTCAAAATGTATACTTTAAAAGAAATTACAAACTAGAGTATCTTGTGATAACCTCTATATTACACAGAATGTGGTTCTTTGACTTATTACTTACACCTGAAGATTTTTTTAAACTAAGGCTTAGACTCATAGGTTTGGAGCCTAATAAGATTTTGTCTTTTAATTTAGATTTTATTATGCTGGCGGCTAATCACACAATTTTAACATAGTGTGAAAGGGACAGGATTCAGGAATAGGCTACTAAGACAGGCCCCTCTTCTGTCTGACCCACCTCATGTTACCCATGCATTATAGACTGGCTTCTGACAGAAATGACGTTTTGTGCCAACATGTAGAAACACTAGGCCTACTACAGCCTTTAATTGGTGAATGGAGGTGCAAATTCCTTTCTTTGGTTATTGTCCGCGATTCACATTAACTAGGCTATCACTTAGGCCTATTGTAAACGTCGCCACATTTGATCGTTTTGCCTGCATGGATGCGCTATTGAGTGCGCATCTAAATAATATGCAAGATGCAACAATCATTTCTAAGAGGCTTATAAACGGTAATTACTACTAGCATATGAATGCATTATTTATGTTGAAAGACGTGAAAGAAATGACACAGGCTTGCACAAATTCATCATTTAAAATAAAACTTTTCACTTTCGCTATCATTGCGAGAATAGGCTACAATATGGAAAATGTTCCCTTTCAGTCTGATCGGCTCCAAACATGTATGGGATTTCCTTAGCATGTGCTACACCTTTTCAAGAAGTTTTGTGAAAATTGTACCAGTAGCTTTTATAGAGATAGATATGTAGATATTGTTAACAGCCCTACCTCACCGCAGTAGGGTGCAGTAAATGGAAGCTTTTGATAGCGCACTCCATTAACGAAAAACGGAAAATCACCAGGACAAACCACTCAGGGGTGTAGGCTACTCTGGAACCATAGGTCACTAATTTGTGCGTTATTTACGTTTGGTTACATTTCAGATACAGTACGTGTTGGTTTCCTGTAGGCCTAGTATAGCGCTTTATTCTTTCTTTATTTTTCTATGTCCGAATATTGGGGGGGACATTTTGGTCATATTTGAATATTGGGGGGGGACACGTCCCCCTCAATGTCTATGGTGACTACGGCCCTGTGTTGCACACATATACACATGCACACACACACACAGGCACCCACATACTATCGGTATTAGAACGGCCGATACATAATTACAAATTCAGTAGGATTAAAAGAAAGCCAAAATAAATATTCATCATTATCATCATGGCTGCATTTCCAGTATTGGCGATAAGTAGTCGTTTGTCCACTAGATGGCGCATCGTTGCAGTGAAACGTAATTTTGTTGGAAGTTAAAGGAACCGTATGTAAGAAAAATATTTCAATTAATCATAAAATGGCCCTGATATGTCACCAGACATTAAGAAATCATGTTCATTTCAAATACTTATATCACTGACAACAGTAGTCCAGCCAGGATATTGTCATTTAAAAAGTGAAGTTGCAGCCCTCAACTGTTGTTGATGTTGTGTTTTGTCATGTCATGTTGTGTTTTGGCCTGATGCGCCACCCTCCAGCTATCTACTAATCACGAAGTCAGTAGTGTTTCGCCATCTGCGTGTGCAACCTCGAGTCAGGGGCGAGGGGGAGGGGATACACCACTCTTCAGTATTTTGAAAGTGATTGCAGTACCAGTTTTGGCCACAATCTTACATATGGTTCCTTTAATCTAAAGTGGGTTGGAAAGACACTAGCTTCCTACAAGGACAAGACTGTAGGCTACAGTAGTTTACCGCAGAGAACGTCTAAAGGTAGGATGATTTCTGCATGACATGTAATTCCCATTTCCTCTTGAAGCCGAAATAAATCTGAGAATGTTTATCAGACATGCTTGTTTTTTACTGCAGGTAGGCTACGTTAATCCTATCAATAGCAGAACGTAGGTAAAATAATGTTACCGTTAGCATGGTTGAGTGATTGAGGCCAATTTGATTATTGATGTATTTGTAGAAAACCATAAATGCGTTTATAGGCTACCAAGCAAATCGATAACAGCACTAATTGTATCTTTCGACTGTCATCTCATTTGCTTATGACCATAACCTAGGCTACTAACAGGAGCTAAGTGAGCTAAATGTAGATTTATTAACGCACCCGTGATGATCTACATCTCCATTTAAACCAGATGTTTTAGAGCGCACGTTGAGATGTATTCAGGGCAGGGCTTTACCTACACATATTTGTTGCACGTGCTACAAAAATCATTCTTTGCGATGGATGATTTAGTACCAACGTTACAGCGGTCAGATACAGTTTTGCCTATGGCTATTCCGTGAGACTGAGGCGCTTTTTGTTTGTTCGAAGTGCGTGTTTAGGGTGTGAGAGGGGAGTCGATGTGCTTTGATTCCAGCTTGGTAGTTGTAGTCTATGCGATTAAAAAACACGTGTGTGTGAAGTATCTAAACAATGATAACGCTTTCATTATGGCTGCTTTAGCCACAGACCTTGAGCTACTGTACAGTGGGTTGGGTTCCATTTAGAAGTGTCCACTTCATTCGCCCTTTCCGTGATTCACAGCTACGTGAAATGTATTAGTCTACTACTGATATGCAAAACTATTAACTTTTCGCCAAGAGGTGGCAGCTTGATACTGTAAGGTGTAAGCCATTGGTTCCAAAGGAGATTTTATTTGGGTCGCCAGCATAGCCTAGTGACAATTTGTGTTGTGTAATAGGCCTAGCATAGGGCCTACCTTATATAGCTTATAGTTTGTTAACAGTCACGGTTTTGTCATAACTCCCTCTATGCATTTTTGCATTTAGAATAGCTCTAAAACCGGGGGGCGAACACGTCACAGGGGGGGCGCCAGTGCGTGGATATCTCAATCGCAAAATTAAACAATATTTCTATCGGGCGCCTACCATGGACTAGGCTGGGTGAAAATCAAAAGATTGCGTCAAAAGATTGAGCTTAACCATGGACCTCCTGGTTGCAAAATGCAAGGGAACATGAATCAGCATATTATTTGCACAAACAATAACGGACAGTAGCTCTTCAACTTTGCCCTTTAAAATGTGTATGAACAGTCTCGCAACGCATTTCATGAAGGCCCTTTTGGACATGTCAGTTATTTGCACCACTGGGTAAAACGGCATTTTGTTTTAGACTACTGGTATTTAATTTGTGCATTGACAATAAAGCTGAATATCATTTGAACTATTGTTTTGTTTAATAATAAATAAATAAATACATTATACTGCTACCTTCTGCTTTTCCCAAATACAATGTAGCCTACAGGTGTACCTTTCATCAGTCCAGTTGCAATGGATGGACTGTGATGAACTGCCCTACTTGTGATTGTTTAGAGATTTTAAAGGTTTTATAACAATGTTACAGATTTTTTGGCCCAGAAACAAATCTATTCACCTTTGCAGCGCCAGTAGGCTACTTTGTGTGCGGAATGTGTGCAAACACACATTCCAAACAAGCATACACACAAAAGTTTCAAGAGTGGGGGATGGAGTAGAAGATGGAGACAAATTCATTAATATGTTTTATTTTCGCGGAATGGATGTGCAGGACTGAGCGGCGGTCATATTTTGTACCGCTACGCGGTACATCTAGTTATGTAGGCTAGCCTACTAGACTGTTCTCACGTTGCACGCTTTACTAATATGAAGTAGCATTAATCAATATGAGGGGCAGAGGGGGATAAATGTTGTCCCCCCCGACGATAAAAATAATTTAGCAGAGGTAGGGATAGGAAAACCAGAGGGGGGGAAATCCTAACCATCCCCCCCTACAAATCGCACCCTGTTGATTTCTCCTGTCCCTTGCTCTGTTGCTGTCTGGCTGCAACAATAAAACTGAACTACGCAAGTTTCTAGTCTGCATTTGGATCCTTGCCTTCAAGTCCTAACAGTACACCTATCTGGGATATTCAGAGTCTAGACATGTATTTTATATTCTCCCTCTCTCTCTCTGACTGACACACACACACACACACACACACACACACACTCCATGACACTAATGGAATTTCATAATGAGATTGTGAGACCTCTGAAGTACTCCTTTATAACTGTGATGGTCGCCATAGCGGCCACACACCGAATGCACTAACGCTCTCTTTTTCATTAAACCTGTAGATTTTTCATAATTATATGCTCACACATTTTGATGTCTACATATCTACATTCATATTCATGCACACTCTACGTTTAGCAACACTACGTGGCAACCAAGTAAAAACGCAACACGTAGACTTTTGATTTCATACAACATACAGACTTTATTGTTTAGTTCTATGGTACGTGATTGTGTGGTTGAGTGCACGCAACTTATCAATTGTGTTCTGTTACTAATTAGTTACAGTGCATGAAAATGCATTGTACTGTTCTTCCTAGGCTTCTTCTTATTCTTCTAACGCAGTTAATGCAGCTTCAACCGTTTAACTTAAACTTCATTCAAACTGTTTTGTGTAGGTCTTCCTTGTGACATGGGTGCTTTGTATTTTTCATCTTTGTAGCTTTTATACTTTTTAAACTATTAATTTAAAGCTATTTAAAATTTCCACATAGACTTAACATTGGGCTGATGACATCACAATAGGGCCGTTAAGCAATTAGAATCCTGGGCCAGGTGGCTAGCAGCCGGTTGCACCAGTAGAACGTAAGGTTGATTGTTAAGTTTAGGTGTAGCGCTGCATTATTTTCCTGTTGCACCATTGCTACTTAAGGTACACCGTACTTAGTAGCTACTAAATCAAAATATTGTCGCATAGAATGACGTTTTTACCGTTGACAACCAATCAATATCACTTATGATACGCGTCACAGAGTCACATCACTTGCGTTGGTAACGTTAACGTTCATTGTAACGTTGTATGATAAAGCCGCATTTAGGTTTGACTTCCTCAGGAATTACTTTGTTGTATGGAATAAAATAACACTGTATTTGTAAATAACAGACTTAATTCTGTTGTATATGTGCTTTCGGAATATTTCAGCCACCACTTGGCCTAACGTAGGCTACCGCAGTGAATAGCTAACGGTAACGTTAATTAACACTCTTTCAAATATGGCTAATGAAATCTCTGATAACAGACCAATCCACAGCAATGAAATGTATGCTTTGTGTGGTAATGATAGGTAGATGTTTGGTACCCTATTTGTACTGCTAGGTCCATACGATTTCCAGTGAATACAACACTGCTCAAGTAAATTAAATGTGTGTATCTAAATGTATTTAACTGTTCAGTCATCCCAACTATATTAAACCTCATCTACCTAGCAACCAACATAGGAACCACCTCAAGTACCCTAGCAACAGCCTAGAAACCATGTCAAATACCCTAGCAACAGCCTAGTAACCACTTCCACAGTTACAACCTAGCAACCAACATAGCAACCAATGAGTTTAGCCTAGCAACCAGCATAGCAACCACCACAACTAACCTAGCAAAAGCCTAGCAACCATGTCAAATACCTTAGCAACAGCCTATCAACCACCACAATGTCAACCTAGCAACCACCATAGCAACCAACAGGATTACCCAAGCAACCAGCATAGCAACCACTTAATTTGGCATAACAACCAACATATGTACCCTAGCAACACCATTCTAACTATATCTGCATTATTTGTTTTTACTATGTATGATATTTTACATTAGCCTAGAAATCTAGACGCACCCTAGCGGCAGCAAATTACATTTGCCTTATAATTCTAAGGGGACGAGTTTTCACTTTGTCCTCTGTTTTGACTCCATAAATGATCTGATAGAGAACCCTTACTGGAGGAAGCAGTACATGCGAGCTGTCATTCTGTAAGAGCAGCAGTCTGATCTCTTCTCTGTTAAGCTTCTGCAGCTGATGGTCTGAGAGAACTTTTTATGTTATACTTTGATTGTAATTCATGTTTGAAATGACAGTCTCTGCAAACATGACAAAATGTGTAGAACGGTCAGTGACAAAGATTATGTCAAGATCTTAACACCAGGCACAACATGGCAACAAGCATTACTGTGTCACTGATATGTTCCTTTCTATGAACGCCACTAAAGCAGCACAATTATAGATTTCGTCAGAGTATCATTTTTGGTTAGCCTAGAAATATAGACGCACCCTAGCGGCAGCAAATTACATTTGCTTCCAGGGCTAGTCTAGCAACTCTCTGTTGGCTTGTGAGCTCGAAAAATTAAACTTCTATCAGGCCAATCTAATCGTGTATAGAGTCGTTAGGCGGGCTTAACATAATGATTGATGGCAGAGTTGCAACGGTTTGGCTTGAATTCCCTGCTACTTGAAAACAAAGAAGATGGATGTTGCTGTTGGCCAACAGTGTGACACGAGTTAAGCTTGTTTTAGGTTGGCAAAAGTTTGAACTAGCCAACTAGCTCCGCTGGTGGGAAAACGCATGGGACTCAGCGCTATCCTATTGCGTGCAGAGGGAATTTGAAAGACAACCGATTATCCCGCCCCTCGGACTGAGTACTTGGAACGGTGAGTGCCCAGACCCTACATCTTAATGTGGGTCTGGCTCGTCAGGCTAATTTTACATCATATTTTTTGCATGTTCATGCACTGTATTTCCTTCAGGAAATGCTTTTGTAGTTTAAGTTTGTTATTTAACATATTTTTTTGATTTACCATGTATCATGTTTGTAGCGTTCCTGTTTGAGTGCGGCCATCTCCGGGAGCTGTGTGCGTCATGGCATTTGGTCTGGGCGGACTTCCTGGCTGTCAAGACAGAGTGGCACGTTCCGCTGGTTTAAATTATCTATGGCCACATCCATTTCATGTCTTTGCCATGGGGGAAGGAGGAGCCTTTGGTGTTTATTGTTTGGAGCTTTCTGGTTGGATTATTTTGTGTTTATTCCCAAATGTCTTTGTGTAGTTTATTTATTGCTAGCAAATGTGTGGTTATCTTTTTGAATGTTTTGATAATGTCTAAAAGTTAATTGATTTTGTTGTGTTCCCATTTTAGTTGTTCATGGTCTGGCCAGTCTGTATTTAAGTTCCCCTTTGTCTCCTTTTGTCAGTTCTTGCTGTGTGTTCATGCCGGAGGGTTGCATCGGAGGTTAGTGTTTATTCTGTTTAGATACCCTTATTTTGGGCACAAAAAGTAAATTAAAAAAGTAATTTATTGATTTTTGGTAATAAATTTTTTTTTTGCGGAATTTGCAATCCTGGATCCCTGTGTCTGACTGCCCGATCCCTCACAATAACACTAGAGAATCCAAAGGCTAGTCTGGTATAACAGACATGCGGTAGGTGGTGTAGTACCTTTGAAACTGAGTTCATCTTCACCAGCTGTAATGATGACCACAGCTTTGTTGTTTTCCTGGTAACGCTTTTCCAATTCACTGGAGGAGATTGAAGACATGCTGTGCTTCTTTTCCTGTGTAAAATCACAACGTTATCAAAACATCACAATGTCACCATCACAAACATCACAACATCACCATCACAAACATCACAAAAACACCATCACATTGAATTCAAGATCCTTCCATCTATGAATAGAACAGAGATAGAGGCAAAGATCCTTGATTACTGACCGCTCTGCTTCAACCTCTCTGATACAGGAATCTGCTTTAGACATATTTCTAAAGCAATTTATCCATCTAGCTGGCATATTCACTGTGACATTTATTAATTATTAGCAGACACTGTTGTCCAAAGTGACCTCCATATGTCAACTATATTACAAAGGATATTATATTACAACTAGAAAAGCATTTCCTGAAGGAAATACAGTGCATGAAAATGCAAAAATATGATGAGTTCATATGGTTAAATTATTTGCTTGGTAGATAAGGTTTACTATAGTTGGAATGACTGAACAGTTAAATAGGTTGATAATTGAAATGGTTAAATTATTTAGGCAGATAGTTGATGATAACTAGTTTAAATCAATATGAAATTACTAGATACTAGTTGGCTGTTAGTAATTATGCAAGTCACAGAATATGAATTATTAAAAAGATATGAACTTAATATGAATTACAACATAATGTATTGAAACATTTGACATGATGCCATCTCTTCAGGGGGCTGTCTTTTCTGGACAGTTCTACGAAAGGTTATACTGCTTTGTGAATTACCCCAGTCAAAATTTTTACACAAATAAAGTAGGCCTACTTTGATTTTCTGTAACCCTTACTATTTACCTTTACTTATCCTTTTTAATAAGTATCAAGATGATCAGTGTAATTTTGGTCTTACTAACCTTAATTACCCTCAATTAAAAAATTATTTAAAAAAATCGCAACTATTTTTGCAATTTTCACTACCTCTCGCAATTTCTTCGCAACAAACAGCTAAAAACACCACAACTTCCATCGCAATTTTTTAGAAAAGTTGTCGCGAAATCAGGCATTTTAGATCGCAACAATCACAAAAAATCCTCGCGAAATCCTAGAGGGACTGTTCAACTCACTAAAGTGTTTTAGATTTCCATGTACAATGGAACCATAGGGGATCTATAGTTTACAGCAATGCATTGACCTATTTCCTGTATCAAAACTCACTAAAAAACTATTTCCAGTTATACTCCTAATTAGCGAGTTACTCTCCTTCATGCACTAATCATTTTTGTTCAGTACAAGATAAAACAGATTTTACTGTGGAGCCATAGAGGATCCATTCGTTTACAGCAATGCCTTCAACGCACTTAAATGTTATATTTCGATGTTGCATTTGTTCAGTTCTGAGAAACAGATCTTACTGTGGAGCCATAGCGGATCCATTTCCCATACTCATCCTCCCAGAACCAGAACCACTCAGTGGTGTGGAAGGGGTCTGACGACAGGACCACAGACGAGGCGGTGGAGAGACGGCGTACCTCATGGGGACCGCAGGTCATGGTGTCAAAACGAACTGCTTCACTCCTCTCACTGCAGGCCACAACACACAGAGTACTGTATCTATAACAGATTGTATCTAGTGCATAGTGTCTTGTTACAGTCTCGTACACATTTCTAAATGTGGGATGTGGAATGTGGATAAACTGTCTAAACCAAGCCAACAGATCACAATGCTGGACCTCAAAGCAGTAGTGTTGCTCGGGTTACAAAATTCCCTCTCGATGTCTTCATTGTTTGGTAGATCGGTCCAGGTTTCTCCCATCTTCACCTGCCACAGGTAGGGCATTTTGAAGTGGACTCTCCAACACTTGTCTGCAACAGACAGAAAAAGATAACGACATCATAATGCAGCAGTGTTTGGGAAGTTGTGCTGTTAAGCTACCAGATCCAAGTTGCCGTCATACTGAAATGTACTCCAGACATACATAACTTTCAGAAACTTGTGGTAGCAGTGACTCCCTTTGGCTAATGCAATACCTGCCAAATCTAATCAGTGTAATTAGAAGAAGCTCACCACTTCACACTCACTAAAAACATCATCCACAAAAACCATGTCTATGCATTCATATTGATGTGAATATATACTGCATGTTTAAATTTGTATATTTTCCCAGCAATGACAGTGATGTTTGGTCCATTCATTTCACACTGAGGTTTTTCAGGACAAATGCTTACACACAAATAAAAGATGACAGCACAAACTTACCTCCATGTATGCAATGATCTCTAACGTAGAACCGGCAAATTTCATTAGTCTCTTTCTTAGTCTCTGTGAAAGCAGGGCTGCAGTCAGACATTGCCATATGTGGACAGTACTACAGTAAGTACATTTAGTTGATTACTGTACTAAGTATGATTCTTGAGTATCTGTACTTAACTTGTGTATTAATATTTTTGGAAACTTGTGACTTTTACTCCACTACATTTGAAAGACAAATACTGTACTTTTGACTCCACTACATTTGATATGAGCATGAAGTACTCATTACTTTTAAACACATTTGATTCTTAAATGCAATAATGCGATAGACCATCTTAAAGTTAATATTTTTAATAGTTAAATTTGAACTTGGCTGAATTGGCTGTGGTAATGATGGTGACAACATATTCTTCATCAGAACATCCTCCATGTAGCCTGGGAGAACCCAGAGGAACCTGTTAGCAATTGAGATTTGAGAAGTGGTCTGGTGTTAACCAGGCTATCCTCCATGATCATTGCGAAATTGGAATGAATTTAGACAATCACCTGACATTCACCACATAGCTAGATCTTTAGCCTACATTATTATGACCGCCGCGCAGCGAAGCGGCGTGGACCGTAACTTCGAGAACCATAGGGCCTAGGATGACCAATTTTTTGCGTATGTTTGCCTCCAGGGGCCATGTTAACCCATTCCATATGGACATATGTGCATAAACAGATACACACGCACACACATACATTCACAGTAATCATACGTATGACACATACACACACAGTAGACATATGTACGCATGCATGCACATGCACACACACAGGCACACACACAAGCACATGCACTTGTATTGGAGTAATATTTGACAAGGTGCATCTATACTTTCAGTTAAGTAAAGTAATTGTGTACTTCATCCACCTCAGGACATTGCATCCATCTTTGGCCACACGTATTTGTAGTGACATTTACTTTCTGCTATGGAGTTTGGAAAAGTCTAAGATACTATTATTTTCTCCCAACCATCTTGTTAACTTTGCCATACATAAAAAACATACTGCTCACCGTAGCTTTGCATTGGTGTGTCAGGCCACTGAAGATAATATCAAAGCAGTTACACCAATTTCCTGTGTATTAGCCGCATTGTGTATAAACCGCACAATGTTTTATGCAAATTAAGAAAGACAAAACCGGGTCGCGCCAGACCACTTCCGTCTTTGGTAATCTCTGTATTAATGGTGACGGTGGTACTTCCCTTACCAGTTTGGTCACATCTGCCCCTGTTATTGGCACCAGCTTTGGGCTTCAAGTCTTTAGCCAACGTACCCTTGAGTAGCATGACCCTCTGGTAGATGGAGGACATGGATTCCACCATTTTAATAGGAACACAATACGTCTGCAGCGTCTTCCTTGGTTGGGGCTCGGAGAAGTCATGTGACCGGTCGCAGCCTCTGGAATTGCAAGTGCCATGGATAGAGTCCTTGCAGATGTGGAGCGATTTGCAGTTGTCCTTGTCGTCACATATGCCAAAGTTACCATTGCTTAGGTTGTATCTGGGACACACCTGTACAAGAGGTAAATCACACACACACCACAGTGTAAAAATTAAATGAGTTAGCAGGCAGGAAAACAGAAACTTTAGTATTTAATCCAAAGGTAATATAACAGGGAAATATTTAAGGTCAAAGAGTAACTTTATATTGGCAGTTTTCTTTCAAACTTTGATATCAAAGAATAACTAGGGTTCAGTTACACTTGTAGCCCTTGAGCCCTTGTTTGCATTTAAGTTCTTGTCCATGATATTAAATGAGCTAATTGATTTTGCGTGGTTATTAAATTTAGTTAGACTTAAGAGTTTTCACTTTGTCCTCTGTTTTGACTCCATAAAGGATCTGATAGAGAACCCTTACTGGAGGAAGCAGTACATGCGAGCTGTCATTCTGTAAGAGCAGCAGTCTGATCTCTTCTCTGTTAAGCTTCTGCAGCTGATGGTCTGAGAGAACTTTCATGTTATACTCTGAGTGTAATTCATGTTTGAAATGACAGTCTCTGCAAACATGACAAAATGTGTAGAAGGGTCAGTGACAAAGATTATGTCAAGATCTTAACACCAGGCACAACATGGCAACAAGCATTACTGTGTCACTGATATGTTCCTTTCTATGAACGCCACTAAAGCAGCACAATTATAGATTTCGTCAGAGTATCATTTTTGGTTAGCCTAGAAATATAGACGCACCCTAGCGGCAGCAAATTACATTTGCTTCCAGGGCTAGTCTAGCAACTCTCTGTTGGCTTGTGAGCTTGAAAAATTAAACTTCTATCAGGCCAATCTAATCATGTATAGAGTCGTTATAGGCGGGCTTAACATAATGATTGATGGCAGAGTTGCAACGGTTTGGCTTGAATTCCCTGCTACTTGAAAACAAAGAAGATGGATTTTGCTGTTGGCCAACAGTGTGACACGAGTTAAGCTTGTTTTAAGTTGGCAAAAGTTTGAACTAGCCAACTAGCTCCGCTGGTGGGAAAACGCATGGGACTGCGTTTTTTAATGTGGGTCTGGCTCGTCAGGCTAATTTTTGGTCGCTGATTCCTGGGACCCTTTTTGGTTCCCAGGGCAACCTCCTGTCCCAAAGCTGGGCCCCTCGAAAGCTGGGTAGGCCAAAAGCAGCTTTCACGTAATAATCCGCCAATCGTTGCAAACAAGATTACAAAACTTCAAAAAAACCTCACAGTTAAACACATATACTGTACATGTACACACACACAAGTGCTCTCTCTCTCTCCGTCTCTCACACACATACTAGACTTGATGTTCAAGCAGTTCAGACATTGTTGTCTTGAAAGGGGAAAGCATGAACGACTTGATGCTTACAAAGAGTTACAGGAGTAGGATAGGGAAGGACTTGGGTTGCGTGACTTGCCGTTTACAAGGAGTTGAAGGAGGGCATGGAGAGAACATGGGAAATGTGCTTTATTTCTTTGCGTAACAGGTGGCAATACAATGAGGCAGTCATGACATGTACCATTATGCGGTACCATTTATCTAGATTATAATATGTTTGCATTACCTACTAGCAACCATTTAAGTAACATTAAGTAAGAAACTTGGACTTGCATTTGGAAGTTTAATGTATTTGAATAGCCTTCTTATGCTGTTCCTTATGCTTATGTTTGCTATCTGTGATGGCCACAGCCACACATGTTAACATCTCCCCACAGTTAAAAACACTTAGGCTAAAAACTGTTTTATTATTTCACCTTTTTGGTTTGTTGCACTGATTATTATTTACAGTCATCTAAACTGATAGCCAAATAACAAACACAATACAGTTTCTTTGATTTGGTTTATTTTGCTTTAACCTTTCATTGATTTACAGGGAGTGCACACGTGTTTCTTTGTGTTGAGTTACCCTGACTGTTGTGGGGCAGTCCCTTCCTGGTTGGGTGAAAGGAGTGGATGAGGGCTGAGGAGACCCTCGCAGGAGACTATCCGCAGGAGCCCTCGCCAAAATGTTTTGTTTGTTTGATTCAAGTCCTGGGGGGTATTCCAAGTATGTGGTTCAGTGACAAACCTGGGTAAGTTAACTCAGAGTAAGGGGTAGAGTAAGGTATATATTGGACATAATGTTCTATTTCACTTTCTCTCACTCCTAATAGAAGAGCTGCATAGCTTTATTCTCCTTACAAAACAATGCCATAGGACTCTTGTTGTAGTATGTTTACCACTTACTCTAAGTTCACTTATCCAGGTTTGTCACTAAACCATGTACTTGGAATACCCCCCTGTTGGTGTATTGCCCGTGTAACCCATTTGGTTGTGGCTTTTCTATGCCTGTGGCTTTATTATGCCTATGCACACAAGAGAAGATAAAAATATAATTAACTAACCACTTGTAACTCCTGAGTTAATCATGAATTATAGTATTAGGAAGTGGTTTATAAAATATATATCCTCACCCTAACTAATCATTAGTACATGTGTATGTAACAACTGTGAAATAATTTAAATTAGGGCTGTCAATCGATTAAAAAAATTAATCGAATTAATTACTCATACTCTGTGATTAATTAATCTAAATTAATCGCATATATCATTTTTGCTGTGAAGGTATTTTAAATATTTAAATTCAAATGAATCATTGAATAATCAGCATCAGTGACATTGAAGTTCAAAAACTCTTTTATTATTATTTTCACTGTTCAAATAATTGCCATAATAATCTATGATATGACCTAATATGCTGAGGAAATAAATTCAAATGTGCTTCAGGAAGAAGTTTTTTTTTCACATACAAGGCATTTCAGGCCACAGATATAACCTAGGGGACACAATGAAAATTAATTAACACTCCCCTCAATGTCAACACTTATTTCTTTGCATTGATGTGCGACTATAGAGTTGATGAACTCCGGTGATATGCAAATTCCTTGCTGCAGACATTGCAGAGGACTTTATTATCAACACATTATTTTTTATCAACACCATCAGGCCCTTTTTTTAAAAGTAAATGTTCCAATCAATGATCCAGGCAGCACGTTTTCTTTTCTCTCCTTCATTTTACAGTCTAATTTTTACTGACTAGAACGGCTCGGGGTCAAAGGTCATACGGAATCGATTAATCTGCACTAATTTTTTTAATCAGTTATTTTTTCTCAAATTAATGAATCGAAATTAATCAGTTATTTTGACAGCCTTAATTTAAATATTACTTCATCAACAAAATATTATTGCAAAATTTATGAACAAACCATTTATATCTGTGTGTACAAATAGATATTTAAGAATTAACAGGAACAATGCTTTACAAATGATGAACAAAGCATTTTGTAATAGTTTGCAACTGGTTTATAATAAGAAAATGATTTCATTACAAGTGGTTGTTTCATTACTTATTAAGTATAAATCATGTACTTACAAACATATTTTTTTGGATAGGCTTATTTACTATGAACAAACCATTTATAATTGTGTGAACAAATGCTTTACTGATGATAAATTATGTATGAACAAGAAATTACTAATTATGAACAAACCATTAACTAATAAGTAACAAAGGCTTAATAAATGATGAATTGTGTGTAGTTATTATAGTGTTACAGTATAATGACTTCAATATAACATACCTTATTTATGAAATGCTTGCAAAGTATAAACCACATAGGTCAGCTATATGGTCTTACTAAACAAGCAACAAACAACTTACCCTGCAACTATGTGTGGCAATTTAAAGTGACGGTTATTATGAAATAGTCATGATGAAAGAATGAGGGTGTGTTATTGACAATTTCACTTTCGTTTTTTAAGCAAGTTTAATTATATGGTTTGACCAGTTTTTCACAACACATTGACATTATTCCAAATACTCTCTAAAAATATATGAACTTTTTGCTTTTGATGAGAGTGATGAAAAATATATCACTATATAGTAAACAACTGGCCCATCGGGAGACTTGCGCTGGGAGATTTGAAAAAAGGTTTATCTCAAGCACATATCCAAAAAGCTATATTACGGTTAATAAAATAAAGCCCTCATCTTTGATTTATTTAACTTGATCAAGTTTTTGATGAGAAAGTGATATATGAAAAGTAATCCATACCTTCTCCAACATTTCCCGAGAAGATCATTCTGACAAAAATGAAGATTAGTACAGCCAGGACAGTCACTTTTTCTGCAGAGTCTGACATTTGTTTTGGCAAGTATTTGTTTGACACCATTTGTCTCTGTCTGAAAGAATAACTCTTCATTTTCAATGAGTGAATCAAATTCAGAGTAGTTTATATCTGGAAAGTGAGACACCTGTCCAAGGAGAATCTCATAATCTATTCTTCCTTTGTAAATTTTGTTGCAAATGATTTTCAAGATATCGGCTTCTGTCATTTTATATCGATATGGAGTAAGTTCAGATGTATTGAAAATCCTCGTTGGTGGTTGTCCAGGATAGTGACTGAGAGAAAACAGATCATATGCACTCAACTGTTTCCAAATCATAGAATAACTGGCAGAGCCAGTTAAGCATGACCGGGATCTACCCAGGCCCTGCCTAATTTTTTTTGACATCAGCGTACAAAACATCAGTTACAAAAGACATCAAAGGTTGTAAAACAGATAACATAACAAGCCCTCCTAAACACTACATTGCTGTGAAACTGAACCTGTGAAAAAAGGATTGTTACATTCTGTTTTCTGTAAAGCTTACAGTAAGTCTGACAACCCAACTTTCCCTGTGTCCTTATAGTATAAATGGATAGAAAAGACGATCAGACAAATCAGCAGTCAAATGTCTTTGGCACAGGGAGTGTTCACACTATAATTTTCGATGAGGTTGGAAATATGCTCATGTTGCATGTGTCGTTGCCCATTCAACCAGGGGGTCGTTTCTAGAAAGCATCGTTTGCTAACTTGCGTCGCAACCTTGGTAGTAGGCTCCATCGTTCTTGGATTTGGTGTTTCTAGAAAGGGTAGTTCGAACTCAAAATCGCAAACAAGGACGCAAAGTTTGGTCGTTTTAACTACTGCCCCTAGGCAGTCGCACTTGTGTCGTTCCTTGGTAGTTCCTGTTGGTGTCCGGAGCGCCTAACCAAAAATCACAACCGCCTAACCAAAATTTGCGAAGTGGATGTTTATCTCGTGACTTAATGATTGATCTATCCTGTAGCTTAATTTTGATTATAAGACACTGACTCCCCTACTTGGGCCATTCTTGCTATTTATGTTAATTTAAGTATTCCCTTGCTTTTATTATTATAATCTTCACAGACCCTTACATCAGCAGTGCTAAATGCTGTAGTGGCTAAAGTAGATGACTTATTATCCCAACGTTGTAGGTTCGATTTTCTTATGATGTGAGATTGTCCTCTTGCTTCTTGCTACCTGCAGGTGAACTAGTGTGACACATTCAATTGTTTTTGACTGATGTATTGTACCTATGGTCTCTCGATGTAGAGTAACTATACATAAATATGTATGGTCAAAACCTATTGTGTCTCGTAGACCTACTCTTACTCAGAGATGAAAAGAAGAGATAGGATGCGAACTCGAGCTGAGCGCGCAGTGCACCGACGCGCTCCCGTTGAGCCACGAGACAGTTGACAAGCTATGGGATACCCAGACATTTGTCCAGGCTATATATTTTTTCCAACATAGATATTTAACACAAATAATGACTCATATTGGTCTTCTTAAGTTAACTGTTTTATATGCTTGCAATAGGTTTAGGTTTTGGCTGGTGGCAATGACAATGCCAGCATTAATCACTCGGTTTAGATTAGAAAAATGTCGACATAGGCCGTGACAGAACATTTCTAGGGGGTGGGGTATTACTCGTTGCCACTGTTTCCACCAATGATATGTATCGCTGCATCATCAACAACGTTGTTGGAACTACGGTGTTCGAACGACGGAGGTAGCGAATTGCGACACAGGTACGATGCTTTCTGGAAACAGGTGTAACAGTGTCGTTGTTTGGTCGCAAGTTGCGTCGTACCATGGTGGTTGAGCAACGTCGTTGCTAACTTTTCTAGAAACGACCCCCTGAGCAGTTGCTGCTTACTCATTTCAGGGAGTAGTAAAATAAGTTCTCAAATGGGAATATATTTTGTCATTGTAATTTTTTAAATGGGCAAGAATTCTGTATATTTTACATTTAGCAGATGTTAGTATATTATTCTACTTTATGTCACTGCCAAGAGGATAAGAGTTCAGATTACCCTATATGATGTAATCAGTATCAAGTGTAGAGCTGTTGCAATGAGTGAATGTGTACACTGCATATTGTTATCACTGTTACTAGGCTACTTAAAAAAGAAATTCAAGACTGGGAATAGTAAAGTTGTCAAAAGACGGAGTCATGTAAGTTTAAGAGAGCAACACATTCATGAGATATGATGTAACATAAGATAGTTTTGCTTAGTGGCTCATAGTGCTGAACTTCATTGTCTTGAATGGATGGGTTGGGCCTGGTTGGATTGTGGCAGAACAGGATTTGCTGTGCTTATACATATTTGATGCACTGAATAGGGTATTCTTGATAAATCTGGTTTCTAATTCCAAAGCCAAACCCAGTGGGGTTAATAGGATCACCCACACTGCTGTCAAAGACATCACCTTCATAAGGCACTTTTAGTACAGCGGCTAAGCAGATTTTTCCCAGAATCGTTCTGTTTTTGCAGAAAGCACGAAACTTGGCACAGTTATAGTACTACCCCCAGTGATCAAAAAATGGAATAGAAAATGGAAATGGACCCCAACACATAGCGCTCCCTGGTGGCCGCTATCTTGACTTCAATTATGGGCACCAAAATATAATAATAACAATACATTTTATTTATAAAGCGCCTTTCAAGACACATACCATTTTTTCTACATTTATAATGCTATGCTGCTTTTAACACATAATATGATATGTCTACAGCCACCTTTCAGCATTATGAAATACATAATGTGACTCATGCATAATTAAAATGGCAGGCATGTTGGATTTTAAGGAAGTAACCATAAATTCTGAAACTATCTGTCACACAGTCAAAAACTGTGGTGTATTTAGGCTATGTATGAAGTTTCGGCTGTGAGACAATACCCTGCACTTGCCTGTGCTCAATCCTTCTTATTTGCCCCTTATAGGCTGGCATGCTAGCAAGGAGGCTAAAACCCATGGATGCTAGCGTCTGTCAAATCTCATGTAAAAAGTTATCATGTAAAAAAGATCAATTTTGTTTTATTATAGTTTTACATTTTGCATCCCATAAAAGGGTTATACCTGTCCTAGTATCTATGATTTAATCACTTAGGACAATGAAGCTAATTTCAGTACATAATACCTTAAGACGCATGCTTGTCAGTAAAACCAGCACTCTGGGGTTTGGGGACATGGATGCTATGTGATGGTGGATTTGTTGAAAAATAGCTGTTTTAGCTGGAAACACCAAAAGCTCAGTTTTTGAGAGATTAAGCTGAAGGTGCCGATCTTTCATCCAGACTGAAATATCCTTAACACATGCAGAAATCCGATGGCAAATGCTAGAGTCCTCAGGTGGAAATGACAGTTAAAGTTGAGTATCGTCTGCATAGCAGTGTTAGTCAAATCCATGGGAGTGAATGGTCTCACCCAAGAAAGTGGTATAAATGGAGAAAAGTAGGGGCCCTAATACTGATCCCTGAGGCACGCCTGTGGTGAGGTCATGAGACTGTGATACCGGTCCCTGACAAGACATGTTGAAAGAATGCCTTTGGATTCAAACCAGTCAAGGGCTTTCCCAGAAATCCCAGTTCAGATAGAAAGTGTAGAAAGGAGAATGTGCGCTCACTGAAGGGCGATTCCATCTCCCCTTAAAGTAGCCTACATGATCCAAAGGCCTATGTCTCCGTTGCTCGAGTTTATCATTAGCACTGGGCAATATTGGAAAATATAGGAAATGCGACGTGTCAGTTTGGCCCTTCTTTAAGGTTTCTGCCATTTAGATTAACAGCTCATGCATTCAGCTTGGGTGCTTGGGATATCCTGCGGTCAGAAACGCGGAAAACCTTGTATTTTCTATTATCTTCCCAGATCTATCTTGAGACCGAATTTCTTATGCAGCAGCCTAAAAACCATACTGGTCGAGATTTATGCTCATTTGTCATTGCAGGAGTGGTGATAAATGTATCGGTGGCACTAACTGCAACGGTGTCTGAGTGTGCAGAATCCCTCCACATCGCGCAGTTTGCATCGCGCAGTTTGCGCACAATCAACAGTAGCATAGTTGACACACGTGTCAGTCCGTGTCATGTTTCATTGTGAGTAGGCTTCAACATCAGTGTTCAATATGGATCTAATTTCAATCATAGGCATAATAATATTTAGACTTTTTTATGTGAGGGAGAGAACTCAGTTGGGGGGCACACTGGTCTGTTTGGACGAGCCTGGCCCCCTAAGGCCCGCCCCTGACGCCGGTGCTGAATTACGATCTTTGCGTTTGTTTATCGTTACCTAGCATCCTCGTCCAACTGAATGTTGTGGAATAGATTTGAGTGTTTGTTGAGGTCCAAGGTTAGCCTGGATACCAGACTCTCTGACTTCGCAGAGAGTCTGGCCTAGATCCATAGGCAAACGATGGGAGGGCACAGTTTGAGGTTTAAAATCATTGGAGTTCCTTTGAACCGCTTTGAACCAATCACTAACAACCGGCGTTTCGTCATACAGAGAAGTTTCTCTGCATCATGCCCTTAACAAGCAAGCTTGCATCTTATCAGCAAACAGTCACAAGTTTCATCTGCGTAACTCTTGCCAAAGCGTGCATCCTATGGTGTTTTTTGAATTCACCCAAGTCAAACGTTTAAAAGCATTAGTAGCCTATGTCCGAAGGGCCAGATTTAGCGCCAGTCATTTTCGGGTAAAATGGCCTTTTGAATGGGAGACTACTATTTTGATACATGATCGCGTAAAAATGGCCTTTTGAATGGGACACTACTATTTTGCTACATGATCGCGTAAAAAATGTTCAAACACTAAGAAGGCTCGACAAAATAGCAATTTTGACGCGATCATGAACTAAACTAAAGCTTGACTTGGCTACATTCACAAAAACACCCTAGGATCCATATTGGCAAAAATTACGCTTTAATTCACGGGACATTCAGTCCTTTTTGTAACTTATGAAGAAATATGTAGGCCATTTGTTACTGACTCATCCCAAAATTAGGCTACATAATTCGCTTCAAATACCCAGCAGTGAAGGACACATAACTTAACTGTGGAACTTCCTATATAACCAAAGATCCTTGATTGCTCTGCTTTAACCCACTCTGGTATAAAATAGCCAAGTAGGCCTTTATCATCTTAGTGGTAGGGAATACGTTCGTATTTCAAGTGACAAAATTAAGGTATGACTAAAGTTTACCTGATGTTATAACATGTACTCAAATGTGACTTCGTTTGTGACACTCCTTTTAATTAAGCTAAAAATAGAAATGGAATGGTCGCTTAAATCCAACGTACACACAGATAGCTCACACCAACCTTATTTTGTGCCTTTTATTCACGTTTGCTCAAAGATTTCATAAGTATATAAGCCCTCCCTACATCAATGTATTCCAAGCGGTCTGCTTTGGGGGCGGGGACGTAGTAATTGAAACACCATGCCTGTGCAACGTAATCGCTCTCAGGGATGCCCTCTGTTCGCTGGTTGGTTCGGTGGCCAGAAGCCGAAGTAAACGAGGGCGAATCAAGCTATTCCAGACGGAGTACTGTAGGGAAAAGAAATCGAGCGGAAGTACGTAGGCAGATGGAGGCCAGGCTAGTCCAAGCCAAGGTAAGAGACGCAGGTCTTTATTACCAATGTGATGTTTCTTACGAATCAAGCACCGGGTGATTTCGGCAATGTGTGATTTGTAGCTTATGCAGAGAGCTGTGGTGTTTACCGGGGAACAGTGTGAGCGACTTAGCGTGAGAGTTGGCATTGGCCTTGCTTCCAGAGAAACGTGGGATTACCAGTGCATTATGTGTTTTTTATGTTTGTTTTAATTAAAGGGATCCAGGGATGTAGTGGAGGCTGAACGCAAGTACTGCAAATGCAATTTATCTACCTCCACCATATTCAAACATGTTCTAAATGCCTTTTTAAAATTCCAATGGCACAGTCCACCTTACCATGATCACAGAATTCATACCACCTCTTATTTTACCACTACACCTCTGCAGGCATTGTGTACGCCACTGTTTAAGTCTCCCACTTTATAGTCGTGTGCCGGTGGGTATTGTGAGGCCCGTTGGGCACACATGGCTGAAGTTGGCCCCAGATTGAAAATGCTGTAGAGTTTTGACTCCACCTTAAATATTACCGTTTTCTACCACCAGGGGACAGTGTTGACTGCATTTCCGAGATGACATCGGTAATCGCCAACCAATGTTGGTAGGAAACGAACAGGCACTCTTCACAGACTTATAACAGCCTCTGGATATATATATATTTATCTACCTGGATATATATATGTGTATATATATAGATTTTTTTTTGTTGAATGGACCACCCCTGCTGTGTCCTCATGTGACTGGCACCCCAGTCATGCGTGTGATGGTGGTCACTGACCATACCTGCTCTGGTGCTGACTACCCTTCACCATGCCTTAGTTATGCTGCTATAGCATAGCGCCGTCATGGACTTTTCATGTGTCACACCGTACAACCCCTATTCTCTCCCCCTCCCTCTCTCAACTCTCCGTCCTACAGTACCTATCCTACCTCTTCTCTCTGTCTTGCCATTCAACTCACTCCTTTCTCCCTCTCTTGCCTTTTCCGTCTATAGTATAACACTATTAAAGTAACATTGATATACTGTACTTATTAATACTAACCATCATGACTAGTGGCGTAACAAACCAATGGTGGGCCCAGGTGCGAGAGCGCTACGCGGGCCCCATACCGACATACTTTGGCCCAGGATGAATTAGCTCTAATACATGCAATACACATTAAGGGTGACTTCAATTGTTTTGCAAAGGGCCTGAGGCACCGAAGTAGTTTAGTAGTTACAGATTACAATTTCAAATAAAAAACACACGACTACATAGGATCCATTACATGTAAAAACATCAAAAAATAATTTTATTAACAGCCTGCAGGCCAGGGTAATCTAATATTACTGCATTAACATCAACTCGCATGGATTTATGGGAACACTCACAGGGCTGCCAACTTTTCAAAAAACCTTGGAGTGAGATTTGGTGGGGCCAACCAAAATTTTGCTGCATACATTTTTGTTTGGCTCATTCAGCATTATACCGTACAGTAAAAAAAACGCACATCAGTGGTTCTCAGGTGTAGGGACCAGGCATGGACGGATTATGAGCTTTCGGGCCCTTGGGCCCAGATGTATTAAGGGCTCCCCACTAATTGTCGTATATGTGGAAGGGGGGTTTGGGGGTACTCCCCCAGAATTTTTTTAATTAGTTTAATGTGATTTCCTGTATTCTGGTGCATTTTGGGGATGGGCAATACTAAATTCAATCAGATTCATAGCCTACATCCTGATGTGTTGATATTGAGGCAATGATTCCATGCAAAGGCTTGGGCTTCAGGGCCCCCTGACACCTTGGGCCCCTGGGTCTGGGCCCGGAAGGCCCGTGCAGTAATCCATCCCTGGGACCAGGGTCCCAGAGTTATATGAACATTGGTATCAAAGGGATCTAGCCTACTACTAGGACCATGGGTGTCGGAGGCATTGTGAAAGTGGGTGGGACATTTCAGCGGTGGGGTATGGGGGTCCTCCCCCAGAAATTTTTTTTTGGACTAGATGCAATTTCCTGAATTCTGGTACATTTTAACAGGTTATTTAGATACTTCTATATAACAAAATAAAGCCAGCCTACGAAATTAATAAAAAGTAAATCATGCATAATTTAAAAATAACTCAATAGGCTACTTGGCTACGCAATAAGGTTTCCATTACAGCACCGCGGATGGTTTGTTTGAAATCCCGACACATGGAACGTAATAGTGATCATCAAATACCTTCCCAGATTTCAGTGCCCATCAGTCCCAACATTTAACAATATAATCAAACAGTCCAAAAGTAAATTAAATATCAAACTAAACCGAAAATGTCATGCTTTAGAAGGCCTACCAGTATGCCGCTCCAAGAAACGCATGTCTCAAAATAAAACTTGCATAAGAAATAAAGGGCTGTCTCGAATACAATCCTGCCCCTAAAGGCCTGTACTTTGTCTTAAGACCCCGGCCATAATTTGAGGATTTACAGTATCTAAGTAGACAAACTGGCTTCAGATATCCAACAGAGTGAATAGAGATTGTGCAGTCTTAGCTGTGGTTAGTGACGTGATGCTGTTAATGGGGAGTTTTACATACCCTAGCGTAAACCTATAGGTTATTATTTATTTGGCATACCTATAAGGCTTTTTACCTTATCAAAAGTGAGGGGGACGACTGATCTCTTCAACACTGCGGGGGATTTGGCGCTTGTCACTGTGTGTGTGACAGAAGCGGAATGGGAGAATGCGTGTAACAAAAAAAAAAAAGTTTATGAGCGATTTACGCGAAAATGGGAGAATCCAATGAAAATGACAATGAAGCACTAAACAGATGCTGAAAACAGCACTGGTATTTCACACGGCAAAAGTGGGGGTGGGGGGTCCAAACTAACAATTTTAAAGAGTGGGTGGGTGTTTTGTAAGAATTTAAGAAATGTTTGTATATTTTGCATCAATCAGATGCACTTTCAAAATAAATTCAGAGGTCAGACTTGCTTATTTTTATGGAAATATTTGTTATAAGCTATTTTGCACTTCAGAATTATAACCATGCACACACAGGTGGAATAGTTATGGTGATATTGCAATAAGTTCACAACCACAAAAACATATGCTACATTTCACAGTTCAGAAATGTGTGTACATTTCAGCACTCCATGAAATTATGCAGAAGTGGTCACCTGTGTTATTCAGCTAGTTTATTTAAGATAATATATTGGTCATTGTAATGGCCATAGCCTATAGCCTACATGCTATTCCTTTTTCAGGATGTACCCATATCTGCATGATGTGAATGTTTGCATATGGCTTATGTCAGGCTTTATATCAATATTTGTGTCTCGTTATTTGATTTTCTTCATATTTTTGCATTAATGTCACTAGGAAGCATGCCAATATAAATATATTCATTTATCTGTAATGGGATTGGCTGGAACCTGACAATACTATCCCATGATAGTGGGATAATCTATGGCTGAGCAATTTACAAAAATGTATGTAGGCCTACTGACAAATAGTTAACATTAGAATACATTATAATTTCGCCCCAATGAGGCTATGTAGAAATGTGTTGCAATTTCAAAACCGGATTACTCAGGAACCACTTATTGCACAGAGGCATGCTTTATATCCTCGTATTCGGTAGGTTTGCTGTTTATTGTGAAATAGGGTTTTCCACGTGTTGTGTGAAGGGTTAGTGAAATATTAAACCGAGAGTAATGGGTAAATGCAAATATGATTAGCCTAAATTGCACGTCGGTTCAATGTTAATTCTCTCGCGAACCATTTATCACAGCAACTTGGCGCTAATATCATTGGAAAGCTTAGATTCCGCACGTTCACATGATGTGTGATATCATATGTATAGGTTTAGTTTAGTTGAACCTCATCTGCCAGGTATTTGACCTACCAGGTTGACACTTCAGCGTGAAAAATACTCAATAATACTCAAAGCATACCGGGGAAATGGGGGGGGGGGGGGGGGGATGCGCCTGGGATGGCTTCTGAAGTAGCATCGCAAATGAGAGAAAATTTAGAAAATTCCACAGACAGGGGGTGCTCTTGAACCCTCTCACCGTCTCTGAAAGCATAATCGTGGCTCAACAGGTAGATCTATAGATAGGCTAAACTCATTTTTCAGGCATCTGACCGACCGGGTTGACACTTCAGCGTGAGAAATCGGGGGTGTGGCGTGTGAGCGTGTGAAATTAATCAAATGCGTGTGTCTCACGGCCAATGCGTGAGAGTTGGCACCTATGGACAGTCACTCAATGCGCCTCTTCAACCCTCTGCTGAAACTGCAAGCGTAGATTGCTTGCTTATAAACTCGCACTGCGCAGAAACAAAACTTAATGTAGCCTAACTTATTTAACCGTGCAGAAACCAAATAAAATCATTCATATGCATACAATCCCCAATATGCGTGAATTAGGCCGTTAGAAGAAAGCCATCTTACGAGCTTTCGTTGTGCAAAATCGTCAACGATGTTCCCAATATTTAATGCTCTGGCTCTCGTATTTTCAATGGACAGGATAGCTAACCCACTGAGCCTCTCCTGCCCCATGCTGCTCCTTAGGTAGGTCTAAGTTTGAGTTTGGAAAAAGATCGCTCAGCTGTTGCCACAGTCACAGGCAGGCAATGTCAGAAACAACATGAGAGCAGTACACACTTCCCCGAATGTTACGTCCTGCCGCTTCTTGCAGCCGCTCTTGTGTTTGAAGGGCATTTTGGTCGGAACGATGACTGAAATGTGCAGCCACCATCCATTAAAAAAATCACAACAAATCACTTAGCCTACCCAGAAATCCTTGCTGCATCTCAGTAGAAAGAAAGATACTCTGGCGAAACAGTATGAGGACAAAGAAAGATGGTAATTTGATTTAGCCGTTTTTATTTGATAGTTTGATTCTTAATGGTGAAGTTCAAAAAAAAAAAAAAAAAAAGGAGGCAGGGCAGGGGTAGCGACGGGCCCCGGGAGGTCACGGGCCCTGGTGCGACTGCACTTGCTGCACCTACTATAGTTACGCCACTGATCATGACTCATAGTAATACTAACCCACTCGATATCTCTCTTTCTTTCCACCGGATGCTAATGCTAAGCTTGCCATGAAACAACTGCATTCTGCTATCAGTAAACAACAAACTCTGCATCCCGAGGCAACCTTCATTGTCGCGGGTGACTTCAACCACTCGAATTTAAAAACTGTACTGCCCAAAATTCATCAAAATGTATCATGCCCCACAAGAGGAGATAATATTTTAGACCATGTCTACACAAACATAGCTGATGCCTACAAAGCCGCTCCCCTCCCCCACCTAGAACACTCAGATCACCAGTCATTGTTTCTACTGCCCATGTATTCAGCACTCATCAAACATGTGAAACCAACAGTAAGTGTGGCCAGAGGGAGCTGACTCGGCACTTCAGCAGCGTTTTGAAAACACTGACTGGAGAGTGTTCGAAACTCAGGCCACCCATGACTTCCACACGGACATTGATTCATATGCCTCCTCCGTTTTGGACTATCAACTCCAACATCAACAGTGTCACCACCTTCAAACGGATTACGACTTTCCCTAATCAGAAGCCATGGATGAACAGTGAGGTCAGAGTCCTGCTGAAGGCAAGAGACATTGCATTCAGATCTGGTGATGCTCAAGCCTATAGCTCATCCAGGGCTAATCTGTGAATCAGAATGCTGTTCATTGACTTAAATTCAGCATTCAACACCATCATCCCTTCCAAATTGGTCACCAAATTCAGTGAACTGGGCATCAATACCTCTCTCTGTAACTGGATTCTGGACTTCCTAACTAACATACCTCAGTCTGTTAGGTTAGATAATCACACATGCTCAACCATCACCCTGAACACCGGCGTATCACAGGGATGTGTGCTGAGCCCTCTCCTTTACTCCCTCTTCACTCACGACTGCACACCTGTACATGGCTCTAACATCATTGTCAAGTTTGCAGATGACACTATGGTGATTGGTCTCATCACCAACAACAATGAGATGGACTACAGGGAGGAGGTCCAGCACCTAACATCGTGGTGCACTGATAACAACCTGGCTCTCAACACCAAGACCGAGCTCATTGTGGACTTTAGGAAGTCTAAAGCTAGCACGCACACACCCATTCTCACATTTTGAGGACCTCTCTTGGACCCTCAACACCTCTACCCTGATCAAAAAGGCTCACCAGTGCCTCTTCTTTCTGAGAGGACTAAAGAAGGACCATCTGTCTCCTCAGATCCTGGTGAACGTCTACCGCTGCACCATCGAGAGCATCCTCACCAACTGTGTCACAGTTTGGTATGGCAATTGCTCTGCCCACGACCGGAAAGCACTGCAGACAACGCATCATCGGTTCTTCAATTTGAGTCTACGCCTTGGACAAGTTCCAACACTGTGGAAGACATCATGTCTCACCCCTGTCCCTAAAAAGCCACATCATAGTGAGCTTAACTCTTTCCCGACAGCCCATAGAGAAATCAGTACGTACGTACTGATGACGGAAATTAATAAAAGTATAATTTTTCTTCACTGAAACCCCGCGAAAACGTCTTTGTATGTCAATGAGTGTCTAAGCCAATCAAATAAATGGGTTTTCCTTGGATATGTGTTGAATTTTTGCTATTGGTTAGATTTTATATTTTGTGATTGGTTGTTAAGCGCCGATCGCGATATTTCAACATGGCGAGTAATGACAATCGACCGAGGTTCAGTGGTAGTAATGACATACTTTTCATCTGTTTTTAAAAGTACATACGCCCATGTTGTCTAGTGATATGAAACTGTGTGGTGTGAGAGGGTAGGGGCCAAATCTGTAGTGTAACTCCGTGTGGGAGGTATCTGAATCTGTTGGGTCATTTTCAGCAACACTGACTCTGTTGGGTCATTTTAACTGTTCATCTGTTTTAACAGTCTAAACTGTGTTAACATGATTATTACACATTGACCAAAAAAAAAACATGATTATTAACCAAAATAATATGTATGAGATGAAATTGTAAGTTATTTTTTTGATACAAATGTGATATTGCAACTAATTTTGATAATAAAACTATATAATGGTTATTTAGGCTCGTCTGTATACATAATTTCAAAATGAGTTATTTAAAGTTCCTTTCACCCAATTGCTACCAAACTTGGTATTTATTTAGCCAACAGGTAAATGCAACTTTCTGCTATTTCACTTTTTTTTTATAACATGCTGTGTTGAAGCTGTAGAGCTTCACAAACTCAAAAAATGTGCCCGGAATATGCAAATTGTATGCTAATTGATGCTAATTAGCATATATAAATAATACATAATTGTCATGTCAAACATATATTTGTGTAGCCTAACTATCTGGCTTCAAGAGAAAATGGATGGTTTCTTTAAGATATGCTTAGGTCACCCACAGCAGAATGAAATATCAAAGGAGTCATTTTTGGCCTATTTTGGCCCTGTCGGGAAAGAGTTAATGACTACAGACCTGTCGCTCTAACATCTTAGCTATGCTCAGACCCCAGGTACGCCATGCACTAGACCCGTTACAGTTCGCGTACCAGGAGAAAGTGGGCGTGAATGATACCATCACTTATCTCTACACAGGACACATTCTCACCTAGACAAGGGGAAAAGTGCTGTGAGAATCATGTTCTTTGATTTCTCAAGTGCTTTTAACACCATCCAACCCCTCAGACTGGGAGACAAGCTCTTGCAGATGGGTGTGGACGCTCACCTGGTAACCTGGATTACAGATTACCTGACTGAGCGACCACAGTTCGTCAGACTGAAGAACTGTCTCTCTGACACTGTGATCAGCAGCACCGGAGCGCCACAGGGAACTGTGCTCTCTCCAGTCCTGTTCACCCTGTACACATCTGACTTCTGCTACAACACTGAGTCATGCCACATGAAGAAGTTTTCTGACGATACTGCAATTGTGGGGTGTATCAGGAACGGGCAGAAGGAGGAGTACAGGAGCCTGGTGGAGGACTTTGTGCAATGGTGCAAACGCAATCATCTCCAATTCAACACTTCAAAGACCAAGGAGATGGTGGTGGATTTCCGCAGGTCTAAGCCCACTCTGCTACCAGTCTCCATTGATGGGGTCAATGTCGAGGTGGTAAGCACCTACAAGTACCTGGGTCTCCACCTGGACAATAAACTGGACTGGTCAGCCAACACTGACGCACTCTACAAGAAAGGGCAGAGCAGGCTGTACTTCCTGAGGAGGCTGCGCTCCTTCAATGTGTGCAGCAAGCTCCTCAGGATGTTCTACCAGTCTGTTGTTGCCAGCGTCCTCTTCTATGCAGTGGTATGTTGGGGAGGAAGCACAAAGAAGAAGGATGTGGGGCGACTTGACAGGCTGGTAAGGAAAGCTGGCTCTGTAGTGGGAGCTGAAATGGAGTGCATCACTTCAATATCTGACAAAAGGACCCTGAACAAACGGATCAACATCTTGGACAATGAGTGTCATCCACTCCACAGCACTATTGTTAAGCAGAAGAGCCTGATCAGCTGGAGACTTCGCCCACTGCCTTGCACAACAGACTGAGGAAGTCATTCGTCCCCAGGGCCATTGAACTGTTCAATGCTTCACTTAAGGGAAGAGGAGAAATAGACTTCTCGGCATAGTCTGTCTGCCTCTTCACCACCTCCATGTCTTCAACTGTCTGTCCACTAGCCACTTTACCATTGTCTTCTGCCTCTGCCTGCTATATTAGCACATATGCATAACCCCTCCCTCCATGCCACAGCGAACTGTGGCCACACTTATACCTTTCTTAATATAGTTATATATATATATATATATATATATATATATATATAGATATATAGATATATAGACTTTATTCTTGCACTGTTTGACTTACTCATTTGCAACATCACCATGACACTCATCCACACAGAGCACCTTACCTTATGCACAGAGAAACACAGGCTCAGTCCCTGCCTCAGTCATTGCAAGCGCATCTTGATTGATTGATTAATCACCCACTATGTGGATACTGTTTTTTAGAATTGATTTAGACTAAGTGTTATTTAGTATAATTGTATTTTAGTATATTTAGTATATTCTTTATCTTCTACTGTCCTTATTGCTTAGTTGTGTTTTTATATTATATACTTTTAATTACTTTTTCTGCTGACAGTGAATGTGTGTGTATGCTACTGAGACCTTGAATTTCCCCTGGGGATCATTAAAGTATCTATCTATCTATCTATCTATCTACTCCCTTACGTTGAGGCCATCCAGGGCAGGTGATGCTTACGTAAGGCAAGCAGCATAATCAAAGACTGTTCTCACCCCAACCACAGACTGTTCACCCCACTCCCCTCCGGGAGGCGTTACAGGTCTCTCCGCAACCGAACTAGCCCCAATCACCCCCCGCCTCCTTGCCTGTGCCTGTTGACAACAAGGAGGCCGTAAATAAACCTAAGCAATATGCTAGATATAGCATATTGGGTCTTGAAATATTCACAAGAATCCATGGAAATTGAATATTCATGTCATGTCATGGGGAGTTTCCATAGGGCATTTTACAAAACGCATGAGCATACCTTGGCAAATAATGATCTAAAGTAAGTAGTTTTCATTCTATATTAATCTACTTTTGCACACAGCTTCACAAGACCTGATGTTAGGGCTCAGTTGTGTTTCTAAGTCATCTCAAGTGACCTAGAGGGCAGAAATGTGGTCAGTTCAGAGATGCTTGTTATCCGGCAGAATGAGAAAATAATATTCTAGCCTCTGTAACTCTGTGTGAGTACATCACACAGTTTTTCTGATTGTTGTCCAAGAAACTACAGTGTCTAAGCTTTCCAAAGAGGTCAGGGATTTAATTATAGGCCAAAGTATGTAAGAGTATGTTATTACATTATTGGCAAAACGTTATTACATTATTGGTTTAGAAATGTTATTATATTATTGGCAAATTATTACATTATTGGCTTTATTACAATAAAATTATTACGTTATTGGTCGTTATTATGTTTTTGAGCGTTATTACATTATCGCTAAAAGTCTAATCTGTCTAAAGTCTAAAGTCTAATCCTCTGAATTTCTTGTCAAAGTGCAGCAGATTGATGCATTTAAACAAAACAAAATTTTCTTCCGGGGGCATGATCCATTAGGTCGCATATGAAGACATTGGAACTCATACAGAACTCTGCTGCAAGACTTTTAACTAGGACCAAGAAGAGGGAGCACATCAACCCTGTGTTGGCTGAACTGCACTGGCTCTGTTTCCTATAGAATTGGTTAATGACTCACAAAGCTATAAATGGCATAGGATCTTCATACATCTCTGAGCTTTTAATATCTTATCAACCACAAAGGAACCTTAGATCTTCCAATGCTAATCTTTTAAATAAAATAAAATAATAATAATAATAATAATAATATTAACTTCAATTTATATAGCGCCTTTCAAGATACCCAAGGTCGCTTTACAAGAGTGGGAGTAGGGGGGTAGGGGCAGGGTGGGGGTTTAGGGAGGGTAGGCAAGAGAGAAGAGGTGTGTTTTGAGGTGCTTTTGGAACTGTGTCAGAGAAGTGGCGGAACGGATAGGAGGGGGCAGGGTGTTCCAAAGGGTAGAGGCAATTGCACAGAAAGCCCTGTCACCAAAGGTCTTGAGTCTGGTGCAGGGAGTGAAGAGTAAGTCCTTGCTGGTGGAGCGCAGGGACCGTGACTGGGTGTACGGGTGGAGGAGGTCAGTGATGTATTTGGGTGCCAGTGAGTGAAGTGATTTGTAGGTGAGGAGGAGGATTTTGTAGCTGATGCGTTGTTTGATTGGCAGCCAGTGGAGTTTCTTGAGGATGGGGGTGATGTGCTGCCAGGGCTTGGTGTGGGTTAACACCCTGGCAGCTGAGTTCTGGACATACTGCAATCTGTCTAGGGCTTTGTTGGGCAGCCCAGACAGGACACCATTGCAGTAGTCCAGACGGGAGGTGACAAATGCATGAATGAGAGTTTCGGTGACTGAGTCGGTGAGTGACGGCCGGAGTCTTGAAATGTTACGGAGGTGAAAGAAGGCAGATTTGGTGATGCTCTGGATGTGGAAACTGAATGAGAGTGTGGAGTCCAGAATGAGGCCCAGGTTCCGCACTTTGGGAGATGGGGAGGTGGGACAGCCGTCGATGAACAGGGTGAGGTCTCCAACCTTCCTGAGCAGTGGTGCCGGGGCCACCACCATGAGCTCTGTCTTGTTGGTGTTGAGTTTCAGAAGGTTGTTGGTCATCCAGGTTTTGATATCATGCAGACAGTTGTTGAGTTGTATTGGTGGGAGTTGTGAGGAGGGCTTGGTGCTGACATACAGTTGGGTGTCGTCTGCATAACAGTGGAAACTGAGTCCATGGTTGCGGATGATCTGACCGAGGGGGAGCAAGTAGATGGTAAAGAGGAGGGGGCCAAGGAAAGATCCCTGGGGGACGCCATGGTTAACTGTTGCAGTGGTGGAGTGGGAGCCTTGCAGAGTGATGTATTGTTTACGGTTGGAGAGGTAAGACTGGAACCAAGAGAGAGCAGTGTCGGTAAGGCCGATGAGCTCAGAGAGACAGGAGAGGAGGATGGATTGGGAAATGGTATCGAAGGCAGCAGAGAGGTCGAGGAGGATGAGGATGGAAACAAGGCCGTTGTCTGCAGCAATCAGGAGGTCGTTTGTTATTTTGATGAGGGCGGTTTCGGTGCTATGATGGGGTCTGAAGCCCGATTGGAGAGGTTCAAAGAGCTCATGGTGGGACATGTGATGTTGTAGCTGGGCAGCCACTGCTCTTTCCAAGATCTTGCTCAGGAACGGAAGGTTGGAGATCGGACGGTAGTTGTTGGGGTCATCTGGGTCCAGGCCTGTCTTTTTGAGTGTTGGGGTCACGGCCGCCAACTTAAAGCTGGAGGGTACCTCACCAGAGCCAAGTGAGGCGTTGATGATGTCAACCACCGGGGGGCAGATGGTGGGGAGACAGGCCTTCACAAGGGTCGTGGGTAGTGGATCCAGACTGCAGGATGAAGTCCCGGCTTTGGTCAAGAGGTCGAGGACTTGATCAGCATCCAACAGGGAGAAGGTGGAAAGGCGGCGCTGTGGTGGGCAGGCAGAAGGATGATACATGTCCTGCAGAGGTAGTGTGGCCGGCGGGGAGGGTGTAGATGCCTGGAGCTGCTGGTGGATGGTGGCCACTTTCTGGTGGAAAAAGTCCAGGAACCTGGAGCAGAGGTCAGCGGCATCAGAGGGTTGCGGAGCGTCGGGAGGGTCAAGAAAGCGGTTGATGGTGGAGAAAAGCATTTTCGGATGCTTTTGTTGGCTGTTTATAAGTGTGGAGTAATGGAGTGTTTTTGCCTGGGTGAGAGCCTCTTTGTAGCACTTGATGTGGTCTCTGTAGGCTTCGAGGTGAACAGTGAGGCCGGATCTTTTGTGAAGCCTCTCAAGCCGGCGCCCCATGGACTTAACCCTCTAGGCGCCACAGTCGACTATAGTCGACAAGATGCGGTACTGAATAAAACGGCCGATTTAGTCAAATAGGGTGTCATATTTCGTTCGACCTCCACTCCACTAGATGGCAGACATGTCATACGTCATCCCAGAGTCGAAAAAAAGGGCACGCTTTAAACAAAACTTCCTAGCTACAGCGCATTGAATCAGTGCGTGAAATACCGGAGCTAGTGTGCGTGTGAGCCACTTTGTCAGAGCGATATTGTCAACGTCAGCGAGTATTTGCATTAGATTATCGTCTAATGGCATCAAAAAAGTTTACCTGAAATGAAGTGTTGGGTCTTCTATTCGCGGACCCTGATTCTGAAGGGGAATATCTGCCTTCAGAAAATGACGGTGATTCGTTTAGTGAGGCTTCAGATGCGTCCCTGCCTTGCAATGATGCAGCTGGACAAAGTGAGAGTTTACTCCATAGTTTAGCTTACACCAAGCACAAACGTTGAATCGTTTGCCCAATGTCACTGGTGGGAATAATGTTTCACGGGTTCGGAGTGTTCATCGGGAAGTTAGCAGGGTGTTAGTGGTGTGGCGAACGAGGCTGGAGGTAGCATAATGGAGGTAGCATAATGTCCATAGCGCTAGCTTCTGTCTTCTGAACGTGTGCCTCTCCACAATCGTGGCGACAGTAACGTGGTGGAGCCTTTGTCTAATGCCACTAGGTATGTTAGACGAGGTCGAAGTGCTCATAGGACAGTTAGGGGGGAACGTAGTGGCAGTGTGGGGAGTCGCAATGAGAATGACAGTAGGCCTAGTCCGAGCTGCGCAAATTCTCTCCACTCGGCGCACGCGAGGCAGATCTGGCCATGCTGCTCGCATGGTGGAGGTGGTGACACGCTCTCTCCCTCTCCCACACACACACACATTAGGTCATGCATAGTCTATCACAAGATGATGGGAATGCCGGCCCTGTATGGATAGGGATAGGGAGTCATTATCTCTACAGCAAAAGGCCTGCTACATAAAAAAAAAATGTCAGCCATTTATTAGTAATGATTTACACTGTTGATTTGCTATCTACTTCCCTGATCATTTAGAACATACACTATGTGTTCCTTTTTGTGTGTTCATGTCCTTGTGATGTGCGTGTCTTTGTCAGCTAAGAAAAAAACAAAAAAAATACTAACATTGTCTCTTGTCTTGTCTCGTCATCTCACTCCTGATCTGTGCCTTGCCGTGGCAAATGAGCTTTTGAACTAAACAGGTCTTGTCTACTTGTGTTTGTGTGTCATCTGAATAATATATATGTGCCCCATACATGGAATCAGAGTGCCTACTGTATGTAGTAAATGGAAAATCTCTACAGCAAAAGGCCAGTCTACCGCTACATGCATTTGGTTTGTTTCTGCCATTTATTAGTAATGATTTACACAGTTTGTTCACTACTTACTATTTACCTGAGCATTCAGTATTGTGCAATATAGCATACAGAAGGTGAGGGACATTTTGGGGGGAAAGAAGTGGTGCATTTTATCATTCAAACATGCGACTTTTCATGAAAATTCTATAATCCAAGATGGCCGCCACCATATGACGTCATAATATGCAAATTAGATATAAACATTTAATCTCTACATAAACTTTGGGTCATCCTTAATATTTCTCTAATTTACAGAAAGTCTCTATCTCATCACTTTTAAGATATAGCCTTTTGAAATGAAGATGTCAAAATTGATCGTTTCGGAAAAAAACCTCTGGCGCCTAAAGGGTTAAGCCTCCGCAGCTCTGGGGTAAACCAGGGAGCGGGGCGGGTGTAGGAGACCAGTTTGGTGGTGAGTGGAGCAACAGAGTCCAGGCCGAGGAACACCCTGCTTCTGTACATCAAATAGGAAAATTCTGTAAACATCTTTAAAAACAAAAAAACTTATTATTATTATTATTATTATTATATGGCCTATGACATCTTCAAAAATGGTATATAAATCAGCCTGAACCATGTCCAAATACCACCCCCCCCCCCCCCCACTCCCCATTCAAAGTGGTATTAAAAAGTCTTCCATTTAAGTTGGAGGATCCTCGGGTACACGGACACTGGGCACTCTAGTAGTAGGTCTCTCTTTCCACCCAACCTGCAAGAAGAGATGAGGGGGAAGAATGGTTTCAGACACAGTCACACCAGAATCCATACATAAAAAACACACACACTTTCTCAGCCATCACCGATCAGACGACTATTCATAATGAGGTACTTATAAGTGTATTAGGGACCAAGTTTTATAATATTTACATTTGTTCATTTAGCAGACGCTTTTATCTAAAGCGACGTCAAGTACAGTGCCTACTGTATACTACTATCAGGGTTCCCACGGGTCATGGAATTTCTGGAATATCATGGAATTTTGATAAAGTCTATTCCAGACATGGAAAGTCAGGGAATTTGATCATATTTGGGGCAAAATCATGCAATATCAGGGAACTTTGTTGTAGCAGTTTAGAATATATACTTGGTAAAACACATTAATACAAATATAATTATTTCCATACAAAATTGGTGTATATCTGGTTATTAGATTTACTGCTTGTTTGAATGGTGATGGTTAGCCCAACTTTGTTTATTCTATGACCATTTATTCATATTCCGCTCTAAAAAAGTCAAAGATATTTGAATGCTACATGGCTGCTCTGAAATCTTCTCATTATAGGTCATGGAAATTCAGGGAAAAGCAAAATACCGATGCATTTATTTGACATATCATATGGTTTAAAATGATGTTACGCCCCAAACACACCCATTTGACTGATTAAAAAACCTAGGAACACCTTGTTGCGCCATGCGCTCCACGTTTGATAACGAAACCCCTCCCAATGTGAGCTGGACATCCTACTAAATTTGAATAGACTTTTGACGAGTGACGATGCACTTTAGAATGTCATGATAGGGCCCGTAATGTTTTTCGATGTTGCGGTGTATTTTGTAGACAAACATTTACATGGTTATAAGTTATTTGCACTAGTGCGCTTAAAGGGGTGATGGAACGCAAAACCGAGTTTACCTTGGCATAGTTGAATAACGGCAGTTTGGTATATAAAATAAATAAACAGGAAATCCCATTGTCACCTCCTTCGTCAGGAAATTACACAACTTGAAATTTTGACGGGTGAATCTCAGCGAAGCTGAGAACTGACGTAAATTCTGGGGGTGTCCCTTATTTGGCTCTGGTCTGTACCTTTGTAACGCTGCTGAAATTTACATACACGCCAGCCCATTTCCAGCTTCATGCTCCTTAACCGGAAGTTCGATGACACCGGATTTCAGTAGGCTAGCTAATCCAAGTAGGCCGTATTTGCAGATAAACATCATTTGTTTGCCTTTTAATGCTTGGATTTTGTTAAAGTAAGTGAGAAATAGACACCAAACATTCTAAAAAAGCCTTTATTTTAATCCCAAAACACTTCTCAAATGTTGTGTAAGCTATTTGATGTTGGCAAGCTAACTACACTCCACTGTTTTGAATGGACACGTCTTGTGAATCTGACCATTTCTTGGACTGACCTTGGATTGTTGCATACAGTACCTTCTGTGTTTACAAATCAAAACAAGGTAAAATGCTCTGTCTTAGCGAGTGAAATATGAACTATTGAGCCATGTAAGTTTCCAGAATTTTGCGTCATCTGATCAGCTCTTCTGATCGGTCTTCAGAAAGTGCGCCGATCAAACTATTTTGAGTGAATATAGGCGGCCAATCGATCGGAGCATTCCTAATGGCAAGAACACATAGATGGACGGAGTTTCCCCCTTACCTCCTGGGCTGCGTCGCAGGATAAGCTTACGGATTTCATCATAAATGAAGATAAGGAATGCATATGGGAAGGCGCAGAACCAACAGTGTGGTCTGAAAAAGGAGAGAAAAATGGGAAGAAGAGATTTGTAAAACAATAAAACAAATATAATCTTTGAGCAAGACTGAAAAGAATGCCAACAAACAAATTGTTGCTGGTTCCATTCAGAAAAGCAGATTTTGGCCAGACTTACTTGAGTGGGTACATTCTGAGGGCGACGTCCATGCCTGGGAAGTATGACAAGAAGGCAGCCAGGGCTGTCTCCAAAAACAGGCCAAAGATGAGGATATTATTGCTGGGTAAGGCAAGAACACACAAGATGTCAGTTCAATACTGTTCCCTTTTGCAGCACCATTATCATTTTTCTGAGCCCTTCATGGGTCTATTTACCCTACTTACTTCATGCCCTGTTGGAAGACTGAGTTTCTCCTGGTCTTGCAGATGATCAAATTAGCCCATTGCACAATCACAATGCTGGAGAAGAAGGCTGTATGGCATGTGAACTCCACAATCTTCCTATTTTCATAGGTCTGTGGCACACAAGTGACGCATTCCACCACAGGCTGTTATGAAATTGTACACTTACGCATAACTCAAGTTGAACAGCATAAAAAAGTCTGAAATGTCACGGACACATCAATAAAAGTTTGATGTTAAAAACAGCAATGGACTTGCACATGTAGCCTCAACAGTATCCCACGCTAGAAGTACACAAAGCTATTTCTATCTGAGCTAACTTTGTTTAATCTCTTACTATGTAATCATAGGTACATACTAGGGGTGTCACGATTCTCCAAATCCTCGATTCGATGCAATTTTCGATTTTAAAGTCAGGATTCGATTTGATTTTCGATCTTTTTTAATATTCCTATAAATGCATTCCTTAGATGTTATTTACTCTTTTGGCCTTTTCTGTTTGGGGGGCTTTTATTTTGAAACCGCTTTTTATTTTGAAACCGGTCCAACCTCGAGGTTGTTATGTAAACAGAACCAAAACTAGGCTAAAACAGAGACGTGAACATAGTGAAATGAAACAACACAGAATGATAATTTGATTGTTTCAAGGCCCAAGGTTAGTGTTCATGGAATATGTACTTATCAATGTGCATTTTAAGCCTTAAAGTAACTTTGGACCGTAACTAGATCATCTTTTCACTTGCTAAGTTGAGTAGGCTAAGTTAGTTCAAAGTAGCAAGAGGGGCTTTGATTTCGGTAGGTTGATGTGTAATACATTGTGTATATTTTACCTGGCTGCAGCCTAAAATTAGAGGAGTGTTGACGCTGCAGTTCAGCACGTGCTTGGGGGTTTGTGCGTCTTGGCATACATGCTGGATGTAACATTTTAAGTTCGAAGTTCGAGATTGAGATGTAATTTCGATCGATTTCGATATAAAATTGAAATTGTGACACCCTTAGTACATACCATTGGTAGTGGTACACTACAAACTGGACACTTGCCCACTGCTGTCCATAACTGTCCTCCAGATCGTTAATGAACTTGTCATCCCACTCCTGTCGAATTCCGAGAAGTGTGGAGGGCAGAAAACCGTTTTCAGCCAAAATGACAAAATATGTGAAGAATCCTGCCAGGGCCTGGAGCATACCTTTTAAAAAAGATGGTGAAGATTAAACCTTATCTTAGGAAAATGTCTGCTCTAATCCAATGTCCTTGGCTGACCTATTAAAATATAACTTCAGCTCCCACTTTCCTTTCATGAGATATAACAAGGATGTACTCCATACAGAAATGCACAGCATTTCACATCTTTAGTCAACGGCAAGTAAAACTTGAGTTCTCACCAATCTGCCCATAGGCCATACTGATGAGCCTCTCGTTGACCAGCCTGTCTGTCTTTGGGTTTCTGGGCTGTCTCTTCATGATGTCGCCTTCACCCTTTTCGTATGCCAGGGAGATAGCAGGAATCTGGGAATTCACAAAGACATTGGTGAAATTTGCATTCCTGTCTGAGAAGACCAATAACTGGAAGGTCTGGAAACAAAAGGAAAACCAAGGTTCTCTTTACTATGTCTGTTCCGAGATCGATACAGAGGATGCAGACTGTGCTCAGAGGGAGTGGGATGTTGGCGATGATGAAGAAAAGGAAAGGTGTGATCTCAGGGATGTTACTGGTCAGAGTGTAGGCAATGGACTTTTTCAAGTTGTCGAAGATCAGACGACCTGGAAGACAAACATTTTTAGAGGATTGACCAATTTACCCAATTTGTGGTATACCATTCGAACATGCAAAAAAACTTGGGGCAAGACATACTAGTCTTTGAGAGAATTCGTCACCTTCCTCAACTGCTGTAACAATGGAGGCAAAGTTGTCATCCAGAAGGATCATGTCAGCAGCCTGCTTAGAGACATCTGATCCGGCGATACCCATAGCAATACCAATGTTAGCCTGCTTCAGGGCAGGAGAGTCGTTGACACCGTCACCTGTCACAGCCACAATGGCACCCTGTAGAGCAAAACAACAAAATGAATCTTCTTGAAGGACAATACCATAATGAAAGGCAATATGCCACCTGTGAGAATTACCAATTTGGTTAAGACCATAATTTTGCATTACCTGTCGCTGGCAGCCCTCAACAATGATGAGCTTCTGCTGTGGAGAGGTTCTGGCAAACACAATCTCAGTGTGGTACTTCAGGATGTCATCCAGAAATTCAGGCGTCATGTCCTTCAGTTCAGAACCTTGGACAACACAAGCCTTGGCATCTCTGAATGAAAAAAAGAGATAACACAGTGTGTTATCTAACTGTTGCCCTGAACTCAGATTTGTTACACACTCAGATTAACACTGTTAATATATGGATGATTTAAAAGACTACACTGAAAAGAGTGATGTGGTCTACCTTGGGTTGACTTCTGTAATGGCAATGTTCAGGCGAGCTGCAATATCTTCCACAGTCTCGTTACCCTCAGAGATGATGCCGACACCTTTGGCGATGGCCTTAGCAGTGATGGGATGATCACCAGTCACCATGATGACCTGGAATTAAAACAATTGACAAAAAAGTGATCAAGCTTTGTTCTCAATCTTCATACAGTACACATTCACATGAATGAACATGTACAGTAGACTTTAAACAGGCATTCAACCAGGGGTGAAAGTAAGCCGGTACTGGCCGGTACGGAGTACCACTAAAATATTTGGAGAGGGTACGCCGTACCGGAAAGAAAACTATACTGTCTCTGAAAAATATTGCACTTTCAGCATGACAACACAACTGCTAACGTCAAATTACCAGAAGCAACACGTTTCCCCCAAAATATATTTCATATACATCGTTCTGAACTGTATCTAAATTGTGTCTAAACCTCCCGTGCAGCTGGACAGACAACGAGCAAGCTATAGCGCGCGTACAGTAGCCTAATTGCGCCAACGTGCACTGGTATCCAAAGTGTTTTAGCAGACGGACGTTTCTTGGAAAGTCTCCGAAATAAATAAAAAAACATACAGGCTAAAGAAAAATATGTGGATGTTTCAATAGCCTATTCTGGTTTTATGTGTGCAGTGTTTCGCTGGAGAGACAAGAGACAGACAGCGCGTGTACGGTTTAACCAGATCTTGCGCAGCAATAATGAAAGTGTTTTAGCGGACAGAAGTATTGTAGCGACCGGTTGTCAATCAGGGAGTGCCCGCGCTATGCATAACCCCGGGCACGCTCATGGTTGGCAGCCTGGCGAGAGGGGGGCGGGACCCCCGGAGAATATAGGCTACTGTTCGAGAAAGTTCTGCCTCTTTCGGTTCTGGGCCTGACACGGCCCGCTGTGTTATATGCTGCATTGTGTGCTTTGTGACAATAAACCAGTTCATGATAGTGAAACGCTACAGTATGTTGCAGTCTCCCAAATAAAAAGGCATGACTCAAAGAAACGTGTTTCATGATATACAGTAGCCTATATAAAAAAACGATTGGAAGTGGGAGCGAGCAGAGTAACTAGGCTAAATAAATAAATACATGTTGAAATTAAGTGTTTGCAATTTATTCATAATCAAAAACAGATACAGGTGGGTTAAAGATATCTAGTGATACTAAAGTGATAAGAAGTCCTAGTGAATGCTTGATAAGTAGACTATAATACAGTAAATAAACAAACAAATAAATAATAAATAATTAGGCTAAGTGAAATTTTATAACTCTATATCATAGTACCACCAAGAAATAAAAACTACTTTCACCCCTGCATTCAACCCATATCATACTTTGATTCCAGCACTCCTGCACTTGTCAACAGCATCGGGCACAGCAGCACGAGGAGGGTCAATCATGGACATGAGGCCAATGAAGCACAGATTCTCGGTGGGGAAGTTCACCTCTTCAGTGTCAAAGGTGAAATCCTCAGGGAACTGGTCATCAGGCAGGTTCAAATGGCAGAAGCCTACAAGGTGGAAAGGAAAGGCAAAACAGTGTAAACCAAACCATTGCTACCAATGAGTAAGTGTGACTATTCATTCAACTGGCCAGGCATTTTACAACAACCAAGCAGTTTCATTAATTATAAGAGGTGCAGAACCATACCGAGCACTCTTTCGCCCAGACCACCCAGCTCCAGGTAGGCATTCTGGAAGTCTTCCTTCAGCAATTCATCCAGCGGCTGCTCGTTGCCCTGGATCATGATGGATGAGCAGCGGTCCAGGATCCTCTCTGGGGCTCCCTTCATCACCAGCAGATGCTTGGTCTCGCCACTGGGGTTCTTGTGAATGGAGAGCTACCAGGAAAACACAAAAACACAATGGTCTTAGCAACGACTCATGGACATGGACAGTGATGTTGACACTGCTAAAGTGGGAAGAGGGTTTTAGCCAAGTGCTGCCAGTACCTGGTATTTGTTGGTGGAGTTGAAGGGGATTTCGGCGATCTTCTGGTTTTTTTCCCTCATCTCCTTCACAGAGCCACAACACAGCTCAATGCACTTCAGCAAGGCAGACTCAGAGGCATCTCTAGCAATATCTCGCTAAAAATGTCCAAAATCACAGACACACACACACACACACACTAAAATTGTTGTGAGGAACCTAGAGCAACCTCTTTCATAGACACCAGTTTTCTCCCAGATCTACATGATATTCACTTCAGCTGTTGTTACTAACTTGTGAGGGGAAGAGAGAGTTGTTAAAGCAAGCTGTGATGCCACCATGCTTCACAAACAAGCATGATACAGGACGAGGAGGGGAGGGGTGTAGGACACCACAGAGGGAATGCTGCATTTCATTTAGTGAATGGAGGAAGTAGGGCTTGTTTACAGCCAGATCATGCTGGGTCTAGGGAGGAAAATGGTGCTCGATGATCCCCTAAGGTAGTCAGATGGAGTTGGAGCAGAACATAGAGAGAATAACAAGACCTATGCAGGGGTAAACAACACTCAATTATGCTGAATTATGCGCTAAATAGCCAGGGCAACTTGACAAGACTTTTAAATTGGTCATTATGGGTCGAGGTGATGTGCCAGAAAAAATCTCCAGGGCTTTCATTATGGGAGCAGACTATTTCTACCCTTTCATTTTCAGGGGAGGGGGACCCTCAATGTACAACCAAAAACAATAAGTCAGAGGGGGAATTTTCACATTGCAATCCACTGCTATTCACCTTGAGAATGGGGACACTATCCTGATCGGCTAGGAAGACAGCGCGGTTGCAGAGGCCGGCCACACGTGCCAAGTTGGTCCAGGTAGCGGATGTGCAGACAAAAGAGGTTCCTGTCTGGTTCTCTGTGGTGTCGGCTTCATGGATTTGGTTATCGAACCACATGTGGGCCACCGTCATGCAGTTCTGGGTCAGAGTTCCCGTCTTGTCAGAGCAGATGATGGAGGTAGACCCCAGAGTTTCCACAACTTCCAGGTTCTTCACCAGGCAATTCCTCTTGGCCAGGCGCTTGACAGTCAAGGTCAGACACACCTGGAATTGGAATTGTAGTGCCAAAATTAAGTAAAAAGAACCAGCTGCACAATATTTACCTTAAAATGAATCTTGGTCTTTGAATCATCCTATGGATTGAACTCTAGTCGAGGTGTACTTACAGTGACTGTAACCAGGAAACTTTCCGGCACGCTGACAATGATGATCGCGATGAGGCAGATGATCCCCTCCAACCAGCTGTATCCAAGGATGAGCAAGAGGATGAATAATGAGACACCCAGGAAGACAGACACGCCAATGAGGATGTGGATGAAGTGCTTGATTTCAATGGAGATGGGTGTGCGACCGACTTCATGGCCAGAAGCCAACGTGGCAATACGATGCATGACTGTGCGATCACCAGTGTTAATGACAATACCTCTAGCAGTACCTGACATAGAATAAAATGGCAAAAGTCACATATGACAGTAGATATTATAATGTTCCTGCACATTATGTAAACTTTGGTTGAAAGATGGAAAATGGTTAAAACACTTATGGTTTGTTATGTTTTGTATGTGGCTAAAAGCAATATACTGGTACCTTCGACACAGTTAGTGGAGAAGAAAGCGATGTTCCTAGTTTCCATGGGGTTATCATGTGAGAAGTCAGGGGTTCGTGTCTGATGTTCAGATTCTCCTGTTAGGGAGGAGTTGTCCACCTGACAATGGAATACAATGAGATTGAGTAAAATAGGAAAGATAATGTTATTTCTGCTGAAAATAGCGTGCACACAGACGGAATACACCCCAGAATATCCACCTTGCAGCCATGAGCGGAGATGATACGCAGGTCAGCAGGGATTCTGTCTCCACCTTTCACCTCCACCAGATCTCCAACCACCACCTCCTCAGCATTGATAATCATTTTCTCACCATCACGTACAACCAGGGCTTGCTACAGGGTCAGTCAAAAATATAGAAATTCAGAGGTCTCAAGACATGTACAGTATACAAAACTTACTTAACTATACAAAAAATGAAAAATAAAAAATACACTTATGTTATATTATGACTTGGAGGTACCTGAGGAACCAGGTTCTTGAAGTAGCTCCTAGCCTCTTGGCAGTAGGAAAAGTATCCAGTGATGATCACAACAGCAGACATCATAACACCCAAGAACAACTGCACGGGAAAACAGAAAAGGAACAAGGTTAGGTTAAGGTGAGGTTTCCAGCTGGAGAAAAATACATTTTCCCAATGGATCTGAAGTCTGCCCCTTACACAGAAAGAATTCTCCTTACACTATTTATTACTGGTTCCTCTTCTGGTTCATCTCCTAAGGCAGTCTGAATACCATAGACCAGGAAGTAGAGGATGGCTATAATCCAAAGCAGAGTAGAGAACCCACCAATTTGATACTTGGCGAACTTCACCAGTTCTGGAGTGGTGGACAGTGGGGTCAGAGCATTACGACCGTCATGAGCAAGGATCTCTTTAGCACGACTGGTCGTCAATCCCTGCAAATTCATTGAACATGAAACCATTCAGAAACATTTAGCAAGTTCACTGCAGTCTGCAAACAACAGACAAGGCTTTCATAGCGTACGTAATACAACACAACACATTTGTCACAATTGGTCAACATCAGTCCCCCATGTCCCCTGTCACTTGTGGTGTTGACTGTCACGCATTAAATGTATTGCCTAAAAATGCAACAAAAACACATGAAGATCGTAATTAATCAATGAAAAATGGCAGATAATAAAATAATGATACCAGAAATATAATGATGGGCAGACTGTAAATAATTGTACACAATGGGCTAGGAAAATACCTGGACAAATCTGCACACCTCAAATCTGAGATCTGGAAGAGATTCTATTGAAGGCTTGAAAGGCCTGCAAAAATGGAGCAGTTTGTAAATGTGTGGTTTTCTTTGACCTGTGTGACAGTCTGATTATCATTTGCCCTGTCCTTGTTTTTAATACGATAATTGCCATGGCTGTAATTTGGCTGCAGGCATAATAGTCAGGGGGCCTATGTGGTTTCTGTGGGATTGAAATGTTAATTTTTGGAGAGTGGTTGGACTGTCTTTAGAGGTCATTGAACATGGAGAAAAATGATGTCTCCATTTTGTTTTACCTGTTTTAACCCTATTTTTGTGAATTTGTATATTTCACTATAATTAACACTACACATACATTTCGCCTAAATCACTGGCTATGTTGAATAAAGTTCACAAAACAGTTCTTTTCTTATTTTTAACAGTATGATTGTATTTCAGTATTATGATTGTATGTCAATTAGAGATAAGATCAATAACCAATAAGTTTCACCAAATACACATACTCCATTGCTGAAAGATAGCAAAATCACAGAATCAAAGATGAGATCTCAAACAACATTTAATTCATTTACATATACACAACATATTAGATCTCACCTCCACAATTTCCTCATTAAAATCTACAACTAGTCTACTAAACCTTATTCCTACTTAGCTTCTTAAGACTGCTCTCCCCTTCCTAGATAATGTTTTGCTCTAGATTATATCAGGGCATGTACCGCAGTCGTTTAAGACATCTGTTATTAAGCCACACCAGCGCTGCCTTTGACACCATAGACAATGACATACTACTTAGGCTTGAAAATTTGATAGGCATCAAAGACTCAGCACTCGCTTGGTTTAGATCAGTGTTTTTCAACCACTGTGCCGGGGCATACTAGTGTGCCGTGAGAGATCATCAGGTGTGCCGCAGAAAATTACCCAAATGTCACTCACTGGTCCAGAAAAGCAACTGTTGCATCAAAGAATTTATAACCACATACTCTCATTGATTGTATGATTGCACTATTTGTGGTATGCAGGCATTGTACAACGGGGGCCCCATATCCAGTATTCACAGAATCATCATATATCCAGTTCAAAACAACAATTAAATTAGATATAGTCACCTACAAATGAAACAGAGGGCGCTTGTTATATTGAGCAGGTCTTGCATAGAAGCCATAATAAGGCCATATCTGTGTATTATTTGAAATTTTAGGCTATGGTATTTTTTTTTTTTCTTCACACAGGATTAGTGTGTTAGTGTGCCGTGGGACATTTTAAATGTCAAAAGTGTGCCGTGGCACAAAAAAGGTCGAAAAACACTGGTTTAGATTATACCTAACCGTCAACAATATGTACAGGTCCATAATAAACCATCTACCCAGATTATGGTAAAACGTGGAGTGCCTCAAGGCTCAGTACTGAGGCCCCTGTTGTTTAGCAGATGATAGGCTACATAACTAATAACCTCTCCATAAAACCTGATGAATTAACACTGTTAGCCAAACTTGACACATGTATAAGAGATATAAAGACATGAATGACAAATAATTTCCTGCTTTTGAACTCAGATAAAACAGAAGACATGGTTTTAAATTCTAAAAAGATGAGGGATATCCTATCCACATCACAGGCTACATATAGTGATATTCCACTGACCTCATCCACAAGTGTTAAAAACCGGTTATAATTGACCGGGACCTAGCACTAAGTAATCACATAAAACAGATCACCAAAATTTAATTTTACCATTTAAGGAACATTTCAAAGATAAGGAAGTCCTTATCCTTACCAGATGCCGAGAAATTAATGTTTTGTCATCTCAAGGATAGACTATTGCAATGCTATTATGCTGGCTGTAATAATACCTGTCTAAAGAGCTTACAGCTTATACAAAATGCAGCTGCTCACACACACAAAAAATATGAACATATTTCCCCCATTCTAGCATCTTTACACTGGCTACCTGTTAAAAGTCATTGACTTCAAAATATTACTTGTCATGAATATGCTCTTTTGTCTGCTTCTGACAGAAGAAGCACTTATCTATGCTGGCAGCAGCTGCTGCTGAACAAGTGTCCCTCTAGATCAGCGTTTCTCAAACTGTGGGTGACGTGTTTTTTTAATTATTTTTTATCTGTAGCCTGGGCCCAGGTAGCACCCGATGCACAATGGACGCACTGTGATATTCACAGGGAAGCGCTCGTGTCAAGGCAGCTTAGTTAGTCCCGACCTACATGAGATTTTGAACGTTGTTGTGAGAGTGGTGAATTTCATCAAAACCCGGCACTTAAAAGCGCGTCTATTCTCCACACTTTGCGAAGAGATGGTAGCTGACCAAAAGGCTGTACTGTTTCACAGCGAGGCCAGGTGGCTTTCCCGAGGTAAAGTGCTGTCGCGCGTGTTTGAGCTCCGAGTCGCCTCTTCTTGGAAGAAGAGCGCATGTTTGAATCTGCAAGCATGCATTTCTTGACGAAGCTGGCCTATCTTGGCGATATATTTGATATATCTTAGCGATACATTTGAGTTAAATGTCCAGTTACAAGGCAAAGACAAGCACCTACCTCACCTAGCAAATAAGATTACTGCATTCACCAAAAAAACTTGAGTATGGGACAGGCGCCTCGATCGCGACAGTATTATGCCTTTGAGATTTCTGAGCGAAATCGCTGAAACGTCTGATTGGGAGGCACTCTTGTGATTCAACAGTAGGCCTACATCACATCCCTGCAAAGTTTATTTCAAAAATATTTCCCAACCAGCAGTGCTCAGTATGACTGGATTATGGATCCATTTAATGCAGCATGTTGGCATTTCATTGAATATATTGTACAATGCTGTATAATGGCCTATGCTTCCTAATATGATGCTGGAAAACAGAAATATGTGTGTTATGTATTTATTTATTATTATATCTGCAGCACCAGCTGATTTTAACTCTGTTGAAGAGGATATATTTAGAACATGTCATTATTTCAATAAATTTGACAATTTTAAGCTTGACCTACCACTTTCTTAGAGCGATGAGGGACAGGTGGGGCTCGAGAATGCCCCCTCAAAGCGGGGAATGAAAGAAAAAGTTTGAGAACCACTGATCTAGTTTGTTAACTACCACAGTCACGAGTTGGGTCGCGATAGTGTGTCATTTTTAAAAAGTGGGTCCCCAGAAAAAAAGTTTGAGAAACACTGCTCTAGATGGACTTGATGCAGTTGCAGGTGTTGCTGCAGGTTCTGTTGTAAAATAACTGCACTGTAACAATGTAATCGTTGGCTGATATGTGATACCCATCTCCATACTCTCTCATGGACAAAAACAAGAAATTTGGCATATGTCTCTAGTGATGGGTCATTCACCAGTCCACACATATCTGCCACTGGATACATAGCCCAAAATATGTTTCTTTTAGAATATGTGTGCCATCACCTGACTAACAGAAAGACACACCTCAGAAACTAGACTGTGCCACCATGAACTATGAAAATGTGCTTGCTCAAATGTAGAAGGCTAGAAGGTCACTAATATAACCAACCATGAAGAACAGAGCACTATGTGCTTCAAGTTATTCGATATTCTAAATTAACTAAAGCCAACTGTCACTGGTAGTCAGGGATGGATTACTGCATGGGCCTACCAGGCCCAAACCCAGAGGCCCAAGGAGTCAGAGGGCCCAAGCCATTGCATGGAATCATTGCCTCAATATCAACACATCATATCAACACATAGGCTATGAATCTGATTGAAATAAAGTATTGGCCATCCCCAAAATGCACTCTCACTGGTAAAGATGATAAAGTTGATGTCTTGTGACATCCACCCCAACACCACCGCCACAAATTGAGTCTGTGGGAAACACTGACTTCCTCCATTCTCACATATGACAAGCTACCCAGGGTAACCACTGTGGGGGCAACAGTGAATGTTCTCATGCTTGCCAAAGTGAATAGCTTATTTATTAGCTATAGGAATCAAAGTGAGGGTTAGGGTTTCACTTTGCTCAAAGTTTCTGTGCGAGTGTGACCCCATTGTGGCTTAGTCTGCAGCAGAGCACAACTAACCACAGCTAACCAGAATATTTCTCGGTTTCCCTGTGATAAAAGTTCACACAGAGTTTTAATGGTGGTAAACGGTATACGAAGTTGTAAGTTTTAACTAATAAATAAAGTTTTTTAACAGCTAGTGTGAACATTTGCATTTCTTGATACCAGGAACAGTTTAGATGAAAATGACAATGTGTTTGGTTTGAGCATTTTGTGTTGACCGCCACGCATTAAACATGTTGCCTAAAATGCAACAAAAACGCATGAAGATTGTTATTAATCAATGACAAATGGTGGTTAATAAAATAATGAATACTAAACGAGAAATATAATCACGGGCAAACTGTACAGACAATGACGTAATGACAAACACTAGGACAAATGTCTATTTAGTGGCAAGTGGCTGGTTGCGTGTCACAGCTCAGTCAGAAGCTGAAGTAAATTTGAATCGGCCCATGGATCTGCTTATTTTTCCCGATCCCCGATCCAGCTATTTTGTCAATATCAGGGCCGATATCCGACCCTAATATCGGATCGTTGCACCCCTACTCTCAACATCGATGGTTCACCTGTCCACTCTACTCCTGTTGTCAAAAACCTTGGCATTCAACTTGACTCCACTCTTAGCTTCGATCCTCATATCAAAGCACTCACTAAGACTGCCTTCCTTCACCTCCGTAAAATTGCCTCTTGCCTCGTCTCTGACCCTTCCTCTCTGTTAGTAATGCACAGACTTTGGTTTACTCCTTCATTATGTCCCCTCCACAACCTTGCTCCCCCCTACATCTGCGACCTCTTGAGCCCTTAGACTCCTTCCCGCTCACTCAGATCTTCTGACCAAAATCTTTTAGCTATCCCCGCACCAGACTCTCCACCCTGGGTGGCAGGCCCTTCAGTGCCTTGGCCCCCAATCTCTGGAACTCCCTCCCCCAACCTCTTTGTGACTGTCATTCTCTTCTTTTCTTCAAAGCACATCTCAAGACCTTTTTGTTTAATGATCACATTAATGACCACACCCAACACATAGCTCTATACACATAGCTTCTCTTTGTTGTATCGTTTTTGTTTGTTTGTTTGTTGTTGTATTTTCCTTACCACTATGTAAAGCTACCTTGGGTTTAAGAAAGGTGCTATATAAATTAAACATATTATTATTATTATTATTATTACAGTATGAGGCTATGTGTTGTTTTGTGTGAATGTTTTTGTGTGGACCCCTGTGTTTAATATGATTAACCTCAGCAACTCACCCTGGTTAAATCAGTGCCATATTTGTGGTTGAGCTCATCAAGTGTCAGCTTGTGATCATCCTGAAGGGGTAAAGAACAGGAGGAAAGATCAGAGGAAAAAGCCCATTTAAGTTGTAAATTAACAAACTTACACATCCGGACAAGCCTTTTTCTTCCACAAGGAGAGATAAAGTTAAGCTGCCTTACCAGATCCACCTCTTTCTTCAGCTCATCCATGTCCTTTCCTTTCTCCTTCTTGGCCTTGGACTTCTTGTTTCCCTGCTCTGAAGTAGCAGCGAGCTCATATTGTTCCTGTCCTTCCTGTGACACACCACAATAGAGAACATTTGGCTTCAAGAAAATTGGTCCCCCCCCCCCCAGTGATTCTAACATTTTACAGTGGGTCATAGAGAGTATAGTGACCCAGTGCATCATGGTGGTATGCCAACAGCTCAGAGAAGGACCGCAATGCCTTGCAGAGAGTGGTGCACTCAGCGGAGCGCATCTCCAAGACTCCTCTCCCCAGTGCATGAAAATGTAATTACGACGAATGTAAAGAGGGCAGTAGCCAGTTTCACTTTCGCGAGATAACAGGCTAAAATGCGTTTTACACCCCCCTCCACCCCTCCACAAATGTCCACGGCCCTGCTATAGTTAAGTTAAAATACGAATACAAAATTGCCCATTCCTTTTTTTCCTTCTTTAATGACATGCAGTCCTACAGTAAGCGTCAGCTAAGGCAAACAACGCATTCGACATAAACAAGTCGCAAAATATGGGTAAAAGCACGTTTTCAATAAAAAAAAGGGTTAGGTTGAGAAAATAAGGAAATAAGACTACTTACCCCCAGTCCCATTTTGAAATACAAATTTTGTTGAAGACCTCAATGTGCCAACTACGGTTTCCTGGATCGCCAACTGAAATCAGACAATAAAAAAAACCCTAGATGCGTCCTGGCCACACGTGTCACACCACCTGCCCAAGCTTCCTGGCCGTATCAAACATATAGATGTAGCGGTTGACGTCATAAATCTTGCACGAAGCTGAGGTTGGCTCCAGATTCAAATGCGCATACAAGAAAAACATAGGCTATATATGTTTGTTTGTTTTTTTTCAGTATAGGCCTAAGGCTCTCCAGTAAATATAATTTTTCGTTTTGTTTCTAGATTTTTGTTTTGTTTAGAGTAGGCTACTTTCATTTACAGTATTGCATTGTGTATCAGTGTGTTGCTGTTGATTTAATGTGAGTATAATTCAAATGGTCCATGTGTGTATTTTGTTGCAATAATTACATTTTTAGAAAGGATTGTTGAGACTGCACAAGTGTTCCTTCTCTCTCTCTATCTCTCTCTCACACACACACACACACACACCAGGGTTGTGCACAATTCGAATTGCAATTCTGCTTCCTGTTTGCTACCTCAATTGAAATGCAAGTGAAATTCAAGAATTGAATTGGAATTTAAGAGCCCGTTTCAATTCAATTCTGGAATTTTGCACAAGCCTGGCACACACACACACACACACAGACAATCGTATATTGTGTGTGTGTGTGGGTGCTTTATAGTGAATGAGGTCCATATTCTCTCTAGCCACACTTCATACTTCTCTCTGATGAAATCCTGCCATCTTGTGGGCAGGTATAAAAACACATCAGTGAATGATGGATTTGCTAGCCAATCCACAGTCTATTAGCCTGACGAGCCAGACCCACATATAGGGTCTGGGCACTCACCGTTCGCACTGCTCAGTCCTAAGGGCGGGATAATCGGTTTTGTCTTTCAAATTCCCTCTGTATGCAATAGGACAGCACTGAGTCCCATGCGTTTTCCCACCAGCGGAGCTAATTGGCTAGTTAAAAATGTTGCCATCTTAAAACAAGCTTAACTCATGTCACACTGTTGGCCAACAGCAACATCCATCTTCAGGGAATTCAAGCCAAACCGTTGCAACTCTGCCATCAATCATTATGTTAAGCCAGCCTAACGACTCTATACACGATTTGATTGGCCTGATAGAAGTTTAATTTTTCGAGCTCACGAGCCAACGGAGAGTTGCTAGACTAGCCCTGGAAGCAAATGTAATTTGCTGCCGCTAGGGCGCGTCTAGATTTCTAGGCTAACAGTCTATGCCTACAGCTGCCCATTCGTACCAAACCACAACCCTTCCTCTCTCCTTGGCTGCAGGTTGCGCTATTATTGCACAATTTGTCCCTCCCTTCCTTCCTACTGTCCTAGCCCCTCTTTCTAATTCATTTTGTGAAGGAAACAAGGAAGGAATGTAAAGAGTAAGGAATCAAGGAGAGATGTGAGAATAAGAGAAATGAGATGTCCTGCTCACCAGTGTTGTAGTCAAGTCACTATGTATCGAGTCCGAGTCCAGGTTCGAGTCTCCAGTGTTCAAGTCCGAGACAAGTCCAAGTCATTAAAAAGAACTCCAAGTCAAGTCCGAGTCGAGTCCACTACTCATCCGAGTCAATTCCGAGTCGAGTCACTATTAAATGCAAAACTGACAACCTTCGGGAAATTCATGTCTCCAGGCATTTGGCGCCATTAAAGTTAATTGAAGGAACATGGCGTGATGTGTGATGTATGACATGAAGCAGTAACTCTCCACTGCACTAATATTAATACTAAAAATAATTTAGATATTAAAATCTTATACCAAATAATATTCTAATGACATATTACAATTATAGCCTAATGACATTACAAAAACAAGTCGAATCCTCATCTCAATTTTCGAGTCTGCATGGTCTGAATGTACGAGTCCGAGTCCGAGTCATTCAGTGCTCAAGTCCAAGTCATGAGTCTCTAAATTTAACTCATGACTCTGAGTCCTGGACTCGAGTATAACACTGCTGCTCATTTACACATCAGTCTAAAAATATCATATGAACATAAAGTAATATTGACCCTGATAATGAGGTAATAAGTAACGATACATGCATGAATTCTTATCTTGTGACAAGTGAACAAAACAGGCATCAACTTTTTATTAAAGTTGTCATGGTAGTTCATGATAATTTCAGCATATGAAGATCTTTTCTTGGTCTAGACATTTATTGTTGCTAATAAATGGCTACAAACTTGTTTTAAATCAAAAGTTGACAGACATGCAGGAATGGGAGGGAACTTTTCACCTTGGCAGTTTTGGCCAATGATCGCTCATTCTAATTTAAAATGCTTCTGTCTATGATGCACCTCTATTTCCTTGTCTCTTCTCCTATGACATCAAGATTTTAACGATTTCTGGGGAATGAGCTGGAGGACAAAGGAGAGAGGCCCTTCTCTCTTCATCTGTCCTTCCTGAAGGAAAAACAAATCTTTCAATTTCTTTTGTAAAGCATATAATAATATAATATAATATAATACAATACAATATAACCATTTGCTGTGATCACATTGTTGCAGTAGTTGTGCCTATGCATGTGTGAATACAGTATGTTTGTCTGTGTGAATGGGCACCAGGATCAAGAGCAAGAGTGTTGTGTCGGCTCATGCTTTTTCCCAGGACAGGTAACCGCTCCCCACCAGCTGACTAGCTATCTCTCCCCTGCTGCTGTCCAAACAGTGATATCCCTGGTGGCAGCCGTTACCACTTCCCTTGCCGTTCACCCTTGTGCTTAACATCATAAATTACCAATTGACCTTTTAAGTGAACTCTATAATAAATCTTATCACACACAACATGCACTAACAGCAGAAAAAGTAATAAAAGTATAGGCTATCAAGATCTGCGTGTCTTACCTTGGACCTCAACACTCAAACCTTATTTCACAACATTCGGTTGGATGAGGATGGCAAGGGGCTTATGCAAACGAAGACATCAGCTGCTCTACCACCTACTTACCTGACGGGACTATATCCAGGTGCACTGCAATCAATGGGTTACGTCACTACACAAGACACACCTCCCTCATCCCTGGGGATACCCCTTGACTACACCACATTAATTTTAACTTAAATTAATAAACTGACTGTATTTGGGGAATCCTGCATCTCTTCCATTGATTTGGTTGAGTTGCCTGCATGCTCTTGGGTAACCTAACCTCTAATAGCACACAGGTGTGGGGTCATTCTGAGTCTCAGTAAGGACTAAACATTGGTACCAGTGGCCTACCTGCCACGCATGGGCTATAAATGGGCTTACCAAGCATGGGTACTGCATGGGTCCAACATGGGCAAAATGAATTTTTTTATGGGCTGAAAATGGGCTTAACAAACATGGAATATCCGTGAATGATGTGTTTTTTATGTTTGTTTTAATTACAGGCATCCATTCTAAAAGCAAGTAAACTTGGCCCCAGATTGAAAATGCTGTGGAGTTTTAATTCCATCTTAAATATTGCAGTTTTCTCCCGCCAGGGGGCCGTGTTGACCACATTTCCGAGATGACACTGATGGCCAATGTTGGTAACAGACGAACAGGCATTCTTCACAGACTTATAACAGCCTCTGGATTTAGTTTATTTCTTCTGGTGACTCCATTGTCGAATCCTTTGATAAATTATGTCTTATGTCTTTTATTAACTCAGTTGATCAGTAAATCAGTTGATATTGCACTTGTTTGGGGTTGTGGACTTATTGCAGTATCATCATAACTATCCCACTTGTGTGTGCATGGTAGGGCTACTTAACATGATGAAGGGCAAAATAGTTTAAGTTACAGCACAAATATTTCCATCCATAGATTAAAAAATAGGCAAGTCTAACCTCTGAATTTCTTTTCAAAGTGCAGCAGATTGATGCATTTAAACAAAACAAAATTTTCTTCCGGGGGCATGATCCACTAGGATGAGACAACATCTGGGACCCTGGTCCCAATACTGAGAACCACTGATGTACGGTAAATGGTATATATTTTTTGCTGTACAGTAATGATGCTGAATGAGCCAATTAAAATGTGTTGTGTATGTGGAAAACATTTGGTTCCCCCACCAAATCTCATTCCAGGGTTTTTTGAAAAATTGGCAGCCCTGTGAATGTTTGTCTGATACTAACAATCTATCTAAAAGGCATGCAGAAACCTTGCCAAACACAACCAACAACCCCGCTGGCACTGATAGAAACAGCTCAGCCTTGACCACAGAACTGCAGAGTATAGCCTGGATGGCTAGTGGGAATGGGTGAGTCCAGGCACGTGCACGCATACTTGAGCCCCTACCTGCCCTTTTGTTCCAGGAGAAAAGGTGCCCTTTTTCTGGAGTGCTTTAAAAAATAATGAATATAAAATCCTGTTTGAACACAACTTCCCTTGTAGAGAATTTTAATGCAGGTTTTTAAGGCTTCCCAAACTGATACAGTGATTATGGACGCAGATCGGACTTGATCCGAAAAACCGTGTCAAAACTGATTTGTGTAGTATAGCTGGGGCCTCAGTCAGACAGATTGGCAGCATCTCCCAAGCGCCCAGCCAAATTGTGGTGGTGTACTTGGCTTGTGTGGAGTTGATTCAGTTGAGGTAAAAATATGCTATTATGTAATGTAGCCAACAATAGTTAGTTCCATTATTTTACATTTAGGCTAATAGCCTATTCATTACAAGTGGCTTAGGAAGACATTGCGATTAATCAAACTTGAATATTGAATCCTGATACGCTGTGCAAAACCCCTGGTTAGCTCCCCTTTGCCTCTCCATATCTGACTGACTGTCTGATAAATGTCACGTAGGCCTATAGCCTACTTCTGGTTTCTACATGTCGCTGTTTCAATCTGAAACTGCATTCAGCTAGGTCAACAAGTCTTGTTTTCACATATGTTGCCTGACAGATGTCACGTACATCATTCTCAGAAACTGTTCACATCACATATACGTATAGTGACATTGGCTGAAGAAAGCCAGCCTACCACTATCCCATCCTCACCACTTTTATGGGGGACAATCGAGAGTGTCTTCTGCAGCTGCATCACAGACTGCTACACAGTATTAGAAAAGAGTGTGCACACATAGACATCAAATGGGACTTGAGCCCTGCCCTTTAATTTCAAGAGAAAATGTGCCCTTTTTTCTAGACTGCTTTAAAACTAATGTATACAAAATCCTGTTTGAACAGACAACTTCCCTTGTAGAAAGTATTGATTGAAAAAACAAATGTCAGAAGATTAGGCTTAGTTAATGTTGCGTTGGTGATGGTGACCTCTCCCCCTCCCTCTACGTATTCTGCAAAACGGTGAGTAGCCATTACTGAGATAGCACCTCCCAGTGCCCAGACAAATTGTGGTGGTGTTACTTGGTTTGTGTAGCCTGGACATTCCAGACCCAAAGCCGAAAGATTAAGGGTCTGGCCACGAATAATGTAATGGCCCAACTCGAGGGGTGACATCAAGCATGCATTTGAAAATCTCACTGCACGCAATTGGATAACACTATACGACGAATGTTTCCGGATTTATACGCAATTGGATAACACTACAACTGTCATCTGTTAAGCTCGCCTCTGGCCCGCCTTTATCAGATACACAGATGTAATTGGCTACCCGCGATGCAAGGGGCAAAAGTAACGTGTATCATTGCTCATTGCCAGAGTCTCTCGCTGAGCGAACAGATATTGTGCTACCACGAGAACCCTGGATTCCCAGGGTATGGCTTGTGTCGAGTTTGAAAAAATCTGTTTTGAATATTTTGTTTCTCTCTCTCTCTGCTTCTTTATGTCTGCTTTTCCATATTTCCGAGAACTTTGTTGAAATTCAACTGGCACGGCCATGGATTTGTTGGTCTTTCTTTGTGTGCATAACAAGCCTGTCAATTCCACAGTCAATTTACCTTACAGTAGGCCTAATCATTGGAAATCTGTTTGATTCTGTATAACCGTATTCAAAGTTGAAAATAGATGCTATTAAAAATAGTAGCATATTTGTTCCTTGGTTATTATGATGTAGGCTACATTAGCATCATTTTACATTTAGGCTAAAAGCCTATTGCGAGAAGCTCATACGGAAGACATTGTGATTAATCAAACTTGAATCTTGAATCCTGATCTTTACACTGCTGCCCTGGTTACTGTTCCCCGCCACATCTCCATTTCTGGCTCTGTCTGATAAATGTCACGTAGGCCTATAGCCTACTTCTGGTTTTTGCATGTCGCTGTTTCAATCTGCAATTCAGCTAGGTCAACAAGTCTTGTTTTCACACATGTTGCCTGACAGAACGTTCCTTCATTGTTTTTTTTTTTGTTTTTTTGAACTTTATTGCCCATACTGAACATTACAAGCAATTTTAGCAGTACAATACAAACATAGACCCACACACACACACATTAAACACACTCTCAGGGTTAAAAACAACCAAAAGAAAAGGAGGAAAGAAAAAAAAAAAGAAAAAAAAAGGGGAGTCACCTTGTGGTTGAGCTTCATTCAACACATATACTGATTACATAGAGGCAGGATAGATAAACCATTGCATTCACCCGGTATGTTTAGATTATTCTAAATCAAGGCCCAGAATAACAGGGGTCTATCTTCTTACAAACAAAGGTATTTTCAGCTGTAAAATAGCAGTCATATTTTCCATTGTATGGACCTGTTGGATTTTTTGTATCCACTGAGCTATTGTAGGAGGGCTAGGCTTCATCCAATAGTGATCATTTTTCTTGCAATCATTAACAAGATGTGAAACATGTAGCTTTGGTCCTTAGAAAGCAGGTTTTCAGGTGTTTTCTCCAGTATGAAAAGTAAAGGGTCCAGAGGAATATCCATCCTAAATATTTTGTCCAACTCCTTTTTAATGTCTTTCCAGTATGTCTGTATCACGGAGCAGTCCCAGAATATGTGGGTATGGTCCCCAACCATGCCACAGTTTCTCCAGCAAGTGTTTGGGGCATTGTTTTTGAACATTGATACCTTAAGAGGGGTCCTAAAAAATCTCATTTTCACCTTCCAGTCAAATTCTTTCCACATTTGACTTCCAATCCCTTTATGACTTGCCAGACACATATCTTCCCATGTATCATCATCTATAATTGTATTAAACTCCATTTCCCATTCACTTTTTATATGGAAAGTATTATCTGATGTGTCTTTCATAAGACTCCTATAGATATGTGATACTTGATGCTTTGTTGATACCATTTGTTGAGATATATGTATAAAGTACCATTCAACCCCAGTTGGATCTCTTTTTAGACTATCCCAATCTGTGTGCTTTGTGATATAATGTCGTATTTGTAGGTATCTATACAAGTCACATGAGGGCAAGTCAAACTTATCTTGAAGTTGTGAAAATGATCGCAATGTGTTGTTTTCAAACAACTGATTTATAATAACCAACCCCTTCTCCGCCCATCTTCTGAATGCTAAGTCTGTCAAAGATGGGAGAAAATCAATGTTTCCAAGAATGGGCATTGCTCTTGATAGAGGCATAGACCCCTTTAATTGCTTCTGGACACTGCTCCAGGCTTTAAGTGTGTGTTTGACCCAGATGTTATTAATTCTTATTTTTTTCTGAGCCTGCTGACTAAGAAATGGAAGAGTAGATATTGGTATCCCTGGTAAGGAATTCTGTTCAATGGATAGCCATCCTGTTTCTTTATCTGTGGTCACCCATGCCACTATTGCTCTAAGTTGGGCTGCTAAATAATACATTTTAAGATTAGGTAGACCCAGGCCTCCTTTTTCTTTACTTGCCATCAATATTTTTAGGTGTATTCTGGGTCTCCTATTTTGCCAAATAAATTTTGATATACGTTTTTCGAGAAGCTTAAGGGTTGATTGTGGCACATAAATAGGCAGAGATTGAAATAAGAAAAGGAGTCTAGGTAAGATATTCATCCTCACTGACTCTATTCGGCCAAAAAGTGACAGAGGTAGCATATCCCACCTACTTATATCTTGGTTGATCTCTTTGATTAATTTGTTGTAATTGGAGGAGTAAAGCTGTGCTGGTTTTGGTGTCAAAATAACACCTAAATATCTAAATCCCTGTTTGGATTTTTTAAAGGAGACCAAGTCATCTAATTGCTGCGGCCATTCACCACTTATCATCATTGCTTCCGATTTGTTAGTATTTATCTTATATCCTGACACTGCACTGTATTTATTTAAGCTATTTAGAAGTGCAGGGATAGAAACCATGGGACGCTCTAAGAATAACAATATGTCATCAGCAAATAGAGCTAGTTTGTGTTGAATCATTCCCTCATCAGGAATACCCAGTATGAGGGGGTTTGTCCTTATTAAAGCGATGGTTCGGAGTAATTTCACCCTAGGGTCCTTTGCACCATGACCCCGAGCCAAACACCCTCCCAGAACCTTTTTTCCCTTGGTCGAACCCTGGTCGAGTAGCGCTATCAAAAACGAATGACGTTCTGCAGTCGTGATGGAACCAACTTTTATCTCGTAAATTACCCCACTAATAATGCCCTGAATGGTACGAAACTTCTGCAGTAGTACAACTACGACCTTTAGTCCAATAACGAGGCATTAGAAAGTTTGTAAGTGCACCAGGAGTTTATTTAAATAAGACTTGCCTGATTATCTGCTACTATACCGCTGCATCGACGTTTCTTCCGTGATTTGGGAAAAGCCTGTAAAAGTCCTGGCAGGAAGCATGCATAAGGATGTAGATCCAGGAATGCACTAATATTTTGTTCGTAGTCCAGTTTGCAACAATTATTAGTTATTACTAATGCCTCGTTATTGGACTAAATGTCGTAGTTGTACTACTGCAGAAGTTTCGTACCATTCAGGGCATTATTAGTGGGGTAATTTACGAGATAAAAGTTGGTTCCATCATGACTGCAGAACGTCATTCGTTTCTGACGGCGCTACTCGACCAGGGCTCGACCAAGGGAAAAAAGGTTCTGGGAGGGTGTTTGGCTCGGGGTCATGGTGCAAAGAACCCTAGGGTAAAATTACTCCGAACCATCGCTTTAATTCAGCCAATGGTTCTATGCTTAAGGCAAATAAAGAAGGAGATAAAGAGTCTCCCTGGCGGGTGCCACGTCCCAGTGGGAAGAAGTTGGAGCAGTGCCCATTCACTCTAACTCTAGATTTAGGGTTTTTATAAAATATGCCTATCCAATTAATAAATGTGTCATTGAAACCCATATATCTGAGAGTCTGATAGAGGAAAGACCAGTCAACCCTATCAAATGCCTTCTCAGCATCTAAGCTGAGAAGCATTGAAGGGGTATTCCTTTTGGCTGCAATACATTGCAGGTTTAAAGCCCTCCTGACGTTGTCTACTCCTTGTCGATTATTAATAAAACCTGTCTGATCCGGTTTTACGAGTTTGTGTATGAATTTTTGTACTCTTTTCGCTATAATTGAAGTAAGAATTTTAAGATCAACACACAGGAGGCTGATTGGACGATAGGAGGTACATTGGATTGGGTCCTTGTTTTCTTTGTGGATAACACTAATTATCGCTTCTGTCCAGGATCCAGGCGGATCTCCCTTATTTAATGCATGGTTATAGACCTTACACAAGATTGGGGTCAGATAATCTATAAATGTTTTGTAGTATTCTCCTGGGAAACCATCTGTTCCTGGGGATTTGTTATTTTTAAGTTTTAAGATATTGTCTCTGATTTCCTTTTCTGTAATTGGCAATGACAGCATGTCAGCCTCTTCTGATGTTAGTTTTGCCAGTTTGATGGATCTAAAAAAAGACTCAATCTTGTCTTTTTTGTGTGGGTCCAGCTGCTCTTCATATAACTTTCTATAGTATGTGGCAAAAGCCTCTGTAACATCAGTAGGTTGTGTTAAGATTTCGTCACTGTCTGGACTTTTTATTTTGTAAACTGTCCTGCTACTTTGCGCTTTCCGCAATTGGAAAGCCAACAAGCGACTTGCTTTGTTTCCCATTTCATAATATTTTCTATTTACAAATCTTAAAGCCCCCTCTGTTTTGTAAGTTAGTAGGTCATCCAATGTTTTCCTTTTCTCTTTCAATGCATGCAATACTTCTTGTTTCTTAGATTGCTGATGTTCTGTTTCTAATTGCTTAATTTCTTTCTCTAGCCTATCCTGTTGACTTAACCTTTGCTTTTTCAATCTAGAAGAAATGGCAATACAGCCCCGCATCACAGCCTTAGCCCCCTCCCACAGAGTTATTGGAGAGACGATATCACCTTCATTTATCTCAAAATAATTTGTTAATTCATTGTGTATTTCTTGTTTAATTAATTCGTCATTTAACAATGAAACATTAAGTTAACTGGATAGAGGCACTTGGCTTTAATGTTCTTCTCCTTTAGTTGTTTGATGACCTCTCGCACTTGTGTTCTCTTCCTTTGCAATTCCGGAGAGTAGTCGTGGTCTAAGTATATTTAGTAGAGCAGCTACAGGAAAAATCGTGCAAATTATGATACAAGCGTGGAATTCGGCAGGTATGTGCTCAAGACCAATACAATCAAATCTACCTGATTGGCCACTTGAAATGGCGGCTATTTTCCAAGATGGCCGCCAAAAAAGACCCCAGAAATTGATTTATTGCTCAGAATTGACCAAAGATATTATGATACAAGCATGAAATTAGGCATGTATGTGCTCAAGACCAATACAATAAAATCTGCCTGATTTGCCATTTTTAATGGCGGCCATTTTCCAAAATGGCCACCATGAAAAACTCTAAAAATTGATTTGTTGTACAGAATTGACAAAGGAAATTATGATACAGCTATGAAATTTGGCAGGTATGTGCCAAACACAATACATTCTAACTGATTTTCCAGTTTAAATGACGGCCATTTTCCAAGATGGCCGCCAAAAAATACCATAGAAATGGATTTGTTGCACAGAATTGATCAAGCTATCAAGTTATTATACAAGCATGAATTTTGGCATGAATGTGCTAAAAAAACAATACAATCAAATCTACCTGACTCGCCACTTGAAATTGAAGCCATTTTACAATATGGCCGCCAAAAGACTGAATTTAGCCCAGAAGTGAGCAAGAAAATGATGATACAAGTATGTAATTTTGTGTGTTTGTGCTAAAGAGCAATATAATCAAATCCACCTCATTTGCAACTTTAAAATGTAATATGGCAGCCATTTTTAAAGATGGCCACCAAATAAGACACTAGAACTTCATTAATTGCAATTAATTTAGCAGATGTGGCCCAAATCAATGTTAACATTCACTACATTTCTGTTTCCTTCTATGATGAAGTCATTGGAAATTCAATCAAGCAAAAATCAAGCAAAAAGGCACATAACTGAGATTCAGTGTTTCACAAACTATGTACAAAGACTACAAACCCTGGAAGGGCTAAATTAATCTTAGAAATCTCACTGAGGGACAATAGAAGAGAGCGTATGCAACAGCATCAGGACTGACAGAGCCGTGCACCAACTTGCCTATCTAAAATACGACTGTACAACCAGAGCAGGCGATAACAGAGCATGTTTTTTTTTTTGGTAACTAACAAGGCAAAGAACTCGGATGCCAAGAAGAACAATATGGCTGTAAGTATCTCAGCATGGAAAAATAACAGTCCATTTCACAGCAATTTTTCAATTGTGTTTTTAAGAAAACACCATCAACATTTCACCCTTTGGGATTAATTGAGTCACTGTAACAGTGCTCTACATCTACTATTCACATGTGCAACCACATAGTGCTGTTCACAAAAGCCCCAAACGGAAGCACTTGCATCTATGGGTGCAACCTTTTTTGCATGAACACTTAGTGAGTTCCTGACAGCTGGCTGCAATTTGACTGCCCTACTTTGTAGCCTACTCTCCTATTACAAATTACACTGTATATGCCATTTTACATTTGAGTATATGTACTGTATATCACTCTCTGTCCTTACAATATTTAGACCAAAACTATCTGAATTAAACCAGCCACTGAGGTTATTCGGACATTGGACCACTGCTGATTGATTCACTCTGGTCGCCTTGTTCTCTAACTCTAGGGTAATTGTGGCGACAGTCGCAGAGAGCACAAATTATAGTGAGCGGCACATTATTACCATATTATTACCGTTAGTACCATTAGCACGTTATTAGTGTTTTTAAACGCCCATATCGAGAAAATCATAAATTACCGTTATTAGCATATTATTACCACAACGGTATCGCATCACGCACCACCCTCCATTGACATCAAGAATTGTCATTATTAGCATGTTATCACCATGTTATCAGTGTGTTATAAGGGGCTTATTTGTCGTTAATAACTGTTACCGCTGTTATTTGCATGTAAAACCAAAAGCAACCTATGCGACCGGAAAGACGGAAGTCATTATTTGTCTATGGAGGGTCAGCGAATAAAGCGACCGTGAATTCGCCGGGAGCGAACCAATCTGGGCGACCAGAGCGATTAAGCAATTAAAAGTCAGCTAATATGATGGTAATGAGCGGTTCGGCAAAAAACAATTGGAATGCTCTTATCTTCAAATGTCCCAGGCTGACAAGCCAGAGCCGTTATGTGATTAGCTAATCAAACATGTCAATGTCACGTCCAGAGCGAAAAAAGCAAATTCATGACAAAGCTTCTTCAACGACCTTGGCTACTTGGTAGCTGAGGTTGTTTCTGGTGTGCACGCATCTTTTGTTTAACAGCAACATCGAGAAAACCATGAATTGCCGTTATTAGTGTCATGGTATTATTAGCATGTCATAACCATTTTATTTGTTTGGGGGGGTGGCATCACGCAACGCCCTCCATTGACATTAAGAACGGGCATTATTAGCATGTTATCACCATGCTATTTGTGTGTCATAAGTGGCTTATTTGTCATTGTGGAACATTTTTAATATCTGTATCACTTCATCATCTATGGAAACATATTTAAGGAGAGTGAACAATTATTTACACCACATTTGCAATTTGCACATTTGAAATTTGCACATTTCTTGGGTCTTTTTGGACGCCATCTTGGAAAATGGCCAGCATTTCAAGTAGCAAATCAAGTGGATTTGATTGTATTGGTCTTGATCACATCCATGCCAAATTTCATGCCTCCATCATAATTTGCTTTGACAATTCTGTGCAATAAATCAATTTCTAGGGTCTTTTTTGGCAGCCATCTTGGAAAATGGCCGCCATTTCAAGTGGCCAATCAGGTAGATTTGATTGAATTGGTCTTAAGCACATACATGTCGAATTTCATGCTTGTATCATAATTTGCTAGGTCAATTCTGTGCAATAAATCAATTTCTGGAGTCTTTTTTGGCGGCCATCTTGGAAAATGGCCACCATTTCAAGTGGCCAATCAGGTAGATTTGATTGTATTGGTCATAAGCACATACCTACCAAGTTTCATGCTTGTATCATAATTTGCACGATTCTTGCCAAATTGGCCTTGTAGCCGCTCTACTAATTTGCTCGTCTTTGTATATTCGTTTTTGACTCCATGCTTGTCGAAGGATCTTGTCTTTGACCGAGTAATCCACAAATCGGACTACTAACGACCTAGGAGTAGCATTGGGGTTTTTCGGTTTGGAGGCTATAGAGCGGTGTGCTCTCTCTACTTGCATATTCACGTCAGGCATTGGTTTAAGAACAGACTGAATCAGCTCCTTGACAAATGTCTTTACATTTTTCCCCTCGCTACCCTCAGGCACCCGATAGATTCTCAGATTGTTACGTCTTGTTCTGTTCTGCAAATCTTCGCATCTGTTAGGTTCATCTCTCGGTGTAACAGATAACGTATAGCTCTCTCGTACCTTCTCCCATCGTCTTCGGCAGCACTTATACGATCTTCCGCCTCCTTGGTTCTTTTCTCTAGCTTTGTCATTTCACCTTTCAGTTCTTCCATTGATGTTTCCAGTTTCGTAAGGCATAATTTGGTCTGATTATGTCCTTCCCGGTTTTCTGACCTTAGCTTTTCTAGCTCGGCTAGTATTTTGGATTCTGGGCTAGCACTATCGTTACCCGCATTTTGATTTAATTTCAAATTATCATTCTTCTCTTTCGACGCATCTTGTTTAGTCGCAGGTCTATTTCTTGATGTTGCCATTGTCAATTCGTGATGAAATGCCGAGTTTTAAGAAGTTTGTTAGGTTATTTAGTATTTGGTTGGACGGAGCTCAACTTTTAGGTTGCTGCTTAAAGCATGTCGTCACCGGAAGTCCGTTCCTTCATTGTTAAATCTTTGGTTCTGGGAACGTTTGCAGAACATTTTTTTAACCATGTTTAAAACTCGAACAGAGAAAAATCAAAGCCTAATAAGTGGGCACTGAGTGATCTGATTTTGGAGATATATCAGCTCGTAGTCATTCATTCATTATTTCCATTCATCATGCCTTCTACAGTATGTGTAATTATTGGTACTTATAGACCTACCTCATTTTTTCATAGTTTGTATCCTCCTCCATCTTATGTGTGGTGTCTTATATATAATAATAAACTAATAAATAATAAATAATAAACTAGCCTAACTAAACCATTTTCAATGGGCATATCCTGTCATGTTATCATTCAAAACACCAGCCAGAGAAGGCTAAACTGTTTCAACCATATTGTTTAAAATCAAAACAATAATAAAAGTGGTAATTAAAAACAATTGACCTTAATCATTCAGGGAACGTTTCCTAAAAGTTCCCTGATAGTTGCACAAAATATAGGCCTACCTTTAGGCCCTGTATGAAGAGAGTAATTGTACTTTTACTTGAGTACAGATTTTGGGAACGTTCCTTAATGGATAAAAAATGTATCCTTAATATAACCATCAGGGAACGTTCCCAAAAGGTTCCCTAATAGTTGTACAAAACTATTAAGGGGACTATTTAGAGTACTCATCAGTGTTGTATAAAGTACTAGAAAGCAATACTTGAGTAAAAGTACAAGTATTGTACTAGAAAAAGACTTGGTAGAAGTGAAAGTTACCTTTTAGAATATTACTTAAGTAAAAGTCTAAAAGTATCTGATATATACTGTACTTTAGTATCAAAAGTAATTTTCTGATATTTAATGTACTTAAGTATTTGAAGTAAAAGTAAAAAGTAAAAAGCAAGCGGTTTTATTTTGAACTTTTATTGTGAACTTTATTTTGGCTTTTTTATAGTAAAACATAAAGCATATTCAGGGTTCCCAGGTTAGGTTAATCTCACTCATCAAGAAATTTCACTTTTGTATGAACTTCAGGTAAAAATGAAAAATAAATAACTTATTTTTTTTTTTTAAATGACCTGCTTGTAGGGAGAACATTTTGGTCATGTGGTATTATGAGCATTTCTAGGGCTTACTCCCCAGGTCACCATCTCACTCTCACACACACACACAGGCCACCTATGTCCAGCAGCTACTAATATGCCAGTCATTAGTTGAAACTGAAAAGGTGTCTGTTCATCTTCAAAAGAAGCTGGTTTTCAAAGTTGCCAGAATTCAGTGCCAGGGAGTTTCAGGCCCAAGACCGGCACACGTTTTCCATAGTGGTGGAAATTGGATAAATGAAGCAACATTTCAGCTATTACTATCCTGTAGTTTTTATTAGTAACATGGTTCAACAAATGTGTAAAGGTTATATAATAATTCACTTCAACTGAGAAGTTAACAAAACATATTCCACTACTCCACAAGTTTACAAAAACAGAAAGAAAGAAAGAAAGCCTTTAAAATGTAGCTTATCCCATGCTTCCACAAAGAGGCATATTGAACTAATGTTTAGGCTACATGTTTTTTGCATGGGTAGGCTATATTGTTGTTTGGTGATTTAGCCTACTCCTTTACTACACCCTCTTCTGAGCAAACAAGGCATATAGGTTTATCATGTAGGGTAATTGCTCTTTCTTACATTAAATAACTTTAATATATCCTCTCTACTTGTCCCTGTAGTCATGGCCTTCTCATCACTAATTTCGGGCTCATCATTTTCAGTGGTCGACTGGTTGTGTCGAGTGGTCTGACGCTTGTGTCTAGCCTACTGTAGGGTCGGCTCAGCTATCCGAACTTTTTGGAAAAGACGGGCTATATGGACCCAACCAACTCTTATTGGGAGGGGAGAACTCCCTCACGTATACTTGGTGGTTATTTATCGCCCTCCAGGACAACTTGGGAACTTTGTGAACGAGTTGGACATTCTACTGTCTGCTATTCCAATGGATGCATGCCCATTATTAATCCTTGGCGATTTTAATATTCATTTGGATAACTCGTCTGCAATTGACTTCCTGTCCTTACTCTCCTCATTTAATATCACACGTGTCCACAGTCCTCCTACTCACAAGGCTGGTAAAGATCTTGATTTAATTCTGGTACGTAACTGTAATACAGACAAGGTTTTGGTTAATCCATTACATGTATCGGATCATCACTTTATCAGATTCTCTGTGTGTCTCCTGGATAACCCAGCTGCTCCTCCTCCGATAATTTCGTTCCGGCGTAATCTCAGAAGCCTCTCAAGTGACCATTTTGCAACATTAGTAACATCTGCTTTACCTACTCCTAGCTCATTCTTGACACTTGAGGTTAATGACGCTACAGAGACTCTCTGCTCTACACTGGCATCTTGTCTGAATGCAGCATGTCCTCTTTCCTCAAGACCTACTCGTTCTAAACCTCGCCATCCATGGCTGACGAACAGTATAGTCTCAGTACGAAAGGAACTTAGAGCTGCTGAGAGGAAATGGCGTAAATCCAGAGATGGAAATGATCTTAGTAACTACCAGTCTTTGCTGTCATCCTTTTCATCCACTGTTACACTTGCAAAAAAGGCATTCTATCAAAGCAAGATTGAGAGCGCCACTGACAGTAGACAACTTTTTTCTACTTTCAAATCTCTCCTCAATCCTCCACCACCACCATCAACTACTTCACTGTCAGCAAATGACTGCAACATTTTTCACTGAAAAAGTTGCTAAAATAAGTGCTCAGTTTGATGCTCCTATAAGGAGGGCTTTGCCTTGTGTTAGTATGACCCCATCATTTGACTCTTTCTCTCCTCTTGATGAGGAAGCAGTCTCTCAATTGCTTCAGCGATGTCGTCCAACAACATGCCCATTAGATCCTGTCCCGTCCACTCTTCTACAGTCTATCTCACCCGCTGTTCTACCAGCAGTCACACATGTATTTAATGCTTCACTCAGTTCTGGAATAGTTCCTTATTCTTTTAAACAGGCTAGGGTTACACCTCTGCTAAAGAAAAGTACACTTAATCCAACTGAGGTGAAGAACTACAGACCTGTCTCCCTTCTTCCTTTCTTGTCAAAGGTTTTGGAGAAAGTGGTCTTCAAGCAAGTTTGTGACTTTCTTCATCAGAATAATCTACTAGACCCTATGCAGTCTGGTTTCAAGAGTGGTCATTCTACTGAAACTGCTCTTCTGTCTGTGACTGAAGCATTGAGAGTAGCTAAGTCCTCTGCTCAGTCATCAGTATTAATTCTACTAGATTTATCTGCAGCCTTTGATACTGTTAACCATGACATTCTCCTATCTATACTATCTGAACTGGGAATTTCTGGAAAAGCTCTTGACTGGTTTGAATCTTACCTTAAAGGGCGTTCTTTCAACGTGTCTTGGCAGGGACAAGTATCTAAGTCTCATGCCCTCACCACAGGTGTGCCTCAGGGATCAGTATTAGGACCCTTGCTTTTCTCTATTTACACCACTTCCTTAGGTGATACTATTCGCTCCCATGGATTTGACCATCACTGTTATGCAGACGACACTCAACTTTACCTGTCTTTCCCACCTGATGACTCTAGTGTTTCCCACCGGATTTCTGCATGCCTTAAGGATATTTCAGCCTGGATGAAAGATCGGCACCTTCAGCTTAATCTCTCAAAAACAGAGTTTTTTGGTGTTTCCAGCTAAAACAGCTATTCCCCAACAGATTAACATCCAGCTTGACTCAACTTCACTGACCCCAACTAGATCGGCACGAAACTTGGGCGTTGTAATTGATGACCGACTTAACTTCTCTGAGCATATAGCTTCTATTGCAAAATCATGCCGGTTTATGCTTTACAACATTAGGAAGATCAGACCTTATCTGACACAAGATTCCACACAACTTCTTGTTCAGACCATGGTCATCTCTAAGCTGGACTATTGTAATTCACTGTTAGCTGGCTTACCCGCTTGTGTAACAAGATCATTACAGCTGATTCAAAATGCTGGAGCACGCCTGGTCTTCAATCAGCCAAAGAGGACACATGTAACTCCTCTCCTAGTTACTCTCCATTGGCTCCCTATAGTAGCCAGAATTAAATTTAAATCTCTCACTTTGGCCTATAGGACACTAACTAGATCTGCTCCTAGTTATTTTAATTCAATAATCAAGCCTTACATCCCCAACCGCCCACTGCGGTCTTCTGGTGAGCGTATGTTGTGTCGACCAGTCATAAAAACTGGGTCTAATTCCAGACTCTTTTCTTCAGTGGTTCCATGTTGGTGGAATGAACTGCCCAGTGGTCTCCGTTCCTGTGGTAGTTTTGGGTCGTTTAAGAGGGGTCTAAAGACATTCCTATTCAACATATACTTAGTTGTTTAAGCGCTTATGTGTTATGGTTTATATAATGTTGTTTTATTTTAATTGGGCTGTTAATTAATTTGACATTATTGTTTATTATTGATATTCTCCTTAATGTAGTCTTAGCATGTTATTGTTTTATATTATTGATTGAATTGACATTATTGTTTTTATTATTGCCTTTCCCCTTTTTTACATTGCTTTTTTATTAGGCTATTGATTGAATTGATATTATTGTGTACTACAACTATTCTCCTTACTATATTTGACCTAGATTTTAATCTGTTCCCTGTTCATTTTTAAATATTATTATGTTGCTTTGTATTTATATGTCGCTTTGGACAAAGGCGTCTGCTAAATCCATAACCATAACCATAACCATAACCATAACGTAGGCTACAACCCATGCAGAGGCATTGGTGTCATGCACAGAATGCGGAACGTGTCCTATTTTAAGAAAAGATAGACTAATGTGACAAATGTCAATATTTTTTTCCTCGACCAGCCCAAAAGTGAAGCGGCCCACTGGGAATTCCCCCGATTACCCACCCCGGGCCTGATTCAGTACTCTTCTTGGACTGAAGACAAGTCCTGCGATGCTAAATAGCCTTTTACAGGCCGCTGAGGCAGGTAGCGGAGGGTTCAGCAGCTACACAGAAAGCTGCCAATGTACAGAAACATTTCTTGCAAATACGGCCACGGGTGTATGACGTTCTCTTCACCACTACACTGTTCACCGAGTTCACCACTATCGTTGGGGTGGTCGTCTATGATAACGGGAGGTCCTCCAGTAGCCTAGGTGCTCGTGCTTCCATGGCGGTTTCAGTTGTGCGTCCTCCTCCCTCCTCCTTTAGCAACAAACAAGCGCTGGAATAGAGCGCGGAGCGTGCGTAATGGAATCTAGGACCAGTGATTCGCCAAACCTACCTTATTGCAGTCGCACACATTTCTTCTAATTTTATGTTTTAGTAACGAGTAACAAAGATGCTTAGTGGAAATATAACGGAGTAAAAGTATACATTTTATCTAGGAAATTTACTTTAGTGGAGTAAAAGTGAAAGTTCACATAAATTTAAATAGCGAAGTAAAGTACAGATACGTGAAATGTCTACTTATATTAAGTATAGTATATATACTCTTTTGATCCCGTGAGGGAAATTTGGTCTCTGCATTTATCCCAATCCGTGAATTAGTGAAACAGACACAGCACACAGTGTACACACAGTGAGGTGAAGCACACACTAATCCCGGCGCAATGAGCTGCCTGCACCAACAGCGGCGCTCGGGGAGCAGTGAGGGGTTAGGTGCCTTGCTCAAGGGCACTTCAGCCGTACCTACTGGTCAGGGTTCGAACCGGCAACCCTCCGGTTACAGGTCCAAAGTGCTAACCAGTAGGCCACGGCTGCCCAAAGTACTTAAGTACAGTAACGAAGTATTTATACTCCGTCACATTACAACCCTGGTACTCATAAAGCAACTGTGTTTGACTGAGAGCCTGAAATCAATAATTCATGTCATTCATTACAAATAAAATAACAACAGCAGAGAAACTTATCGCCACTGCCTGACTACTGTGTTCTAGTTCATCACATGAAAATATTTTCTCTCACTTTTTGAACATTTATTTTAACTAATTACATAGTTCAAAGGCGCTTTTGCACACCTTTTTGGGACAGGTGCGTCGGAAAAGGTAAAGGTCACCAGTAATGCTTGTTGAAGAAGTCCCGCACCCTGTCCTATATGCATGCAAATACTTTATTTCACACAACGTTTCGGTCACACAGACCTTCCTTAGGTGAATTCACCAAATTAATTACATAGAACACCTAAGAATTGCATCCAGATATTCTTGAGCATTATGCATAATAGGTTTTTTTAGGTTGCACGATATTTTCCACTAGCCTAAAACTGTGAAACTGAAGCCTAATTACTCTCACGTTCTTAAAGTGACAGGCACTCAATTTGACCTACAGCCTACAATGTAAAGACATTAAAGATAAATCTAAGTCAATATAGAAATCATGTAAAATGTAAATAAAAATAAAAAACAATATGAAATATTCAAATTATCACATAATTAGCTAGTAATTATGCAGATCATAATAAAACTGAAAAATATTAACAAAATACACTTAACATAATTTTAAAATATATGAAATGCAAACATGACATGAAGCCATTTTTTCAGTGAATGTGTTGGGGGATCGTGTAAAGTCTATGATCTCCACTGGTGTGGTGGGGGGCTCCAAAATCAAATAAAATCAAGAAAGGATCAAAATTCTTGACTTATTATCGGTATCAAATAGGGCTGTCATTGTTAACGCGTTAATCGCCATACGATTAAGGACCCAACATAACACGTTATTTTTTTTCAACCGTGTGATGTTTATTTTAATCGTGTTCTGTTATCAACGATTCTCTTTGACTGATATTGTTTTGACCCTTTGATGCACCGTTTCTTGTCCTCAGACTGCCACAGACACTTCCTAGTAGGCTTCTGCCTGCCTTCCACCTGTAGTCATGTTTGGAGCAGATAGGCCACCTTGAAGGTGCCGCTCCGTTTCGTATGATATTCTTTTCAAACAGCAACAACGTTGTTGCATATCAGATACACAAGCTTTGCATTTGTGAAACCGGGTAAGATGAATGCAACATTTTCTTTCCATTTCTCTTTATAGGCCCAGCTATTTTTCTCCCAGCTTCAACTCCTGTAGTTCGCTTCTCACTCTGCATGCTAATATTTCTTGTAGGCAAACAACAAACATTGTAACATTGTCAGGAGATGGGTCAACCAAGTAGCCTATTTAAGAATAAAAGTAAGACAGACTTTATCCAAAGTCTAATCCGAAGTTATTAGAGTAAGTCAGGCTCTGTGTTAAACTGTCCATCAGTGTTTCCCATACATTGACTAATCTGTGGCGGGGCGCCACGAAATAAAAAACGGCCGCCACAGATGAATATTCTATGTTTAATTTAATTTAATTTAAATATAAGGTCAAATCCTTGCATTGCCATTGAGCTGCGCTTTTTACACACGCAGCCTTTCCTTGCCCCGCCCCGCTCTCTCTCGTAGCCCGCTGCCACTCCTCTGCATGTGCATTTAACAAAATATTCACGATTGTTTAAGGATTGTTGTTGCCACATAGAAGCATTGCATAGAAGACGTCTGGCTAAATTGCTATTAAATCCGCTTAGCATCGTGACCATGCTGCGCAAATTTGTTCAAAACTGCTGCATTGAAGTGAACTCTGCTAAGGTACAACATAGTAGGCTACATTGAAGAGACTAAACTAAGTTAAGTTATGAAATCAAGCAGTATCTCAAAGCTAACGTTAGAATACTGTTTGGATGTCGAATTTAGAATGCTTAGCCTAGGCTACTTACAGCTGCTTGTCAATTTCGTTGAAGGTCTCATTTTATTGACTCTGAATGTTTGCAAAATCCCGATGTAAATGGAAAAGTGTTTTCCAAAATTCAAAAGTGCTTGTCCCAAGGAGAAGTACGAACCTTTATTTTAACTATGTAGAAAACGTTATGAATTCATCCGCATCCACACATCAGCAGCCTTTCAACTGTGTTACAATTGCAAGGGTTCCCTCAAACGTCTTAAAAAGTGACAGGCACCTATAGACCTATACACTACCAAGACGATCTTAATACACCCCCCCCCCCTTGTCAAAGTCAGCTACCGCCACAAATTGAATCCAATTCTGTGGGAAACACTGAATGCCACAATTATTGTAGCCTAGTGCCCACATTTACTATTCACAATATTGAAAGGGGAGATAAAACAGAGTTCATCAAGATAAATGAATTACTAATTTTGGGTATAAGGCCCCAATAAAAATATTTCACTTCTATACAAGTCATTCCCAAACTGTGGTCTGCGGACCACTAGTGGTCTGTGAAGGTATTGCAGGTGGTCCGTGGAAAAGCAAAATAAAATATAAAATAATATTTTTTTAAACCTTTATTTTACCAGGAAATTCTAACATATATTCTAAGAATATGTATATTCACATCAAATTTAAATTTAAATTAAATAGTCAAGTTATTGTGTGACTAAAAGGCTAGTGGAGCTAGGCAGTGACGTTCAAGTGCAGTGCTGCTAAAGGTTAGAACTGATTAGAACCACAACATGGATCGGTGGATGGCAACATGGATCAGTGGATGGCAACAGGAGAAAAGAGGCAGATATTAACTTTAGTACTACTAATAATGAGGAGATTGACAGTGAGTCGGGCCAGATTCCTCATAAAGAGCTACTCTCTTTCTCTGTCTCTCTCTCCACTTCTCTATCTCTCTCTTGCTCTCAGACAGACAGATGATGTTCTTGTAACGTTATACATTTAATAATATATTGTTAAGGAAGTATGTTGTTGAAATGAACTTGATTATGCCATCGGGCGCTCGAGTAAATAAATAAATAAAATACGTGGCAGCCGTTGTGTGCAGTAAACTTTCTTTTAACAAGCCTGTTGTATCCGCCCTTTTACGAGTATGCGTCAATTAATATTAATTAATATACAAACCAAGACGGCGGATTCCTAAAGAAACGCAAACACCCACCCATAAGTGTATTTAAATTAGCTAGGTACAGTGACTCGAAGAGCTGTGTGTTGTAAGACTGCGTGTACAAAACCGCTTGGAGCTACAGTGGAATTTTTATTTCACGACGAGAATTCAAACTCCGAGCATGGTTCCAATTTCTTGGGCAGTAAAAGCTCACGCTAAGAACCAACCCAGATTTTGTTCAAATCTACACGCATATGGCTACTGAAAAATGTAAGGTTAATTTATCAAATGCTATTTTGAAATATTAAAAAAACATTTTTATTTTAGACATATTGGTGCTTTTACGATAGCCTACTGATGTGATGCCCAGTTATAGGCCTAGTTTTAGTGCAGGTGCAGATTAATTCAGGTAGGACTGTGTATAGACATTTTATTTAGGGTATTATGAGGTGGTCCGCGAAAAGTCTTCATTACAAATAGTGGTCCACACACACACAAAGTTTGAAAACCCCTGTTCTATACTTTATATTTTGTAAAAAGCTTATATTGGGCATTTAATGTAATTTACTTTATTTATTTATTTATTTATTCATTCATTCATTCTTTGGGCTACATTTATATTTTCAAAATTACAAGGTTGTTCATGTCAGATTATTTACAGCCTATTGGTATGGCATACCAATACCAACATATTGGTGAGGACCCTGGTCGGTAGGGCCCCCTAGGAATTTTTGCTTAGGCTTACAGACTCTAGAATCGCCTCTGCCTGAATTACTTACACCTGGCTTGACATAGTTTCTCCTACTTGTTAGTAAAATGAGTTGAGCACACAAGGCCTATCTGCTAAAGCTATACCTTTTGCATCCATTTCCCCCCCCAAATAAGCCAAATGCCCACCCAAAGATCACATCCTGGTAACCCCTCTGAAGACAGACTGGGCATGATGCAGACTGGGCACTCTAGTAGTAGGTCTCTCTTTCCACCCAACCTGCAAGAAGATATGAGGAAGAATGGTTTTAGACACTGTCACATCAGAATGGTGGTAAAAAAACAAACACTTTCTGATCATCCATCACTGATCAGACAACTATTCACCATGAGGTACTCATAAGAGTTGTAGGGATCGATGTTTTCTAACATTTACATTTAACATTTAGCAGATACTGTTATCCAAAGTGACTTATCGTAAACGTGCCAATTACCAACCATTTCAGTTCGAAAATTCTAAAACAACGTTTCTTAATACTTCAAAATAACATTTGATAAATTATATTTTATAGGCACTATATATTACAAGGGTCATTCTCCCCAGAGCAACTAGGGTTAAGTGTCTTGCTATAGGGCACAACGGTGGAAACCAGGAATTGAACCCACAACTTTTCAGGCTCAGTGTTTTTGGGGCTGATCACTGAAATCAGTATCTGCAGATAGCGATTACTGATCATAAGATGGGCATAGAAAGAATGTGCAGGGCTCTACACCAACTTGTTTTTAAGGAGCACTTGCGCCCAAGTTAGCAAATTCAGGAGCAAAGATTAAAACTTGAGCGTGTAGTCCTGTAGTTAATGGTAAATGGTTGCTTTTTTTTCGACTCCTGCGAACACCCAAAGCACTTTATGCTTCACATTCACCCATTCACACACACACACACAACAATGGCGGAGGCTGCCATGCAAGGCGCCAACCTGTTCATCGGGAGCACTGGGGTTAAATGTCTTGCTCAAGGATACTTCGACAGGATCAGGAGGAGTTGGGCTTGAACCAGCAACCTTCCAAACAACTACCTCCTGGGCCACTGCCACCAGACTTAATAACTTACACATAATGTAACATTACAGCCAACAGTTCAACATGCCAATGCACCAGTTACAAATATTAAGAACAACTGACAACATTTTTTGTTTGTTTTATTGTCTTTTATTTTTTCTATATATTGTTTTAATAATATCATCCATTGTAATACTTGTATTTAGTCTGTATATCAAGTATCCTGCAAATGTAATTTATTTGTGAATCCATCTGTGGCCAATTCAAATGCAAACAGCCCATTTTCCCTTCCACAAAACCCAGCATAGCCTAATCAAGGATAAAAAAAATCAAGGATTGTAAATTCCCCATAATAGGTTCTTTAATTTAGGCAATTTCTCTGTTTATAAATCATATTTTTGATAATGTAGACCTGATATATTTGTTTATTAGTTCATGACTAAAGAGGCCTTATGTGTTATGTAGTAAGGGGTGGGGAGCTTTCATTTGAAATGGGCTATTGTGATTTTTTAAAAAACATTTTTAGTCTACTCATGCTGGATAGCAGAAGTGAGAAAAGCTACAGCTCTCGTTCAGAGAAGAAAGTTCATTCTAACATCACGGTGTATTAGTTTTAAGACCTGTATGAGGCTATACGACGTTACAGTGTCGTTTTTGCATGTTTATTAAGATGTACTTGATATGAAAGAAAGGCAAATAAATGGTAAAGTTACTCGCAACTGAGAAACTTCAGGTAAAGTACTGCAAAACTACTAACCAATGCTGGACTGGGACAAAAAATCAGCCCAGGCAGTTTTGGCCCGAACGGCCCACTACAACCGGTCAGGCCAACTCACTAATATGCAATCCTGGCAGTGGGTTAACCTTACGTATTGAACTAAGTGCCGTGGAGCAGTGCAAGTGATCAAAACTACTAACTCGCTCTCTCTGACTCATTGGTGGTCCGAGGTGGCTGGAGTACACAATCTCCATATACAAGAATGAATAAGCACCAATAGCACTCTGGAAAAAATCTGATCTAAGAAGACACGTTGAGACTGAAGAGAGCTGCCGTTGACCACAAAGTTTAATTCACAGTACTGACAATGGACAAAGTCTGACAAAGTACCACTAAGCAGTAGAGTGAATCAAGGTATCTGCAGATACCAGTTCCCCATGAGAAGGTGCACACGATCTTAAGTCTGGATCCTAGTGCTTTTTTTAATACAGTTCACAATCTTTCAAGGCCTCCTAGTTTCCATACGTCATACGTCCTATCAGAAGTCAAGGTTCTTCTCCCTGAGAGGTGATTCATATGCTGACGAGCCAATCAAAGCCCTAGTCAAAAAGTCAATTAATCATGTTGGTGGAATTTTCTTTTACGGTTTGCATTAAAAAATTATCTGTGCCTAGTTCCTTGTTTTTGTCGGTTAATAACAGGCTTGGGTTTCTGTCATCAGTTCTGATCAATTGTGTTTTTTCAGGTACTTCTCTAACGTTGGTCATGTTTTCCTCTTTTTGCTATTAAGACACTTCTCTAATGTTGGTCATATTTTCTATTTTATTATGTTTACGTGTTGGTTTCTTACTGTCCAGTGGCCTTAAGCTAGTTTTTGGCGTGCATGTGAATGCATAACCTTAGGGGAACAGGACAACGAGCTTCTACTGCAGAGTGGTGCTGTACACAGGCCTTTTCAATGGAAATTTACCACACTCCATGAGCTCATTTCATATTGATGTCTCTCAGTGTTTTGAGTAAATCTTTCAGTTGCCTTTTGCATGAAGATGATTTGAAATATTGTATTTTCACCCATCTTTAGCAGGGGAACCCTTAGTCAAATAAATATATATGTTAGGGTTCAGCTGGAAATGTGACCATGTTAAGGAGCAATGTTGGCAATAAAAACAATGCTAAAGTAACATACAGTATGCTGTGCTATTTGACTGATGGTGGCCACAGCAATTATCATCATCAGCAGCATGGCATGTTACTCAGATCAGACACTGTGAGCCTGTTAATTATGAAACTTTGTTTGCCGCGCTAATAGCCTACATTCTCCTTCTGATCACTGTCCCTCTGCCTTGTAATAGCCTATGTTTGCTTACCTCTCCTCACTGAAGTTCAAATTGTTGCTGACATAGACCTGAATGTCATGTAGGCTAGAGCACATTTCTGCCCAACTGACATCACGTTTTTTACCTGCCTGCGTTTTTTACCTGTCTAGTGTCAGTAGAGAAATTGCCCAGTATGCCAGATGGCCAGTCCAGCCCTGCTACCAACGTTGATGGGAGGTGTAGTTTTTATGCTGTATTCGCGACTTCATTCTATGGTTCATACCAGTAATGTTTTTAGAATATTTTTTTCACTTGCACGCCATCATTTTTAGCGAGTGAAATGCACAATGTTGAGCCAGTCATCTGATCGGTGTTAAGAGAGTGCCCCTATCTATTAGTCTACCTAACTGAGTGAATATCGGTTGATAATGATATGCGGCCGTTCGTTCGGAGCATCCCTAATAGCAAGCACACATAGATGGACAGAGTTTTCCCCTTACCTCCTGAGCTGCGTCGCAGGATAAACTTACGGATTTCATCATAAAAGAAGATAAGGAATGCATATGGGAAGGCACAGAACCACCAGTAAGGTCTGAAAAAGGAGAAAAAATGGGAAGAAGAGATTTGTAAAACAACAAAGCAAATATAATCTTTGATGAAGACTGCAAAGAATGCCAATTCAGAAATGGCTTGAGAAAAACAAATTGATGATTCTGTTCAGAGGAGCAGATTTTGGCCAGACTTACTTGAGTGGGTACATTCTGAGGGCGACTTCCATGCCTGGGCAATATGACAAGAAGAGAGCCAGGGCTGTCTCCGCAAACAGGCCAAAGATGAGGATGTTATTTCTGGGGAAGGCAGGAACACACCAGATGTAGGTTACTATTAAATACTATTTCCCTCTGCAAGGTGCCCGTTTAGTCACGCCCTACTTACTTCATGCCCTGTTGGAAAACTGAGTTTCTCCTGGTCTTGCAGATGATCAAATCAGCCCATTGCACAATCACAATGCTGGAAAAGAAGGCTGTATGGCAGGTGAACTCCAAAATCTTCCTCTGTTCATAGGTCTGTGGCACACAAGTAACACAAGTCAGGGGAGGATACAGGAAGCTGAACAAAGACAGACAGTTTTCTAGATAAAACTGACTCTTTGCTGGTGAATTGTTTGCTACTAACGAACCAAATTTAATTTGCATATGGGCTTAATTTCTGACATGAAGCAATAGAGAACTCAAATAGACTATTAGATTAGCCATCCACAGGTTGTAATGAAATTGTACACTTATGCATAACTCAAATTGAACAGCATAAACCTATTTCAATTTGAGCTAACTTTGTTTCATCTCTTAGTATGTAATCATAGCATATTTGTTTGGATTGACTTTTGAGGCTTATAATTTAATGTGGCCATAACTTCAGAATGTTAAACAATGACAGTACTTTTGAAATGATTAGTATTTACCCTCAACACTTCATCATCAAGGCCAAATACTGAGGTCAGGGGCGTCGCTAAAAATTTTAGCCACCTTGAAATGCTAGTGGGTTCATCCGAGCCCATACCATAGTCACAATGACGTAGAACCATAGATTTGTTCAGTTTATAATTTATATATAATTTTTTTTATAACTTGAACAATATTAAAAAAAATTCAGATGTACATGTAAATCTCAAGAGCCTCTTCACAAATTGGCTTTGGATATTTATACTGGACCCTGCTCAATCTGTTATTAAGAATTCTCTGCTTCTCCTCATGCGAATGTTGAATGCAACATGTCAGAGGTAACTGCAATGATGTGTCATGTACCGGTTCATTGATGTAAGTTTAATTGTCTCATCGGCTATTTATACTTAAAAAATTAAACAAAACTTGAAGAAAAAAAATACAGAAGACATGACCTTGGTGTCCTTTATGGTAGCTATGGCAAAATTCATCATTTGCATTGATATTGAGAGACTGGTAGGTAGACGCCATTGGTAGTGGTACACTACAAACTGGACACTTACCCACTGCTGTCCATAACTGTCCTCCAGATCGTTAATGAACTTGTCATCCCACTCCTGTCGAATTCCGAGAAGTGTGGAGGGTAGGAAACCGTTTTCAGCCAAAATGACAAAATATGTGAAGAATCCTGCCAGGGCCTGGATCATACCTGTTAAAAATGCCAAAGATGGTGAAGATCAGTCCCTGACTTACAGCACATGAATATCTGGTCAGAGAATAAGCATGATATAAGATAACCATTTAATACCATATGTCCTCAAGGGACACCACCATATGGTAAATATATGACCATCCCTAACTGACAGATGGTTGTTTCTTAAGAGGCAATTACTAGTACATATGGAGGACCGCAAGTGTCATTGAAAAAGTAATAAAAGATTTCATTAATTTGCCAATCGTAATAAAAAGTTTTAAATTTGTTTGAAATTATGAAAGCTTGTAAATGACTTATTATTCCATCAATAAATGCTTCTAATTTAAAAAGGGATTTACAAAACCAACATGAAACACTCAATAAGAAATTCAATTACAAAGTACATTAAAGGAACACACCACCGTTTTATGAAATTTGGTTATTCACTGTCTCCCCTAGAGTTAGATAAGTGAGCAAATACATTTTTGTCTCCGTGCATGCATTGTCTTAGTCCGGCAGCACCCCCCGCTAGCTTAGCATAGCATAGTAAATTAAATCTCTCATCGCCGTTTGGCATATTGTGAGTAAAAGTGAGCCAACAACAACAACAAAAAATTATTAAGATGAGACAATTTCCTAGGCAGATATTAACTTGGGACTTGGGATATGTATCATAACCACACTTGAGAAATGTTTTCTTCATGACCCCATTGGGAGGACGCTCAAGACATTTGGTGACCTTTGACCTTTAGGAGGCACTGCAATCAGAAAAAATACATATTGGCCTGTACTAGTGGTGTCTGGTTGTACTTTGGGAGATCCTTAGGCTGACACAAGCCAACTTGTGAAGTCAACATAATCGATTTGGCAGCCATCTTGACTTTTGTCCATTTTCACAGGTCACAGATTTCCTCTGATCGGCATGAAACTTGGCATAGAAGATCTTCAGATTAAGCCTTTTTTTTTATTTTTTTAAGAGTTTTTGAGCTTGAGTTTAAAAGCATTCACCCATCACAGCCAATCGAATTTGATGGCGAAGCCGCCAAACAGGAGCTGACCTTATATCTCAGCCAATCTTTGGTTGATAGACATGAAACTTGCTGTGACTGCTTACAGTCATATGTCTGATGTAACAGCATTGAGTTATTACCATGTCTGATGTAACAGCATTGAGCATTCTATCTTCATATCTTTTTCAGACCTTGAAATTCTTAAATTTTTACAGCTTGAAAAACATGTGGCATGTTGACAAATATTTTCCCTAGCCTCTTTAAATTTTTTATGGTGAAAGACCAACTCATAAAAAGCATGTGTAAATAATTTAAAGTCTGTACTAAATGTCTTCTGACCTTCAAAAGGGCCCTAGATTTCAGAAAGTCTAGGTAAGTCTAGTTTCAGAAGTGTAATATTGAGGGTATTATAAAACAGTTTTGTTTTTTTCATTTGATATTAGTCACTATTTCCTCTTCAAATACATCAGATTATTAATGTTTTCCCACAATTTGAAGTCTCCACATCAAATGACTGACAATAATGAAGATAAAACAAGGTGTGTTTGTATTTTTATGTCATTTTCAAGCAACTGAAATGGTATGTGGAGTAGCTAGTAGGACCATAAACATCTATGTGGAAATATCTAAGTATATTGATATTTAATGTGTAAAGTGCCAATATTGTACCAAGTCCCATTCACAGAATAAATGCATGTGGTTACAGATGTTTTCTGACAAACTTTGAGGAAAATCTGGATTTTGTCTGATTAGACACGGAATGACTCAATAAAAAAACATCACTAATCATTTTTCGATGGATTGACAGTAGGTCGGAAAAGTGGAAAGAAGATTTTTTTGTTATTTTACCATTGACTGTGTTTGAAGATGATCATGTCTGGTAGTTTCAACTTGAACACGACTTGATATCACTTGTGATGATGATGATGTTAATAGTAATAAATGAATACATGTTTAACTTTGATGACTTTGAAGGTGAAGGAAGTGTGTTATACAGAAATACACAGCATTTCACATTTCATCTTGAGTCAACGGCAAGTAAAACTGAGTTCTCACCGATCTGGCCATAGGCCATACTGATGAGAATCTCGTTCACCAGCCTGTCTGTCTTTGGGTTTCTGGGCTGTCTCTTCATGATGTCGCTTTCAGCCATTTCATATGCCAGGGAGATAGCAGGAACCTGGAAATTCACAAAGACATTGGTGATATTTCCATTACTGTCTGAGAGAACCGATATCTGGAAGGTCTAAAAACCAAGAAAACCAAGGTGCTCTTTACCATGTCTGTTCCGAGATCGATACAGAGGATGGTGACTGTGCCCAAAGGGAGTGGGATGTTGGCAATGATGAAGAAAAGGAAAGGTGTGATCTCAGGGATGTTACTGGTCAGAGTGTAGGCGATGGACTTCTTCAAGTTGTCGAAGATCAAACGACCTGGAAGACAAACATTTTTAGGGGATTGACCATTTTACCCAAGTCGTGGTACCATTCGAGCCATGTATACCATTCATGCAAAAACACTTGTTGATTGGGGCAAGACATACACATTGGTAAAATCACAGCACTTCACACATAAGCAGATATCAGTTGATTAACAATGGGGTAAGGGCTAGTCTTTAAGAGAATTTCTAACCTTCCTCAACTCCTGTAACAATGGAGGCAAAGTTGTCATCCAGAAGGATCATGTCAGCAACCTGCTTAGAGACATCAGATCCAGCGATACCCATAGCAACACCAATGTTAGCCTGCTTCAGGGCAAGAGAGTCATTAACACCATCACCCGTCACAGCCACAATGGCACCCTGTAGAGCAAAAGAACAAAATGGATATTCATAAAGGGCATTTCCATAAAGAAAGGCAATATGCAATCTGGTTAGAATGATCAATTTGGTGAAGACCATAATTTTGCATTACCTGTCGCTGGCAGCCCTCAACAATGATGAGTTTCTGCTGTGGAGAGGTTCTGGCAAACACAATCTCAGTGTGGTACTTCAGGATGTCATCCAGAAATTCAGGCGTCATGTCCTTCAGTTCGGAGCCATGGACAACACAAGCCTTGGCATCTCTGATGTAGAAAAGAGATAACAGAATTAAAGGAGAAAGGAGAAAAACAAAAAACATCGGTGTTGCCTATACCGAGTTATGCTCCTGCTAGAGTTCGCACCCAGGCGGCTGAAACGGGGCAGGCTTTAAACGTGCTTTTAGCCTCTTAACATGTTCGAGATGTCTGAAACGGGCAGGCTTTAAACGTGCTTTTAGCCTCTTAACATGTTCGAGATGTCTGAAACGGGCAGGCTTTAAACGCGCTTTTAGCCTCTTAACATGTTCGAGATGTCTGAAACGGGCAGGCTTTAAACGTGCTTTTAGCCTCTTAACATGTTCAAGATGTCTGAAACGGGCAGGCTTTAAACGTGCTTTTAGCCTCTTAACATGTTCGAGATGTCATTACAAGTGCCTAGCCATGTGAACTGATTCCTTCCGCGTGAACACAGTGAATATGACTGCAGTTGATATGAAAGAAATACATAAAAGTTGTGCTAATTCAGCCAGTGCACATACCTCTGTTTAGTTCCGGTGTACCGGTGACGTCCACACAAGTCGACTGTCGAACTCATACAATCGTATAATATTCCAAAACATATTTTTTCCATCAAAAAAACTGACCCTGCACAGCTCCAACAAGGCTTGAGGTCTCGCGCGTGCTCATAGGTAACTAGGCGACAGTCGAGACTGTCGGCGACATCAGAGTGGTGTCAGGCTACGGTGTATCTATGTTGCTACATAGTCATTACTACGGACATAATCACGCCAATGCATGACAATCGTTTTTTGGTAGAAAACAATTGTTTTGGAATAGTTTGACAGTCGACTTTTGTGAACGTCACCGCAACACTGTTTCGTTTTTCTCGCTACTGATAGCACTCCGGTCGATTTCAACACATAGCTCTGTTGTTTGTGGTCACGGAGTTCTCCTTTAATCTTACTGTTGTTCTGAACTCCTGTTACACACTCAGATACACTGTTACACTGTTGATATATGGATGATTTAAAAAGCTACACTGAGAAGAGTGATGTGGTCTACCTTGGGTTGACTTCTGTAATGGCAATGTTCAGGCGAGCTGCAATATCTTCCACAGTCTCATTACCCTCAGAGATGATGCCGACACCTTTGGCGATGGCCTTAGCAGTGATGGGATGATCACCAGTCACCATGATGACCTGGAATATAGGCAAAAGCAAGTGTGATCAAGCTTTATTCTCAATATTCATACAGTACACATTCACATGAATGAAAATGTACAGACTTGTACATATTAAACAGGCATTTAAGCAATATCATACCTTGATTCCAGCAGTCCTGCACTTGCCAACAGCATCGGGCACAGCAGCACGAGGAGGGTCAATCATGGACATGAGGCCAATGAAGCACAGATTCTCGGTGGGGAAGTTCACCTCTTCAGTGTCAAAGGCGAAATCCTCAGGGAACTGGTCATCAGGCAGGTTGAAATGGCAGAAGCCTATGAGGTGGAAAGGAAATACAAAACCAAACCATTGCTACTGATGAGTAAGTGATGAGTGATGAGTGTGGCTATTGTTAGAAGGTGGCCTAGGCGCAGCATCCAAACTAAGCTATGCTTCGCTGTCTAGAGTATATTTATTAGCTGAAGGCCAGACCACGACCTAACCTGATGCAAAGCCCCTAAACGCTAACCTACACACTGGCCCTATGTGGTGTACAGACATGAAAGACCTAGGTGTGTGGCTGCAAATGTGTGCGTGTCAGCTTGGCAGAGCTTCAGAGAGATGTCACTTACCTGTGGCTCTCACCGACCTGGTATACTGTAGCTTCTGGATAACCCAAGCATCGTTTTCTTGTGTTCAGTTTTGTTGTCCAAAATAACCTATGAAAATGTTCCAGTTTGCCTTGCTCACGCGCAAACGCTACAAAGGGGAAACCAGGCCACCAGTCTTTCACGAAGGCCCGCAAACTGATTGTGAGATCCCGAACAGGTGTCACATTTAACCCAATTTGCCACAGGTGGTGACATTACTGAAGCCCTGCCTGTAAGTCAGTGCTTTCCCTACTATGTGACCTAAACCTATCCTATTCTAACACCATACCAAGCACTCTTTCGCCCAGACCACCCAGCTCCAGGTAGGCACTCTGGAAGTCTTCCTTCAGCAATTCATCCAGCGGCTGCTCGTTGCCCTGGATCATGATGGATGAGCAGCGGTCCAGGATCCTCTCTGGGGCTCCCTTCATCACCAGCAGATGCTTGGTCTCGCCACTGGGGTTCTTGTGAATGGAGAGCTACCAGGAAAACACAAAAACACAATGGTCTTAGCAACGACTCATGGACATGGACAGTGATGTTGACACTGCTAAAGTGGGAAGAGGGTTTTAGCCAAGTGCTCTCAGTACCTGGTATTTGTTGGTGGAGTTGAAGGGGATCTCGGCGATCTTCTGGTTCTTTTCCCTCATCTCCTTCACAGAGCCACAACACAGCTCAATGCACTTCAGCAAGGCAGACTCAGAGGCATCTCCAGCAACATCTCGCTAAATATGTCCAACACACACACACACACACACACACACACACGCACAAACACTAGAGTTATTGTGAGGAACCAAATGCTGCACTTTTATAGACACCAATTTCTGCCTCACAGATCTACATGATATTTCACTTCAGCTGTTATGAGGGGGAGAGTTGTTAAAGCTAGCTGTGATGGGGGTGGGTGTAGGATGCCACAGAGGGTATGTTGCATTTCATGTAGTGAAGGGAGGAAGTAGGGCTTGTTTACAGCCAGATCATGCTGGCTGTAGGGAGGAAAATGGCGCTAGATGAGAGCAGAACATAGAGAGAATAACAAGCCCTATGCGGGGGTAACCATAGACTGGGAAACCGGCAGAGTCACTGCTGTATCGAGTTTATCCTCCAGCTGTCACTGTAGCTCCTCTCCCCTTTGTCACACCCTCCAGTTAGCTAAGCTTCTAAGTGGCTAGTCATTCATTAGCGGCAATACCACTTTCTTTAAAAAAACAAAAAACAAGCTCAACGGTAGGCTAACTGAGATCCCTGGTTTCCGTGAACTCTGCTGCCTCTGCGTACTCTTTGTTTTCTGGGTAAGTGCCATTGCCTCATCTGTGTCGCCAGACACTTCCGAGTAGTTGCTGATTTGTTACTGAAGATATTTGCACACTATTTGCACCCTGTTTGTTAGTTTGTGTGTACATTTAATAGCCATGTTGTAACGTAGGTCTCAGGTGAAAGAAGCTCAAAGAACGCACTGCACTGTTTCCCAAGAAGGCCTAGCTAACAAAGGTAAATGTATCTGTGTAACTCTCATTAGGGAGAGCAATATTTGTCTGTAGACTCCTGTAGGAGCCATTTTTTATGTGAATGTTAATTGGTCCACTAGGTGTCACTATGTTATGCTATGTGTGCACACCATATAAGGGGGAACCATCGTACAGGTGTTGCTTGACGGAGAGGGAGCACACATAGTTTTTTGACCGCTTTGCTGTGGCAGGCCATACTGGCTGACGATACATTGTATGTTTATGTACGTTTGAGCACTGGAATTTTATAATATAACTTGTGGTGAGCAATAAATAACTTTTTAACGGCATGTTACGTTTGGGATACCTTTCATAGACACAAGTGGCTATAGCGCGTCAACTAAGTGCCCAGTCGAGTAACCCCTCGGGGCTTTAAGTTTAGGCTTAGCCTCTATACTCCTTATCACTCTTATCTATGTTTGTTAACTACATACAGTGGGGGGAGTAATGCATTAAGTAATTAAGTAAAAGTAATGTAATTACAGTAATGCATTGCTTTTTGCTGTAATGCAGTAATGTAAGGCATTACCAATACAATTTCAGCAATATTTTACTCGGTACAATTCTCAGTAAGTGAAGTTACTTTGCTTTTTAATCCAAAATTGAGAAATGCTCAATTGGCACCAGAGAAGATTATCCAAGAATTAAAAAAAGTCCTCTATGCTGGTTCTGGAATTTGATTGCCTTGTTTAGATGATTGTAGAAAGGAAATTTCAGTTGTCTCTGCCATTCATGCAACAGATCTAACATGGTTAGGCTATACTTCTCATTTCAAGCAGTGAGAATAACTAAAATGTTGCTTTTACAGACAAAGATTGCAGCCATTATTCTCAAACTATTTGCATTAAGTCTACACCACTGTAAGTGGAAGGAAAGGCAACCAGCAATGATGAGAACTATTTAAAGTCAACATACAATTTCACTATGGCTTTATTTTACTATATTAAAACAAGTTTTTTGTACCTTAAAATAATGTTTCCAAAATTGTTTCCGTGGTTCATCAACTCGTAACAGAGTGAACGGCACTTCTGCATTCGCTTCGCGGCCCTCTATCGGCTATAACCGCACTATGTAAGTTTGCCAGATTGGGTAGCGGGTTTGTAGTTCAATGGAATGAGACATAAGAAACTACAAATTTGACTTGCATGATGTCGCAATACATCGTACTTTCATAAAATCATGCAACATATTCTACCTTGTCTATGGACATCGTTATTTGCAAAGCCGTTGCTGGATAAACAAATAGCGTGCGTGCGACAGAGGAAAAGTTCTTTGGTGTTGCTTTAAGTTGTGAGTGACCTTTGGCCTTTGGGGCCTACATTGTCCCATGAGCCATAACTGCAACCATTATATTGTTCTTTTCTTAGCCTTAAGCCTAGCTCAGTCATTATGCCATACCACATTACCTCCTCCATATTTCCTATTATTTTGGTGAAGTAATGTAAACGTAGTGTAATGCCTTACAATTCAAAGACAGTAATATCGTAATGTAACAAATTACTTTGAGATGACAGTAACAAGTAATAAATAATGCATTACGCTTTTGAAGTAACTTGCCCAACACTGCACTGTAAAAAATATCCGTAGATTTTACGGTAAAAATTTGTGAAATTGCAACAGAACAAAACCGTAAACTTAGAAACGGTAGAAAACATTTCTTACAACAGTTAAGTATTGTAAATATGTTTACCAGCTGGAACCATATATTTCACCTTTTTTTTGTATAGAAAATACGTTGATTAACCGTTAAGAAAACAGAAACATGCCATATTATATAAAACAGGGAGCACACAATTTTTTCCCGCTTTTACCCTCATCTAACGGTCGGTTTCCACATGGCGAAATTTCGCTTCACTCATTGAGGTTGAATGGAGACGAAATTCGCCCTGGTTAGGCGAAATGACAGCGAATCACCGAGGCAGGCGAAATGAGGACCAATCGAGAACCAATCAGGTCCCGTGTTTGTGTTTGGAGGCGGGAGTTACAAAAAAGTCTGACCAAGATGAACTAGCTCGCTTGCCACCACTGGGCTGGCTAGACACTGCAGTCAAAAGGTTAGCGGTTTGGCTGTCACGGCCCCGAGGTGAAATTTCGCTGGTCTTTTTGAACTTCAGAATGGGGAGCCGAAGTGCATTATAGGGCGGATAAATAGTCTGATTTACCATTAGAAATATGACATAATACATAGAACAAAACACATTAATATTTTGCTTTTATTTTCTGTAAAAAATACTGGTTACCCCTGTAAAATTCACTGCAGGTAGTCTAATGGATGAATCAAATTGTCTAAGCACCCTTCTTTGATTTATACATATAATATAATAATGTATGTAAATTAACGAATTAATATGCATTAGCCATCTATGTCCATGTGCATTAAATCACTGAATTTTCCCCAAGGTATTTCCCCAAGCTAGCCTATAGGTGGCGCTGCATTTTGTTAGTTAAACCACATGGCCAAATATCAACCGCCATTTTGTTCGCGAAGGAGACAGTGATTTGTGAGATGGTAAGTAATGAAAACGACAATTTAATAAATTGAAGAGTTCAATCTGATTAAAAGTATTAATTAGTAATGCAATTCTAAGCTTCTTGTGTTTGCAATGGCTTACGTCTAGAATTTTCTTCGGGATGAATAAAATACTATCTTATCTTATCTGAATCTCTGTTGTAGGATAACGTTAGCCTATGACAAAATTGCCAGCTAGCATTCAGATTTCTGACCATGCTTTGATTAATGTAAACATTACCTTAGATTATGTATATTGTGCTTCGATTCTAACTTGTAATAACACGGAGATATCATACTTAGTCTACACCGTTTTTCTCTACAGTCATTAAGTCTATATTCTGAGCTGGAATGTCAATTGTCTCAGTGTGAAATATTTAACTGAGTTCTGATTGAGAACGCCATTTTATTAACGTTAATCCCTTCATTGTGCACAGAAGCTTGAAATGACTTGACGGGAGTTCCAGTCATTTAGCCTTGCTTTATGTTTCCAGGCGAAACTTTTGGCGTTGAAGCACATTAGGTGTTAAACATGTTTTATTGAATACATTCATTGTTTGGACCTTTACAGTTAGTAATTGGATAATTGCTAGAGTTAAAGCATAGTTTTGGCTAATGTTAACAGGAAAATTGTGCATTGGAAATCGTATTGGTTTGATGCAAGTTAACGTTGCCTAATCTTTATGTTGCAGGTATGTTGGGAGAGACGTCTACAGGTAAGTTTTTACATTTTCTTTACTAGGAGTAGGCTATTTAGAAGTGAAGTGGTGAATAGGGTTTCAGAACGTTTGGGGAGGAGGTTTTTTTTTCGCGCTCGTTTTAGCCATGCTTTCCAGTCACATTTTGTGGAGCTGTTCTGTCTGCTAAGGCGTGCATTGCAAAGTGCTTCGTCTGTTGAGTGTAAGGGAAAGGTAGAAATATCATTGCATTGCTGAGGACTTAATATTTATGTATTTGATTGGTTTGTCTCAACAGGGTATCAACAAGGTACAGTGATAATTTATTGCCACAGAAATGTTAACTGATGTACAGTGATGCCAGTAACGCGTTACTTAGTAACGCGTTAGTCTATTTTTACCACTTTTTTCAGTAACGAGTAATCTAACGCGCTACTATTTACAAACCAGTAATCAGATTAAAGTTACTTATCTAAGTTACTGTGCGTTACTATTTTTGTCATTTTCCTTAATAAAAAGATATATTCTTTGCTTTCTTCTTGTCTTGGGGATTAATGTCATGTAGGCTATGCTCACGTTTTCAGCATGAGGACAATTCACGTGCAGCGACACAAACGAAAACAACAATGGAGGGAGAGAGAGAGAGATGCACATTTCATCAGTCATTACTTTGAGTTTGTGTCAGCTAAACATGACAACATTAAGGTACATTGTACATTCTGTGCTGGCGACAAAGTGCTGTCTAGCTAGACATCCCAAGTCTCCCGAACTTTTGGGAGTCTCCCACATATTGATAGCGGCTTCCTGACGCCCGCAAATTACATAAAATCTCCCGGAACCTAGAGCGAACAAGAGCACGCAAGCCAGACCGGACTTCAAATCAAAGATAGAATCTTTGCTTCAAATCGCGTGTGCATAGCTTAATGCGCACACAAAGGAGAGGGGGAGAGAGAGGAGTGGTGCGTTTCTGACTGAAGCGCATCCAAGACAGAGAGCATCCTGGTCTGTTTTGCTAAATCAACCAATCCGTTTTCAGTGTAAGTGCTTATATCTCTTTTCTCCCAAACATAATTAATCAGTTCAGTCAGTGTATCTAGGAACAGAAGCGTCATGGCAGCGTCAGTGCCCCTCAAAAAGGAAGATTTAAGACCCATTTCACATCAGACTACACAAAAGTGCACCCAATTGTCTCAAAAGATTAAAACATAATGATAATCTTGCACACTGCACTGTTTGTAACAGCAACTTTAGCATTGCTCACGGCGGGTTAAATGATTGCAAAAGACTTGTTGAGGTGAGTTTAACAAGTGTAATTTCATTTGCATATTACTCAGGCCTATAGGCTACAAGATGGCTAGTTGCCAAGGCTACATGAAAAAAAATCTACATATTTTACTATAACAATTTCTATCAATAGGCCTTCCTTATTTGGTGTACTTAGACATTATTGAACAAACATCTGAATTTCAGTATCTAAGTAGGTTAGGTTGGGATGTCTGCTATACATTGCTGTTAAAATGCACTTCCAGTATAGTGAGTATTGGCAAAACCGGTTATCATTTTTATGTTGAGGCGTTGGGGGTGTTGTCGGCAGCTGCTGAAAGTAACTAATAAGGTAACTTGTAATCTAACATAGTTACTTTTAAAATCAAGTAATCAGTAAAGTAACTAAGTTACTTTTTAAAGGAGTAATCAGTAATCAGTAATCAGATTACTTTTTCAAGGTAACTGTGGCAACACTGCTGATGTAGAGTTTTGTCATTGTACAGGTTAGTAAAAATTAAATGTCCAGTTTTATGTTATAGATTGAACTCTTCAGTAAATTAAGTAAAACTGTTCAACAGAAATTCCGATAAAGCAGTAATTTCAATTGTAAAAAAAAAACTGGCGCTGTATTTCCAATAAGAAAAGCAAGCATGAATTCGGTAAGTCTTTTTTGAACTGTAGATGGTTCATTCTCATTACTACTTGGTTAGAACAACTATGGAACCAATGATGAGTATATGTAAAAGGTATGCAATGTCTCTCTGTTTCTCTCTCTCTCTCTTTCTCGCTCTCGCCAACCATGGTAAGTATCCCTGATTTCTTGTCTCTGCCTTGATCATTTATGCTTTCATTTATATTGTAATGCTTGTCCACCAACATTACATCTTGCTCCTACTGCATCAGCCCTAATGTCTCATCAATCCCCTGTTAATCCCCTCTTCCAGATCAGACCATCTAGAACAGGACACAACACCCTGCTTACACCTGAAGGAGGGCTAGGACACACAGGAGACCTGTAGGCCCACTATGCTGGTAAGTCAATAGAATGCATTTTACATTTCTTAGTTGAGACAATACTGCTGTGTCAAGTCAACTACAGATTGCTATTCAAAGCTAAGCTAGACATACTTAAGAACTGTCAGGTAGCAAATGAACATTTTTAATTGAAATGCTTGGTTGTATAAGTAAAGGAATGTAATGTAATATAATATGTAATAAGTTTGCTAATGTAGTTTTAAATTTTTTTTAAAATCTAGTTTGTGTGCCATTCACCCCTAAATTTTCTTTTGACCTGCCAAGCAGCAGCACGAACGACTGGGTCGACTTAGGATTGAGTCCCCTCTCTGCCAGAAATTATCACTGTGTTCAAGGAAGACCCAGGCCCAAATAAAGCTGCTATGTCTAAGGTGTGCTGGAAAACTTTCTGTTTTGACTTTTCATTCATTCACATTGTATACAATTTAGCAGCCACATGTGGCAACATGTCAAAGATGATGCAAATCTATTCTTTTGTAAGTTATAACAATGTGATATATTGGTGAAAGTTAACATTGTCTCGTCCTTGCAGGTCAGCCCCTTTTCCTCAGCTATTGAAGTTGGCAGTCATCTAATATTAAAGGTAAGATGTTGCTAATTTTGTTAGTGGTTAGTGCTCAAACTATGTTTTCTATGCTCAAGTTCATATGTAGACACAGAGTTCATTAAAACGTTTTTTTCTAAAGACACACATTTGCACATTTGCTTACCTTAGCCACTCCCTCTCGCCGCCATCTTGGATTGTTAGGATACGCAAATGTGCAGTCTTCAGAAACAAAGGTGTTTATAAACTGTGCTCAAACAATGTTCTCTATGCTCGAGTTCATATGTAGAGACCCTGATAATACTTTGAACAAAGTTTTATGCAATGTTGAACCTTCTATAAACCAAACTAAAACCTTGAATTTCTAAGTGTTTATAGATTGACATTTTGTGAGTGTGTCCCACTTGCCCACAGTTCACCCATAGAAGCAATACAGCTGAAAGTGAGTAGAACACTACTACTGGAAGACGCGGGTTTGGACGTAATCGTCTCGTTGACCGAATTTTTGACTTGTGCCCATGCACACATAGAGCCTACAATCGAAGTTCGCCGGTGTTACACTTTAAGTTGATTTTCATGTATAAATTCTATCGAGGGGTGGATAAACTCAAATTTGAGAGGGGTAAACTGTGTTTACTTGAGTTTAGTCTCCACTACAGCCCTGGCTGTCTACTACCTTTTGCCTATTTTCCCACTATGTTCCTTTGTGTCAGTCATAATTTTTCATAATGTTTCATCAATTCACTCCTGCCAGACCAAGCCAATGTCCCGCTCACCTCTGAAGAAGGGAAAGATACAGCCTGTTGGTTGGCTCGGCAGTAGCAGTCCATGGTGAGACTAATCAGCGTTGTGTTATGGGGTCTTGGGGTTTTGTTACTATCTGTTATATTCTGCAGGTTCCACCCCAGCAATGTGTCAACTTTTAACTGATAAACTATGTACCTACTGAGCTGGTGGCAATTGCATGTGACAGTAAATTTATGAATTGCTTTATTCTACCAGTACTCGTTGTAGATATGACTTAAAAGTGCCTTTGTTTTCTCTTCCTATGCCGATGTTCCTGATCCATTCAATGGCGCCAGAAAGGGCTGAAGCAGCTGACCTTTCTCCTTCGGCACACCTACAAGCCAGGGTAGATTCTTGATGTCCAGTACTGTCCCTTTTTTGACTTCACAAGCCACAGAAAGGCAACACCTTTGAAACATCTCAAAGTTTTGCAGACCTGGACTTTTTCCATGCCATAAGACTGTTGAAATCTGTGGACTTATGCCTAATTACTATGTAAGAAGGGAGGTATTCCTGGTAATTCTATTCAAGCTCATTGTTTTTGACAAGACATTTTGGTACAACATGGGCAGAATGGCCAACTAACAGCTTATTAACTGATTAGGGCATAGATGATTGTAAGTTCTAGGAATAAAGTTGTCTTTTTTACCAAACTGTTAATTGTATGGTTGATTTGTGTGGTAAACATAGGATAGGTAAAATAGTAGTAGAGACTGTTCAGACGGATTTGTTAGGGTGTTAGTTAATGTATACAGTAAAATGTGTTTGAAACAAAAGTTAATCGTAAATGTAGAGATGGTTAAACTGTATTTATTACGGTAACATTTTGGCAACCCAGATGCCGGTCTTTCACTGTTAAAATGACGGAATTGTTTTTTTTTTTCGTATTTATTACGGTCAAAGTGCGGCAACCCAGCTGCCAGTCTTTCACCGTTAAAATAACGGAATTCTTTCTATTGTATTTATTACGGTAAAGTTCTGGTAATCTAGCTGCTGGGTTTTTCCGTAAAAATAACAGAATTTTTGTACCGTATTTATTACGGTGAAATTCTGGCAACCACAGCTGCCAGTTTTTCACCGTAAAATCAACGGATTTTTTTTTACAGTGTACATATATGGGACTGTTGCATCTTTAGCATTGTGTAGTAGCACATGGGAGTCAACCATGTCCTCAGTTCATGATTTAAATGCATGTCACGCTGTATCTGACAATTGCTTGTGTGCAACAGCATTCTTACGCAGGCATGTGGTGACATGAGCCAGGGGTCCCCTTGCCATGTTGAGTTTGGGTTTAGGATACTCCGAGGTAAAGTGGAATGATGCCTAGTGTGCACCAGTAAATCATGGCAATTGAAAACTGTTATTTGCTGGTTGTGTGTTTATCATGTATGGCTGATTCTGACTATTTTTTGTCTTCAGAACCAGATGCCACTGCTGTTTTGCCTACCGTAAACTTACTGTAAAGTAGCTTTTGGACTATTGGTTTTGTTTCTTTTCTCTTTTGTTGGTTTAATTTTGTATTATTTAACTTGGCCTTGTCTAGTAGCCTCCTGTTGCCTCTCTCCTCCACGGCATTAGGGGATGTGTGGTAATAACTGCTCCAGTAGTGTGCTACCAGTGTAAAACCATTATATTCAGCTTTGCTCCGCTGTTTCCCCGTCACTGAGTGCTAACCATCCCCTTCCCCCTTGTCTCCTCTCCAGAGTAATAGTGAAGCTGCTCATGGGCAGGTCGCCGGATCTGAGTCCTCCTCTTCGCGCACTGTGTGGCTAGTGTTAGGAGGTGGCCTAGGCGCACCATCCAAACTAGTATTTTTATAGTGGTAACGTGCACCTCACCGTTTGCTGTGATCAAATTGTTGCAGTATGTTTTTCTATGCATGTGTGTGTCTGTGTGTGAATAGGCACTAGAATCAAGAGCACGAAAAACAAAATGTCAGAGGGGGGAATTTCACATTCTCCATACAATCCACTGCTAGTCACCTTGAGAATGGGGACACTATCCTGATCGGCTAGGAAGACAGCGCGATTGCAGAGGCCGGCCACACGTGCCAAGTTGGTCCAGGTAGCGGAGGTGCAGTCAAAAGAGGTTCCAGTCTGGTTCTCAGTGGTGTCGGCTTCATGGATTTGGTTGTCGAACCACATGTGGGCCACCGTCATGCGGTTCTGGGTCAGAGTTCCGGTCTTGTCAGAGCAGATGATGGAGGTAGACCCCAGAGTCTCCACAGCTTTCAGATTCATCACCAGGCAATTCTTCTTGGCCATGCGCTTGGCAATCAAGGTCATACACACCTGGAATTGGAATTGTGGTGCCAAAGTTAAGTAACAAGGACCAGCTGCTCAATATTTACCTTAAAATAAATCTTGGACTTTGAATTAGGGTTGGGCGATGTCCTCTTAATTTGACAATGTGTACAGTAAAACATTGTGTAAAACATAGGCTCGATTTCATTTCAAGGGAAAAGTTTTTATGTGTTATGTTAAAGCAGGGTCTATAGAATTCCTTTGTGTCTGGAATGTGGGGCGTGACATCACGATGGTTGGTTCCCATCATGATGTCTGTCAACCATCATTGTCCATCGGCCCAACCCTACTTTGATACATCTTATGGATGATAGAGAGATAAGATTGTATGCTGACAGGAATAATTTGTGACATGAAAGAATGAACCCTGACTCTGAACTCTAGTCTAGGTGTTCTTACAGTGACTGTAACCAGGAGACCTTCCGGCACGTTGGCAACGATGATCCCGATGAGGAAGATGACCGCCTCCAGCCAGCTATATCCAAGGATGAGTGACAGGATGAAGAACGAGACACCCAGGAAGACAGCCAAGGCAGTAATAATGTGGATGAAGTGAGCAATATCAATGGAGATGGGTGTGCGATGGAGTTGATCGTCGTCGTCATTAATGCAAGAAACCAGGGTGGCAATACGACCCATGACTGTGCGATCACCAGTGTTGATGGCAATACCTCTAGCAGTACCTGACATAAAAAAAAAAAAAAAAATGGTAAAAGTAAAAAAGTAAAATATGACAGTAGATATTACAATGTTCCTGCACATTATGCAAATTTCACTTCTTGTGTTGAAAGATGGAAAATGGTTAAAACACTTATGGTTTGTTATGTTTTGTATGTGGCTAAAAGCAATATACTGGTACCTTCGACACAGTTAGTGGAGAAGAAAACGATGTTCCTAGTTTCCATGGGGTTATCATGTGAGAAGTCAGGGGTTCGTGTCTGAGGCTCAGATTCTCCTGTGAGGGAGGAGTTGTCCACCTGACAATGGAATACAATGACATTGACCAAAATAGAAAAGATAATGTTGTCTATGCTGAAAATGGCGTGCACACTGACGGAATACACCCCAGAATAGCCACCTTGCAGCCATGAGCGGAGATGATACGCAGGTCAGCAGGGATTCTGTCTCCACCTTTAACCTCCACCAGATCTCCAACCACCACCTCCTCAGCATTGATAATCATTTTCTCACCATCACGTACAACCAGGGCTTGCTACATGTCCGTCAAAAATATAGAAATTCAGAAGTTTTTTCATTTCACTCAAGACATCTATACAAAACTTACTTAACTATACAAAAAAATACACCTCATAAAAATGTTATGACTTGGGGGTACCTGAGGAACCAGTTTCTTGAAGGAGTCCATGATCTTCGAGCTCTTAGCTTCCTGGTAGTAGGAGAAACATCCAGTGATGATCACAACAGCAGACAGCACAACACCCAAGTACAACTGCACAGGGAAGCAGAAAAAGAACAAGGTTAGGTTAGGTGAAGTGTCCAACTGGAGAAATACATTTTCCCAATGGATCTGAAGTGTGCCCCTATAAAGATACGTTAAGATATGATACTTACGTTATCATTTGTTGGTTCATCTTCTGAGGCAGCCTGAATACCATAGGCCAGGAAGCAGAGGATGGCTCCAATCCACAGCAGAGTGGAGAACCCACCAAAGAGCTGCTTGCAGAACTTCACCCATTCTGGGGTGGTGGGCGGTGGGGTCAGAGCATTAAGACCGTCACGAGCAAGGATCTCTTTTGCACGAGTGGAGGTCAGGCCCTGCAAGTTCAACATGTTCACCGTCATCAGGGATTAGAAACGGTTCAAAGAACAAAAAACGGAAACAAATACTTTTTGGATGAACATAACTGAAAACGGGAACAAAACCAATTTCACTTGTTGGTCCGGAGTGAAAATGTTATTTTAAATTTTAGATAAACGGTTAATAATGGTATTTATCGTTCTTTTGTTTGCATATTATTCTAAAGTCCAGCCTATGTTCTCTTTGTTCTTTGTGTTTCATAATGCTGTTCTCCACACTGTTTTTTTAGTGTGAGAGCTCATAGACCAGTTGCACATTTTGATTTTGTTATTTGTTATCATGTAGGGCGTCTAATTAAATATGAGGCCTGGAATGCGTCAATAGAATGTGTTACGTTTTTATGTGTCGGATGGTGGGGGCTGAGTCAAGATGTAGGTGGTGGTACACGGGGGAAAAAGTTTGGGAACTTTTTTGACTATAGGATGAATTTAGTCAGATTTTATGAATCAGTGTCTCCCCTGCATAATAGGCTAGGACTACTAGTTGATAAAACGGATTTTCATATCCAACACTATCTGACTGCCTTTTTCAAGTAAGTAACCTAAATTAGTACTACACTGTGTGAATTAACATAGGCTACCAGAGACACTAGGAAAGGCCTGCCATGCAGTTGGTAGCACCACATATAGGTTAGGCTATTAGGTCTACAGAGCTTAAAGCAAGAACATTTTCTGTGCCTGAAGTTAGGCTATCAGACATTTTTTAAAATCTAATATCATATAGGCCTATACTTGCCTACTTTCAAATCTCGCCTCATGCCTGAATTCAAGCAGTGTTCTAACAGTCTAACAATGTGCTTTGATTTAATCTTGAAGGTTGTTGGGCAAAAAAAGCCTATAGTATTGTGTCATCGGCCATAAATCAATTTATACACGAAATGTCTTTTTTTTTTTTAAGGAACTTTATTAACCGTTCTTCTATAACGTTTTAACCGGTTACCATTTAGAGGAGAGGCCTTGGAACACTAGAACAGGAACGGAAAAATAATGTTTTTGCTCAGAATGAACTGAAATGAAAACCATTTTGTTTTCAGTCCCTGTTCACCACAGCCAGCAAATAACAGACAAGGCTTCCATAGCGTATCTGATACAACACAACACATGAGGCTATGTGTAATTTTGTGTGAATGTTTTTATGTGGACCCATGTGTTTAACCTGGATCCTCAGCAACTCACCCTGGTCAAGTCAGTGCCATATTTGCCATTGAGTTCATCAAGTGTCAGCCTGTGATCATCCTGAAGGGGTAAAGAACAGAAGGAAAGATCAGAGGAAAGGGTGGTAACACTTTATAATAAGGTGGCATAATAAATAGCAAACTAGTCATGTTAACCCTTTGTTAATATTGTAAATTGTTACTAAAATATCTATTTGGCACAAGTTAATGGTGTTACTGGTGTAAGAAATGCAATGAAATTGTGTTTGTAAAGATGTAAAGTGCATATTGGACATTGGGGAGGGATTATTTAGGGATTGGGGACGTGGGTTGTGGTTTAGGCTGTGTAGAGATTGTGTGTGAGTGTTGGGGGTGGTGGGTGTTGGATTGTTGGGGCAATAAAGACAGAAAACTATTATGTGCCAAATGGATATTTTAGTAACAATTTACAAATATTAACAAAGGGTTAGGTAATGACTATTTTGCTATTTATTATGGCACCTTAAAGTGTTACTGAAAGGGCCCATTTAGGTTGTAAACTAACAAAGTTACACATCATCAGGCCAAGCCTTTTTCTTCCACAAGTAGAGATAAAATTGCCTTACCAGATCCACCTCTTTCTTCATCTCATCCATGTCCTTTCCTTTCTCCTTCTTTGCCTTGGACATCTTGCTTCAGCTACAGGCTGGAAAAAAAACTAGACATTTTATTAAATAACATTTCAATCATTTGGAACACTAGTCTTCTCAGTGCATGTTGATATAATATCAGGGACTGTGCAGTGCATCTAATAAAATCTAACCAAGTGTTATTAATCTTATATCAAGAAAAGAAAAACTGGCTTGTATTGTTTTCGTTGTAAAGAGACTTACCTACACTGCAAAAACTGCTTATCTAACACAATCTAACCAAGTGTTATTAATCTTATATCAAAATAAAAAAAAGTAGTTGGTATTGTTTTCAGTATAAAGAGACTTACTTAGCGCTTTCTCATGAAATCATTTGACCTAATTTAAGAAAAGTTTTACTTATTTTAAGACATCTCATCCTGAAAACAAGCAAATTTGTCTGCCAGTGCGTTAAGCAAATTTGTCTGCCAGTTATGGAATGTTTTTTGTGACAAAATTAAATAAATAAATGAAATATGAAATCAATAAATGAAATATGAAATAAATAATTAAAAGTTGAAATAAATAAATAAAAGATTAAATAAATAAATAAAAAGTTAAATAAATAAATAAATAAAATGTGAAATAAATAAATAAATAAAAGATTAAATGTAAAAACCATATATACATTTACATTCCATATGCACGGTCATGCAATGTGCCATGAAATAAATAAATACGTCAGTCACCCATCAAGGCGGGACCTAACCACTGATTGCTGCCTGAAATAACACGAAGTGATCCAGCCTTCCGCCTTAACAATCTTTGATCCAGCTCTGAGTCAGACTGCAGTGTTTCCTCTATGTTGATTTGGTAGTGGCGGCCCCCCACGGTTTAATTTTCTTCCCCCACGGTATCAGAAATGGGGCAGACGCACAATAGTCGCAGTTGCCTTTCAAAATTCATTGTGCAGACCTGTTGTAGATTCTCCAAATATACAGCTCAATCACAACTGAAAATAATGCCTCATTGTGTGTGAATAGAGGTGAATACATATAACTGTTTGTGTTGCAGTGAAGTGTCAGTTGTCAGTTCCGTGGGACAGGGGGACGGTGGGGTGGTTCGGACAGGCCTGCCCCCACTGCTTAAAAAAATCCTAGAGGAAACACTGGACTGTACTGGCTTGCTAACTGTGAACCACACTGGACTAAGGACATAGCTCAGACTTCTATCATAACTCACGAAACATACAACAACAAGGATTTCATTCTAAATTCATACTTTTGGGAAGATATCAGGTGTGAAAGCGTTCTGTCATTTGATGGGTCTGTTTGCTGTGTCTGAGGGTTTATAAGACATGCTATGTGCACATCTAGAGCTAGCGCTAACAGTTAGCACAAGCGTTAACTTCTATCTATGGCAAACGACTTTGCTATTGCTTCTATTTATAGTAGGGTGCCCAGACGTCCCAGTTAACTTCACTTGAGCTGAATTCACCTCATTTGTTATGATACATAAACAATAAAGCTTGAGATGCCCATGCCGTGAACTCTTATTATGTGAGTGTCAGTGCCAGCTTGCTACATTGCCCAAGCAGTGTCCACAACTTTGCAGAGACTTTTTAGTTCTCAAAATGAGGGTATAACTCAGCAGCTGACAAGGATTTTTGACAACACTAGATGCTATGCTTTTACGTCCTGATAACTCACAGCCAAGAGTTAGCAACATAGAACACACAATCTTTCTGAATGAAAATGCCTAGGTTATGGCTGTTAGCAGTAGCACTTGCTTTTAGCTTCTATCAATGACTTTATTCTGATCAGCCAGTCATGCTCACAAAGTTTGATTTTTTTTTTCAGGCAGCAACCAATCAGCGGCTAGGTCCCGCCTTGATGGGTGACTGACGTAGAACTATTTATTTATTTCATGGCACATTGCAAGACCGTGCATATGGAATGTAAATGTCAATGTCAATGTATATATGGTTTTTACATTTAATCTTTTATTTATTTAACTATTTATTTAATATTTTATTTATTTATTTCATATTTCATTTATTTATTTAATTTTGGCACAAAAAACATTCCATAGCCAGTGAGTTGAGTAAATTTGTCTTGATAAGACTCCTTAAAATAAGTCAAGGTCTTCTTAAATTAAGTAAAAATTATCTAACGGGAGAGCACTATAAGTCTTTTCATACTAAAAACAATACCAAATAGATTCTTTGATCTTAATAGAAGATTATTAACACTTGGTTAGATTTTCTTTTTTGCAGTGTACCGCTTTCTCGTGAAATCATTTGACATCATTTAAGAAAAGTTTAACTTATTTCAAGACGTTTCATCCTAAAAACAAGCAAATTGTTTGCCAGTGTGTTAAGCACATTTGTCCTAAACAGCGCGCGCCGCCGGCACGAGGGATACGGCCATACGGCGCCCGCGAACATGACACCATGTTTTGAAGACACGGCAATCGTCCCCCTCATTTTTGATAAGGAAAAAAAGCCTAGGCCTACACGCTAAATAATGAACAAAACTTCTCATTAACAGCCGTACTACTAGGCCTGTCACGATAACAAATTTTGCTGGACGATAAATTGTCTCAGAAATTATTGCGATAAGCGATAATATTGTCGTTCTGACAATTTTCCTCGGGAAGAGGAAGACGGCCCACTTGTTGTTTTTTTCCCCAACTGGGAAAACTGCAGCGGATGATTGTGTTTTAGATGCATATGCATGTTTGTTGTGTTGCCGCTTTTATTTTAATTGCGACTGTTTTCCAACAAATGCGACACACCGACTCGGAACACGTTCAGTGGTTCACCACGGGCATTCGGTTTAAATCCGAAATACTCCCACACTGCAGCTGTCGCGTTTGGCTTAGATACCAATTCCATCTTTTTTGTCTTTATTAGGCGTAGCCTACTCGAACTCGCAACTAGCTTTCTCTCTTTCTCACTTCTCACGCGGCTCTTTAGCTGCACTCTGTGGTAGGCTACGCCAGTAGTCCCGCCTCCCCACACACCATGCGACTGACAAGTGACTGACATGAGGGTGACATCGTTACTCTAAGGACCCGAGAGAGAGAGGGAGAGAGAGAGACGAGGAAAACAAACAAGCATGCAAATGGCATTTATCGCGGCCAGAAAAATTATCGAGCTAATTTTAATTATCATGCGATTAATTGATTTATTGAATATCGCGACAGGCCTACGTACTACTACACAATCTCACTTTCACTCTGCTAGTAACAGTTGGATATCTGAAATGATAAGTTTGTCTAAACAACCACCATAAACTAAACGGTTACTTGCTTCTATATCCTGCTCCTCCCGACCATGGTCTTAACAAACATTAACAGCAACTCGTTTTCACTAAGATGAGTAGCTCAGTCTTACACCACATTTAAGTTCTAAAACATTTATTTCAGACATCATTTATCCGACACAATTAATTTACTTGAGCTACCTTGGTGCATAAACCCCTCATACACAGTATCACAGTATCGGATCCTATCTAATAGCGTTCAGGGGGTCCTAAACAAGCTGGGAATTTAGCTATCTTACTTGTGCCTGTCACAGCTAAGACGTGAGTTATTTGAAGCTCAGGAGCACAACAAGGAAAATCAAAATGAATCCAGCAAAAAAAAAAAAAAAAAAAAAAAAAAAAACATTGTAAGTTCACATATTTTGTATACATCCCAAGCCAATGTGCAATGCAATAGTCACCAAATTCCCCATATGTCAGATAGCATGACAGCATGGCTATAGCTTACCTACAGCAGTGTTTTTCAACCACTGTGCCGGGGCACACTAGTGTGCCGTGAGAGATCATCAGGTGTGCCGCAAAAAATTACCCAAATGTCACTCACTGGTCCAGAAAAGCAACTGTTCCATCAAAGAATTTATAATACTCTCATTGATTGTATGATTGCACTATTTGTGGTATGTAGGCATTGTACAACAGGGGCCCCATATCCAGTATTCACAGAATCATCACATATCCAGTTCAAAACAACAATTAAATTAGATATAGTCACCTACAAATGAAACAGAGGGCGCTTGTTATATTGAGCAGGTCTTGCATAGAAGCCATAATAAGGCCATATCGGTGTATTATTTGAAATTTTAGGCTATGGTATGTTTATTTTTTCTTCACACAGGATTAGTGTGTTAGTGTGCCGTGGGACATTTTAAGTGTCAAAAGTGTGCCGTGGCAAAAAAAAAGGTCGAAAAACACTGACCTACAGTATGTTTCAATGGGGAAATGATTTAGCCTAAATCAAAGACTGCAACTGATGTAGCTAGGTATAATCTCTCGTCTACTCTACATAACTGCACAGAATACTGTACTCGACCTGCACTTTGGTATTGAATGCTTCTTTTGCACTTCTGGTTGGATGTCAACTGCGCATTTTCTTGGCTCTGTACCTGTACTCTATGCTAATTTACAATTTGTAAATTAGCATAGAATAAGTTTAATCTGATCGAATCTAATCTAAAAAAATTTTGTTTCAATATTTGAATATGTTTTTATATATTGTAATAAATTAATTCAATGTATTTAGATGTTTTTTAAATGTTGTTAATATAATATTTGATTGTAAGGGCAAAGTAGGCTAAATTGCAAATCTATACAATTGTCTGTTAATTTATTTGGTCTTTACCATGTGTTCTGGTAACTCACTGATGTTCTGGTCCCTCGCATTTTCTTACATTACAATAAATGTTAAGAGGATTAAAAATGAGTCAAAGTCTTCTTAAATTAAGTCAGAATAATATTTCAAGAGAGTGCTAGGTAAGTCTTTTCATCCTAAAAAAATACCAAATAGATTTTTGATCTTAATATAAGATTAATAACACTTGGTTAGATTTCATTTTTTGCAGTGCAACCATATTGATTTGGTATTTGATTGACAAATTTAAACCAGAGAGTTTAATAAAGCCTAACTATTTGATCAATGTGTGTTTGGATCATAGGCATATGATGACCTGTTTAACTCTTGACAGCTAGCAGGCTCACGTCATCTGTATTAGTGAAAACCTAAGAAATGAAACTATTTAAATGTATAAATTAACGCTAACTCACCTGAAAAATTGTGATTTCTGTAGTTATCCTGGAATAGGGGAACAGGGGAACAGGAGTACACGAACAGACGAACAGGAACAAATTAATTTATGGAAAAACGATTATGGATTAAAAGCAAACAATGTTTACACCTACCTAATGCATTAACTTAGCCTAAGAATTCAAGCATAGTATAAAACGTTTTCTAAACAACAAAAACAGAAAGGATGCAAGCCGCAAATGGACCGTGGAATCCCCCCAGCAGAAAATATCTTCCCGCGCCTCTGGTATGCTTTGGGATGGCAAACATATTGTTTTCAAATCAATTTTTAGATAATGGCGCCAAAGTCAGTGGCAAACACTATGATATGATGCAGTGATGCACCCGTTAATGTCTGCCAGATCAGGAACATGCACATACTCATAATGGTTTGCCAGGTGTATCGGTAACGTTAGTTCGGTGCTAACGTTACTGGCAAGGTTAGTTCTAGCTATCAAGACCTTGTCTAAGACACGTTGAGAAAAGTTGCTAGTTTGAGCAGCTAGCTCTAAGCTAGCGCTAGTATTAGCCAGCCATGTAACGTTAGAGTCCGGTAATGTCATTAGCAGCTAGCAGGCTCACGTCATCTGTATTAGTGAAAACCTAAGAAATTAAACTATTTAAATTCATAAATTAACACTATAACTCACCTGAAAAATGATGATTGTATTTATCCTGGAATAGGGGAATAGGGTAACAGGAGTACACAAACAGACGAACAGGAACAAATTAATGTATGGAAAAATGATTACTATTAAGTATAATATCGATATATAACTATTAATCTATTATCTATTAAGCTATTAATGTATGAATGTAGTATATAATCTACCACTATTACAAAATCGCTCACTACGCTATATCTCTGACCGCTCTCCAGCTTTCTCAAAACCCACAGCTCTAGAACTAGGTCCTAACGGTTTTAGAAATGCATTTACCAAAACCAGAGAATGTCTAATAGCCAAAACGGAGAGTTCCCGCGCTTGAACATGATTGGCTGTATCGCGTTCGAAGTCGTTCTTGTCATCAAGATTCTAAGTTACAGCATTCCAACTCCTCCTGCAACAGGCTGTTCCTTTCCGTTATTAACCAGAAGAACATTAATTTTGTTAATAACGCCGCCATTTTGGTAGCAACAACTATGAAAACAGACCAAAATTAAAATGGCTATCAAGAGATTAAATTAATTTATCAGTATTGAGTTGATTGATATGTGGTCTGAAACGGACGTCTAAAAGACGTCTTTATTTAGACCAGAATGGACCGGCCAAACAAAGACTGATTTTCTACGTCTAATTTTGGTTGAAATCACGGCCATAACGGACCGACGGGATTTAGCCCAGATATCAACGTCCAAAAGACGTTGTGTGCTGGGTGGGTTCATTCATGGGTTAAAATATTATGATGGTTGACAGTGGGTCAGAAGTGGTGGTCCAATATCTGGAAGCCGGATTGCACTACATGGTTTTGCTCACAATTTGGTCCCCCTCACTTTGAAAATATCTCCTTGTGCCCCTAGTCCTAAAAACAAGCAAATTTGTCTGCCAGTGTGTCGAGTAAATTTGTCTTGATAAGACTCCTTAAAATTAGTCAAAACCTTCTTAAATTAAGTCAAAATAATCTTGAAAAAGTCCAACTCACATCTATGCGACTGTAGTGTTCCTCTCCCGAGTCTCTCTGTGGCTGCTGAAGTCTGTCGGAGAAAAGTTGTTTCTGGTTGGTGAGAGAACGTCCTTTCTGTCTCTTCCTGTTTTCAGGCTTAAGTTGCCTGACTTCCACTTTCTGAATGAGGGCTTAAAGTAGCAAAAATATTTTTGGGGGCTTTTATGCCTTTAATGCGACAGGATAGTGGAGAGTGACAGGAAGTAAGTGGGAAAGAGAGTCGGAGTGGGATCCGGAAAGGACCACGGGGCGGGAAACGAACCAGGGTCGCCGGCGTATGGTGCCCCAGCCAGTTGCGCCACGGCTGGGGCCCAGAGTCACTTTCTGCTGAAACCGTCTCCATCACCTGCTATAGCATGTCATTCATCTTCTCGTTGATCTTCTCCAGCAGGGACAGGAAAGAGGCGCCTCGTATCTCCGCCTCCATCACATTCTCCATGGCCATCGTGAAGTGACCGCCCCCATTTTCCGCGATGGTTTCCTCCAACTTCTCTGCTTGGAATTCTGTCTTCGGTCGCCTTTGTTTTCATTGTCAACGTATTGATACCTACTCCCACATTTCTCTACCAGATGTTTGAGGCACTCTTCACTCTTAATGTGCTGCTCAATGGGAGTGTCTCCCAGCCAGCCCCTGTAGGTCAACAGCTCCACACACCCTCCCAGAGGAGCTCCAGGTGTTCCTGCAGATTCCTCATGGTGTCCTTGGTAAAAGTAACTGGTACAGGTATGTGTAGCAGGAGGATGTGAGGTCCTGGAGTACACAAACACACACTGTGTAAGCTCTTCTGTTGCATGGGCTAAGGAGTGGCCTTGAGGCTGATGTTGCTCCACCATCCCGGAGTGTCCACCACAGAGACCTGTCTGCCTGCTACTTCCCCCCTGTCTCTTCACACTGAGCGGTTCTGCTCTTCAGGTCAAACTCCTCTCTGCCCAGGATGCTGTTTGCAGATTAAACTCTTCCCTGCTCTGTATCCCAGCATTAGAACAATGACCTCTGACACGGCAGGGGATATTCCTGTAAAATATGTCAAATAGAGCATATGAATAAACATTACATTACATTAATACCATTACAACTTATGGTTTATTATTGTTAAAAATGCATTCACAGGATGGGATTTATTTTCTTTTTGGCTAAATATCAGACCAAACTCACACCTCTGTGCCTGGAGGTGTTGTTTTTGCCTATCCACCTAAATCTGTCTCTCTCTTTTCCTCTTCCCTCCTCTGTTGCTACTTCCTGCAGCATTTTTCTGTCTGTGATTAGGTCAGGATCACGACTAATTACAATCACCTGGGTGTGCGGGGTGGGGGTCATGGGTGCGTAACTTCCACCCCGACAAACACAAAAGCAGCTCTCCCAAATTGTTTGGTACGCAAGTTGCTCGTCGCTGGTTGGTACAAACCGTGCACTTCATGCTGGTTTTGTTGCGAACAACTCCCTCGCTGTGGTCTGGAGTGTTGTCTCTCCTCTTCCTCCTCCTCCTGTTTCCCTGTGACTACCAATGCGAATGCTGAACGCGGAGCTGACACGCTTCCCTCCTCTGCTCCTGTTCCCCTGGGCTAGCTCATATTGTGGAAAAGGCCGAGATCACAGCTGGCTGTTTATCACAGTTTGACCACTGTTTTCCCTCATTAGAGTTTCTTTTGGTATTAGTCAGTGTTAACCTAGCAGCACCTGAAAGTCAAAGTTTGTATGGTATGCCTGTTTGTATTGGTTTATTTTCTTTGTTTTGTATAATTTACTGAGTGTGATACACTGTCGCATTTACACTGTGTTTGTCAGGGTCTGTTACTTGACAAGGTGTAGTGCTGTTGCCTATACTCATAATAGCAGCAAGTTAGCAATTGCATCCACACGGTAGACTGTTACTCCGAGGCTATCTGGATCTATCCCCCCGGCAGTATTAGTTCTTATTGTGTTCCTTGTAACCCCTGACTTAGCTTATCCACACGGTAGACTGGTACTCCTGGGGCATAGGGGTCTATGCCCCAGGTAGTATTAGTTCATATTGAGTTCTCTGCGACTCCCAACCTAGTTTTTCCACACGGTAGACTGTTACTCTTGGGCCATAGGGGTCTATGTCCAGTATTAGTTCATTATAGCTCCTGCTATTCAGTGTAGCTGTATCGGTAGCACTCCACGGGCGCTGACTAGTGTGTGTTTGTTTTGTTTTGTCTCGTCTTATTTTCTTTATTGAATGCCCCCCTCCTTCCCCGTTTGCTATAGCCTGCTCACACAGTTAAGGTAACTTTATGACTGCCGCCTTCATTTTGCGGTGTGAGCACATCCTAGTGGTTGAGTGTGTACGGAGAACACCTATTTATGCTTGTGTGGGTTGTCCTTAGAAAGCTTGAGTGTTACACTTGTGTTTGTGTATGTGTGTGTATGACCATAGATCACTTTTGGCTGGGCAGCCATCTGAGGGTTACTGTACCTGTGTTAGTTCAGGCCGTATAGCAGTCACCAATTCACTGGGCATCTCATTTTATTATTATGTGTATTACATTTTTTTTGGTTATTTTGTGTTGTGTACTGTGATTTTATTTTAAACAAAGAAAATAAATAATAAATACCTCATTGTTTATCTGTGTGCATTAATTTAGGATCAATAGTGCCATGCTAGGATCTTCTTAATTTCCTTTTAGTTTTGAAAGCCTCTCCAGAGCCTCTGTTACTCACAGTGAGGACCTGAGGTGCTCTCTTTGTTCCTTCACCTACAGTACCTCCTCATCCTGAGCTGTCCATCACTGCCTTCTTAGTTGTGTAAAACACCTATAATTTGCTTTAAAGGGAGAGCTGTCATTTCCTGCCACCATCTCTTCAATCTTCTCCAGCAACTGTTTTAGCACTCAATACTACTGGAGGATAGGCCTATGAGTACCTACATATTAAGTACCCAGTCAAAGTATGGTAGAAGGAGAAGGATTTTTTTGAAGATAGAGAGGGATGCCCCCTGCTGTAATGGGACTTCGGGCAGATCGGTCCACCACAGATCAAAAGTCTTTATTGCCTTGGGTGTGGGGGCGGCACTCATTTACAAAAGTTGCAAGAGTAGAGGATGGAGTAGGAGATGGAGACAAATTGATTTATCCGCTTAATTGATTTCTTTTTGTGGAGAGATTGTGCAGGACTAAGCGGCGGTCATATTTTGTAATGCTATGTGGTACATCTAGTTCTTATATTGTTTCATCATTTGCCCACAGATGTTTACACAGTGATGAATACCTCCATATCTTTACTTCTGAGAGACTAGTAGCCTACTCACCCGAAGAGTGCTCTGTGAACTGGGCAATGACAAAAGTAAAGTGGGCTAGCCTACATACAATAGAATAATTAAAAGACATAAAAGACACAAAGTAGACCATTGGATCAGTTAGCAGAAAGCATCTGCGCAACTTTGGGTGTAGCGCCCCCTAGCTGTCCTGGCTGTTAATTGGAGTGTGTCCCCCGAATTCATTGAATTGCATGAAATGTCTTTCTTTAAGGTTTAATACTGTAAATTAGTAATTACCACTGATGTCTTCACTTCTGTTAGTACACTATTTTAATTGTCCTAAATATAACTAGATGTACCGCAGAGCGGTACAAAATATGACCGCCGCCCAGTCCAGCACATTTTTTCCACAAAAAGAAATCACGCTGAAAGGCCTATATGATTCTAACTGTCTCACTAAATTGCATTATCCACACTCAATTCTCACTGGTATCTGCTAGACAACAAGTACCAAAACATGATTAGTTCATAGATTTCACATGTAAAATTCATTTTATACAACCCCACCTCCATCTTGCCTGTTCATAATTATGAGAAATTCTTGATTGTTTGTGTTATGTTTATGTTATGTGTGTGGGTGTGTGTGAGTGTGTGTGTGTGTGTGTGTGTGTGTGTGTGTGTGTGTGTGTGTGTGTGTGTGTGTGTGTGTGCGTGCCTGCGTATGTGCCTGTGCATGGAAGCGTACATATGTCTACTGTGTGAGTATGTGTCATGATTACTGTGAATGTGTGTGTGTGTGTGTGTATCTGTTTGTGCACATGTGTGCACATGAACTGGGTTAACATGACCCCTGGAGGCAAATATACGGAAAAAATGGTCATCCTAGGCCCTACAGTTCTCAAGATATTCACAGAGAACTGTGTCTGGCCTACCCTCCTTTCGGGGGGTCCAGTCCAGCGGGGGGGCTACAGATCGATCAAAACGAAAAATGACAGTTCCATGCTATCCATGTGGGGGTACATGCCCACCAAGTTTTGTGTACCCCGGTCTTTCAGTGTCCCGGGAATCTTTGTTGGTGTACGTCACTAAATGTACACATAAATTGTTTTATTGTAAGGCCCCCCATGAACGAAAGTACACAAAACTTGGCATGCATTCGGAGGGTGTCATAATGATCCTACACTTTCAATTTCGTGCAGTTTTGACCATGTCAGCCAGAGATATTGTGATGAAAACACCTAATTATTTGCTTTTTAATTTTTAACTAGGTGGCGCTATACATGAAATAAGTGGTAATGGGATGGGTTGACATGGCCCCTTGAGATCAACATACAAAAAAAAGGTGGACCTCCTAGGCCCTACGGTTCTCGAGATATTCACAGAAAACTGTCTCCGGCCACCTACAGGCCAGTTGGTGTATAGTAACATAAATTAATTTATTGTGTGGCCCCCCATGAACGGAATTCCACGAAACTTGGCGTGCATTCAGAGGGTGTCATAATGATCCTACACTTCCAATTTCGTGCAGTTTTCACTATGTTAGGTCACAGATACCTGCGATTACAACACCTCATTTTTACTTTTTTGTGTTTAACTAGGTGGCGCTATACATGAAATGAGTGGTTATGGAATGGGTTGACATGGCCCCTTGAGATCAACATACAAAAAAAATGGTCCTCCTAAACCTTACAGTTCTCGAGATATTCACAGAAAACTGTGTCTGCCCTACCCTCCTTTCGGGGGGTGCAGTCCAGCGGGGGGGCTACAGATCAAAACGAAAAACGATGGTTCCATGCTATCCATATGGGGTTACATGCCCACCAAGTTTCGTCTACCCCGGTCTTTCAGTGTCCCGGGAATCATTGACAGAAATTTGGACATGCGAAAAAGAAAAAAAAAAAAAAAAAAAAAAAATCTGACTAAACCTATATGACCGCCGCTTCGCTGCGCGGCGGTCATAATTAAACCTAATAACCTAATACAATAGGCTACAGTATATCACTCGTGTGACTACCAGCTGAGTAAGTATAAGACTGTATTCAAATAATAAGACTGGAATCAAGTCAAATCAGTGTGAATTATTCACTTAGCATTAGCTGTAGCTTTCAAGGTAAATGCAAACAAAACCAACATTATCAATAAGCTATGCAATACCCATGCAATGTAACTTTTAAAGTCATTAAACACTTACACTATCAGTTACCTTAGATGAAACTACCACAAAATATTAAAAAATGCAAACACAAATAAGTTAAACTATTCACTTAGAAAAATAGATTTCACTTAGAAGACACATTTACATAAATGCACCAACTCAAGCATTCCATTCAATTCAACTCTTCTGTTTCAGATGAAAACAACAAACCTAAAACCTATCCTAGCCGGCAAGGACTAAATAAAACAAATTTAAATAATCATGTTTTGAAATTAGACTTCTAAGTTTGGTATGTTTGGTAAAGGTGGTAAAAAGCTGATTTAGTTATTGCCTTCATAAAATTTAGATCACTGTCTTTATGACACCATTTTTAACAGTATCCTTTGCAGGGTTCTAAATTAACTTTTTTGATCACCAGCCAATGTGACTGGTAACTTTCTAAAGTTATTAGCCAATCAGAATTTCTGCTAGCCAATTTTTTTCCGGTGAAAATAAGAGATTTATGAATTTATAAGATTGCCACTGAATGCATTTGATCATTTTATTAACATTGTTGGCATGAATACATACCACAAAATATACACAGAAAGTGCAAACACTTCATTTCATGTTTGGGATCTCTATCTATCTATCTATCTATCTATTTCTCTATCGATATCCTCATCCCCTGCTTCATTCCTCTTCTCGCCCCCATAAGTCTGTCCCAACCACTGCCGCATTAAGTTTAAACTTAATAAAAAGGAGATATCAATTATCATCAACAATGACAAGCCAGCTGGAACCTGCCACTAGTTTTCTCTCCTTCTCGTGAGTTCTCAGACGCGTTCTCAATTAAATGGAGTAGGCTAGCATAGGGCCTACGTTCAAGTTGGATCTTTATAGAGAGGACCCGAAAAGTATCATCTTTATGTAACATGCTGTTGGTGCATGTTGACATTGTATACTTTCTCTAAAAGGAGTGAAAAACAGTTTGCAGTACAGTTACTATTTATTGGCTAAATGTTGGTCCCTCCTCTGTCTCTCGGTGCCCTACGCACTGTAGTGTGTGATGCGTCTGGTGGTGGTGATCACTGATCTGGCTTGTGCTCGTTTTCCCCCTCTTTATTTCTTAATTTATAGAAGACATAAATATTTGACTAACTGGACACAACAATTCCTGCTGGGAGAGTGGAGGTGCAGATCAGTGGCACTGTGTGTGATGATGGGTGGAACATGGGCAGTGCTGAAGTGGCTCGCATACAGGTGGGTTGCGGGTCAACCCTGGAAGCTCTGACACATGGTCATTTTGGAGCAGGCAACGGACAGATCTGGTTGTAGTGCAGGGCGATATGTAGCAAAAAAAGGTGTTTGGAACATTTCATATAGATTTTTGCAAATTATGTTTTTTCACTTCTTCAGACCCTATAGTTTGCAAAACTACCTGTTTCCAATTTTTTCCCGGACTGCACAGGTCCAAAATCCAAGATGGCGGATATATCACCAAAAATTGCAAATAATCGCCTTTTTAAACATTGTAAATGGATATGTTAGGTATTATCATTATATACATACATTTTCTAATAAAATTGAATGACTTAGGTAATATATATGACCATGGGTGACATGAGATGTCATGATTATCAACCAGCGATGGGTGTAACCACCATTATGCTATTTATTGGCATACCCAGAAAAACACATTGACTGATTTAAAAGTTTCCTTCACATAACCTAATAATCATTTGAATTAGAGTAATGTTCTGCACTCACCCCAATAGATTAGATTAGAGTAGATTAGATTCAACTTCATTGTCATTGCAGAGTACAAGTATGAAGACAACGAAATGTGTTTTGCGTCTAACCAGAAGTGCAAAAAAGGAGAAAAGTGCAATGTGATATACAAAGTAGACAGGTGGTGCAGAGACAGGTCAAGAAATATAGTGCAGTGTAGACAGTAGTATACAGTTGATTTATATAAAGTAGAGAGGTTTAGAGTAATATAAATATGTGCAGTGTATTAGCAGTTACCTTATAAGAGCAGAATAAATATGTCTATGTAATGTGAACAATGTATGAACAACATACATTGGGGGGGGGGGGGGTCTGCCTCCTTGTTGTCCCTGTCAAGGTTGCCATGGTCGTGGACACCTCAACCGGCACAGGCAAGGAGGCATTGGACAGGGGTGGGTGTGTGGGGCTTAGTTGGTTGGTTGTCACTGAACCTGCTGTGGTTGGTTGTCCTCTGAACCTGCTGTGCGCCTTATGCAAGCATTGCTTGCCCTGATGGTGCAGGGGTAGAAGTTCACCAGGATCTGAGGAGGCCGGTGGACCTTCTTTAGCCTCCTCAGATAGAAGAGATGCTGGTAAGCCTTCTTGATCAGGGTAGAGGTGTTGAGGGTCCAAGAGATGTGGACACCCAGAAATCTGAAGCTGGTGATACACTCCACTTCAGTCCCATTGATGAGAATGGGTGAGTGTGCTAGCTTTAGACTTCCTGAAGTCCACAATGAGCTCTTTGGTCTTCAATAATTCTGTTAACAGGACTTGCAGGAAATTGTGGGAACATATGAATTTGTTGATTATATGCAAGCCTAATGCTGCCCACTACAGCTAAGTCTGCCTTCATCCATGAATTGTGGCTGGTTTCAGAAACAGCATCCTCTGAACAATCTACAGAGTGTAGCTCAGTGCAATTAACACACACATTGTATAGCATCTTAATAGATGGCATGGCTGTTGTGCAGGAGATGGTTGTCAGGAAAAGTGACATAAACTGTTGCCAAGATCTGGCAGAATGCTTCTTTGAAAATGTTGAAAGTAAGGCACGAGGCTACAATGACATATTATTTAACAACTATACCATCACAAACTCTATGAAAGACAGGACGAGACAGGTCCATACAATGGGAAAAGCACATGATAAGGGATACAAAATACAAGACTCTACACCAATCAAAGACTTTAAAGCTTTCCTGGGATCGAAGGAAACCAAAGCCAACCTCATCCTCTACCTTGGTCATAAAGCTGTTGAACTATGTAAACTGCCAGTCACAGTTCACACACACAAAGGTGGCAGTAGCAGTAAGTCATTTTGGCAAAACCCCATATATCTACATGTCACACAGATGTCTTGGTGCTTGCCTTTTCGCAGGGTACCAGACATCAACAAAGACAGTCTCATTATCATGGGCACTGGAGAACGTTGACAAAAGATACAGCCTAGAAATCTTGACGCACCCTAGCGGCAGTAAATGTAATTTGCAGTCAGGGTAGTATAGCAACTCTCCGTTGGCTTATGAGGTGGAAAAAAACAAACTTCGCTCAGGGCAATCACATCGTGTATAGTCAGTGGACCTATCGGGTATCCTATTGTATCCTATCCTATCAGGAAATTGAAAGTCAACCGTTTGTCCCGCCATTTACCGTTTATCCCGTGGGAAAGTCAATCAAGTCATGATGGTGTCATTAACACACTTTGGCTTGTAGTAGGTCCTCATCCATCTCCAGATGTGTTAGCTGGATGTGAGAAATTTGTGTCAGCTCCTCAAAACATGGTTTTCAAACAGCTAAAGCCCTTTGGTGGAACATGTTTAAAACTCTAAAACCCAACCAGGGAGTGGAAAAACACGGGAACTAGGGAAATCCCATCCCTATGATTGCCCTACCATCGCCTATTGCTGTCCCCATGCTCGGATTCCTGCCCGCGCAGCTTAGCGACCCACTATTTGCCCGATGACAACTCCTAATTCCTATGGACAATTCATCCGCTACACTGGACTTTTTCAACTTAACACTAAATAGGATTCATGCATTATCATACTGGTTATGTAACCATCTAACCACTTTGTATAATATACCTCAGGTGGCTCTAAATACCATGTTCTATTCTCTGTATATAGACCTTACTGTCCTGTAACTGACCCCAGGCAGATGGGTCAGGCCCTTGAGTCATGGATCTGCTTGAGGTTTCATCCTATATGTTTCTCCCATTCTTGGGAGTTTTTCCTCGCCCCTGTTACTCATGGGCACTGTCTGAATGTAACACTCTGTAAAGCGCCATGAGACATGTGTAATGTTTTGACGCTCTATAACTGAAAATAAATTGAAATTCTGAGAGCACACAGGCAAGCAAATGTTTGGGCACAAGATACAGTGCCTGCTCCAAAGATTCTTGACTCACTATCACTGGGATGGAGACAAATTGTTGATGGGCAATGGGCTCCTGTTCTGTCAAAACTTCCACCAGCACCAGAGGCTGTTGTGGAACTTGTTGTTGTGGAACAATGGTGTTGTTGTCTTGCCAGCCGATGCAGTATAAGGTGTTCTTGCAAGAGTAACAACTTACCATTCACACAACTTTGCAGGTGTGAAGGCTCTGAGGAGATGTACACCAATATTAAAAAGACAGTGACAGTGGTGAGGATAAATACTTGAGTGACAATGACAATGTTTTGTTGAACTCTTCAATAATGAAACAAGATGCAGATTTTTTTCTCTTTTTTTCATTTTTTCTCCAATTTTTTTGGCAAATGATGTAATACATCATTTGAAAATAGTCTGTATCTCACTTGTCTACCTTATTAGGTGTATATTTATCAAAAAGTTGACCACTTTAAGCCTTTATATTATTTTTCCGCATATATTGTCCGCCATCTTGAATTTTGGCACTGAAAATGAAGAAAAAAATTGGAAACAGGTTGTTTTGTATTCAATGGGGTCCTAGCAAGTAAAAAAACACCAGCTGCAAAAATCTATATGAATCGTTCCTGTGTGCGTGCGTGTGTTTATGTGTGTGGATATGACATGGCTTTGGCTGACATGTTCAAAACTGCACAGAACTTGAAGTGTAGGATCTTTGACACCCTTCACCCTGCATGCCAAGTTTCGTGGAATTCCGTTCATGGGGGGCCATATCAGCTACATGCACACACACACATACACATACACACACACACACGCACAAACACACACACAGCACACATGTACGCTCACGCACATGCACACACACAGACACACACACTTACATGCACGCACACACACAAACAGACACGCACACATGCACACACACATACACGCACGCATAAACACACACATTCACAGACACAGGCATGCACGCACATACACACACACATAAACACACCCACACAAAAAAACACTCACAGATGCAGGCAAGTAGACACACGCACACATACACACACAGAGATAAACACACACACACGCACACACACCTCCCATTACCCCCCCCCACACACACACACACACAGAGAAGCACACATATACACAAAATCAAACACACACTGTGCACACACTCGTTTACATACACAGAAGTAGGGGATGGTAGGTGACGGAGACAAATTGACAAGCGTGATTTAATTTTGCGGAGAGAATGTGCAAGACTGGGCGGCGGTCATATTTTGTACCGCTCTGCAATACATCTGCTGTAGTTAAATTACATTGTAATAAGTATGTATATCTAATCTTATTCAGTATCTTGACTGTGTTTGCAGATGATTCAACCCGTCAGACCATTCACTCATATATACTGTCTATAGTTAAGATCTTAATCTTACGAAGAAAGAACACTGGAGACTATGAATTGATTTTAACCTCATCTCAGGAATACTGTGATGTGGACAAACGTTTTAGCAAAACTATGAAGGGATGTGACATGGTGGGCATAGAAATAATGACACAGAAAGGCATGTGGAATTTTCTTCCAAAATGTAATTACAATTTCATTAAAACAGTATATACAAAGCTGCAACCTAAGCATGGATTATCTATACTATTGTAAAAGTACTCACATCTCATCATCATCTAAAAAATTAGATGGTCCTATTTTTGAATTGATTAAAAAATAACTATCATACTGTATACTCTTTCCTGAAACAACGTGTCATCATTGGTTTATCTACAGTATGTGACAGCTATTCCATGGCACTGAGTGAAAATCTGCAGACCATCTGCAGTGAAAACCTGGACTGGAGGCTCTGTCAGAAAAATGGACCTAATCATGGGGAAGATGAGTAGAAAATATTGACAGCTCACGTGTCACAATGTACCTAAATAATTTTATTATAATAATAATGAGTGGCCAGTGCAGTCACCAGATCTCAACCCTATTGAGCTGTTGTGGGAGCAGCTTGGTCGTATGGTATGTAAGAAGTGCCCATCAAGTCAATCCAATTGTGGGAGGTGCTTCAGGAGGCGTGGGTTGTAATTTCTTCAGATTACCTCAACAAATTGACAGCTAGAATGCCAAAGGTCAGCAAGGCTGTAATTGCTGCAAATGGAGAATTCTTTGACAAAAGCAAAGTTTGAAGGACAAAATTATTATTTCTAACCTTGACTATGTCTTGACTATATTTTCTATTCATTTTGCTCATTTGATGAATAAAAGTGTGAGTTTTCAGTTTATGGGCTACAGTGCACAGCTGGAAAGTTATGTATAGATTAACTTGGTGTGAATATACACACAGGGGAGATTCTTTCTCCAGTCGTAGCTGAGTAGCCTGATGGTATGCACAGTGCATACGGCCATACACCTGCAGGCGCCAGAGGCCACTAATAATTTCAGATAGGACCAAACACGCATTTGCCAGGGCTTCAGCCCGCATGTAATTTCCAAAGTATACAGACAAAGCCTATTTGAAGCGTGTCCTCGGCCTGAACCTGTGTTCCTCCAATGCCGTCATCCTAGTGGGGTCCGGGGACATGCTCCCTCGGAAGATTTCAAATTTTGTATATTTTAACGATTAATGCATCAATCTGGTGCACTTTGAAAAGAAATTCAGAGGTTAGACTTGCTTTTTATCTATGGATGATGTAAATATTTCTGCTGTAGCCTAAACTATTTTGCACTTCATAATTTTGATTGATTTTCATTCTGATCCGTCACCCACCACTCACCACACATAAACACACACGCACACACACATACAAAAACACAGGCACACACATCATATTTTGTACCGTTTTGTGGTACATCTAGTTTCTGTATAGACTAAAGGCCCATTTTTGCTGAAGTGAACTCTTCACAGCAAACTAGAAGAAAGGTTAGTAAACTGTTTGTTTCCTATATTTTGGGACAATATATGAGAGAATATTTCCTTCTTGATATCTTTGTTTGCTATTAAACATCAGATGGAGAACCTTTTTTAAGTAATTTATTGTTGTTTATTTGTGTATTGGTGTCCAGACTCATGCTCATATTGACTCAGGTGATATAATTTCAGACAGCAACTTTTTAAATGTCATTTTGCATTTGTTTGCCTTTGCTTTGCTGATTCTCATCCTGACACCTGGAGCTGCTTTTGGAAAGGTAACCTCGCCACTAATCACTTGCAAAAAACATGATTACATCAGTATTTGAGATGATTGTATGTGTCTGGGTGCAGCCAAAGCATGAAGATCCTGTCAGAAAACAGGAGACTTCGCTTGACATGGCAGAGATGTCTTTTGATGATCAATACACTGCGAAGAGAAAATGTCCCTCTTGGTAAAGAATACAAATCCAAAAGAACTGAAGAGGTCAGAGAGCTTCAAGGATGCTTGGAGTGAAGAAAAGCAGTGGTGCACTCATAAATACAATGCAGATGATTGCTGCATTGCCTTGTATGTGTATTTAACACCACAAATATCTAAAGTAGGGCTGTCAATCGATTAAAAAAAAGAATCTAATTAATTACATACTCTGTGATTAATTAATCTAAATTAATCACATATATATTTTTTGCTGAGAAAGTATTTTAAATATTTAAATTCAAATGAATCATTGAATAATCAGCATTAGTGACATTAAAGTTCAAAAACTATTTTATTATTATTTTCACTGTTCAAATAATGGCCATAATAATCTATGATATGACCTAATATGCTGAGGAATAAATTCAAAAGTGCTTCGGGAAGAAGTTTTTTTCACATACAAGGCATTTCATGCCACAGATATAACCTAGGGGACACAATGACCAATGAACACTCCCATCAATGTCAACACTATTTCGGTCCATTGATGTGTGACTTTAGAGTTGACAAACTCCAGTGATATGCAAATTCCTTGCTGCAGACATTGCAGAAGACTTTATTTTAATCAACACTTTATTTTTGTCAACACCATCAGGCCGTTTTTTAAAAGTAAATGTTCCAATCAATGATCTAGGCAGCACATTTTCTTCTCTCTCCTTCATTTTACAGTAATGGTTACTAACTAGAACTGCTCGGGGTCAAAGGTCATACGAAATCGATTAATCTGCGCTATTTTTTTTAATCAGTTATTTTTTCTCAAATTAATTAATCAAAATTAATAAATTATTTTGACAGCCCTAATCTAAAGCTTTCGATGCTGACACTGGTGTTGGGAAAAAACAATACACACATTGGTATTCCCTTCACTTTTTCTTAACATACAGTATGTGTTACAAATTCTGAAAGATATAGATATACAGGTAACTCTTTCCTTTGATTTCTCTGATCCATGTTCATGTAGTGCAGATAATGATACCAAACTGAAGAGTGACAACTTGTAAATAGGCTTAACGATCTGAAAAACAGTTAGTTTAAACAGCACTATAATCCTATAATGATTTATAATTGTTTAGGCGTACCAACAAATTTGTCTGGGCCATTCTAGAATATCTTCATAAAATAAGCAACAAATCTAGCCTTGACAGCTATTCAGAATTTAAATATGGTACCACACCATTGGCACGTGATTATGGGATGTATTTCAACTGATACATGGGGGAAATGCCTCTGCACACAACTGGATAATCCTACCGAATCAGATCAGCAAAATTTGTGAATCCGTCAGGCCAAGTCAAGCCAGCTGCGGTGAATGATGACAAATTCAGCTCCTCAGGCACACTCCATCTTACTGATGAAATGCTGCCATCTACTGAGTAGATATTGAGAAACATAATGTCACGTAACACGTTAGTGAATGTTGGACTTGAGGATCAGGAAGAACATTTTAAGTCAGTAATGTAAGGGAAATTATAGGACTATTGTAAAGTTATGTAGGCCTACTGTTTGTCTAGAGCAGGGGTCTCTACCAGTAACTCCCCACCTGTTTCTGAGCTCTTAAAATGAAGTGTTCAAGGAAAATGTTTGCAAATTTGATAACAAAGTCACTTGGTAAACCTGATAAAATTCCTATTAAATCAAATTCACAATCTACACAGACAGAAGGTAAAGGAATTGAAAGGAGCGTTAAAATGCATACAAAACTTATTCAGCTGTTTTGGGTGGAGATCAGCTATGTGAATACATGCTAATAGCCTATAAAACATTAGTAGCTCTCGGCCATGTTCATTTTGTCAAAGTAGCTCTTGGAGAAAAAAAGGTTGGAGACCCCTGGTCTAGAATATATTTCTGCATGATAGCAGCTTGGATTTGGTAGCTTTGAGATTTTACAGCCTTAGCATAAATCTTCAACGGGACCTTCAACCCGAAGAAAAAACAGTGGATTTTTCAGTCATCCCACACTCTTTGTGATACTGTCTGAGCACTTTGAAGGACCTTCATAAATCCTGGCACAGAAAAAGCCAGATTAACTGGTTTCTTGGTGTTTTATGCCCCCAACGTTGTCTTCAAGGCAATGCTACCTGGAAGGCGCTATGGTTAGGCATGGGTTAGGGTTAGGTTTAGGACAAGGTGCCTTAAGTCAACGGTGGCAGCGCTGCCTGGAAGACGACATTGGGGGAATAAAACACCATCGAGCGAAGAACTGATTTACTCAAACTCACGGGGTCAAAGGTCAAACTCACATGGAGTCATACATCAACTATTCTTTCGACAAACTGTTAGTGCAAACTGTTATCTCCTGAACACATTGAAGGATCCTCATCAAAGGTACAGACTAAATCACTATGAAGGCTTGATGTATTGCTTAGGCACTGAAGGTTGCAAAGCTAGTTAGTTCCCAATTAGGTCTTGAAGCATTGAAGGGTAAATTGGGGTTAAACCTGCAGAAAATGCATTAAGAAAAATTGCAGGAATGGTGTGGTAGGGTTGAACAGTAGGCTATTTGTGGCCAGTGGCCTGCAGACTCATTTTCCTGGATATGCCAGACAATAAATAATTCAAAATATTTCAAATGTAGGCCTACACATTTAAATGGAATCCTTTGACCAGATTTTTTGGCCAAATTCGTTGCAGGATCTGCAGTAAAGCCAGAATTAGCTACTTCTAAAATATTATAACTGTCAGTAACTCCTAGGCCTAAGCCCAAAATATTCAGCAAAGCCATCACATTTTCGCCTTCATCCGCGCAGGTGTATGCTTGTGGAACTGTAGCCTATTTAACACACCCTCTTCCCCCCCCTGTAAGTGTAAACGTTCATAACGGTGGCTGCGACAACTTGTTGCTCAGTCAGTGTCGGTGGTCATTTCAGAGGAACGTAGAAAGTAACAGAGAGCAAGGGGAAAGTAACAGAGAGCAAGTTCATATGTCGTACTTGGACACCGTTACCGTTGGTCATTGAAAGAAGCGTTTCACTTACTACACTCTGCTGTAGTTTGACCGCTCGGCTTTGGCTGTCCGCCATCTGACACTGGAACTTTACAGTGGAAAGCATGATTTTCAGAAATTATTGCATCTTGGCAAAGAAGACTGCGCGAGTGTTCGTTTCGCGTAGACATCAACTTCCGATTCAAATCTGGCGAAGGTAGGCTACATTTCTACATTACAAGTAATTAATCTCCAATCCGTGCACAATTAACTATCCATTCAGTTTAGATTTGCCCTTTACTCAATGGACTTCTTGAGACAGAAAGAGTTAATCTTGGAATCCATGCAAGCTAAACTATCGCGATACTACGCCATTGTTGTACACCAGCCATAGCCATGGTTCTGTGTGAAAGTCTAAAGCTTTGCAGTAGGCCTATGACAGAAAATGTAATTTTATCCCATAATAGCGCAGATATGAACGTTTTTGCTGATGTCTCAGTCTCCGTAGGCCCTCGAGCTCAATGGCCGTGTGTCCCGTGCTGTCGGTGCGACCTATCCGGGCACTGGTGGATGAAAAGTTTCAGATAGTTGTGACAAATTTACACCCAAAACAAGAGGTAACGCTTCACTCCTTACATCAGTCCGAAGATAACGACTACTGGGAGGCGTTTGGCCATTATATCAGCGACGCAGATGGAACAGTTATAGGTAGGCCACTTACACTTAACTTAAACTATATGGTCATGTCATAGCCTACCGTTTTACCATAGGTTTTACCAGAGAATGTCTAATAAGGGCTTTACCTAGGCCAAATTACGGCGGCTGGGAGGGGACATGGTGAGAAAATAAACTGCAAATAAAGTGCCAGTCAAAAAATTACAATATCGTGTAAAAGTTCCATAATTTACTTCAAAAAGATAACTTTCATATATTATTCTAGATTCATTCCACATAAAGTGAAATATGTCAAGCCTTTTTGTTTTAATCTTGATTACATATCAGTACAGCAAAAATCCAGAATCTCAAAATATTAAAATAATAGTCTGGTTTAGTACACACAACCGATTGAATTGATATAACTATGACTATAAACTTGTTGTTTTTTCTCATAGTCATGGAAGATGCCAGTAAAGGTGGGACCTATGTTGGAATTGAACCAATGGGTCTCCTTTGGAGCTTGCGACCCGTTCCTGGTAGCAGAGACGGACTCAGGTGCCGTAACCTTCAGCCAGAATAATGTCCACAAGGTACTGTCTGATTAGGTCAGTCATAATACCTCTCTGTGATGTTTTAGGTTGCGAAAGAGAGACGTCTTGTCACCAATGGTGGTGAATATATCCGTGTATAAAGGTCACATGACCCAGGAGTTCTCTGAAAAGGACACCTTGGCCACGGTTGTCACGGAGAGATGGTACCTGGCTCCAGGTGTGCAGCGTGTGGACATCGGGGATCGAGGGATTAAAGGCACTCTCTTCATACCACCAGGTACAATCCCCCTCCCATAACACACACACACAAACAAACATTTTGAATGATTTTGCAAACCATGCTTGTTTGTGTAATTGTGACAAGCATAATTAAATACTTTCATTTTTGACAAATTTGCAAATATTAAAAATTGTGAAAGTGGACTTTGCAGATTTGAGAGATCAGACCACACGTTTTGAAGGAGTGTTTGTGTTGACTTTGTCTGACATGGTTATGCATGCACATTGCACACTTCATACGTGTGTATGAAAATATCTTTGTGTGTGTGTGTGTGTGTGCAGGCCCAGGACCCTTCCCTGCAGTGCTGGACATGTGGGGAGGGGGAGGGGGTCTGGTGGAGTACCGGGCGGCCCTCCTGGCCTCACATGGCTTCGTTTCCATGGCGCTAGAATACCTTCCTGCATTTGAACAGCGGGCAGTTGATGTTGATACCGGATACTTTGAGGTGTGTGTGTGTAAGTGAGTTTCTGTTTGTTGTCAAGTCAAACAAGTTCAACCTGTAACCTTTCACCCAAATTCTCATCATCGTGTGTGTGTGTGTGTGTGTGTGTGTGCGCGCATGCTATAGACAGCATATAAGGTCCTGCAGACCCATCCTCAGGTGTCTGAAGACAGAGTAGCTGTGCTTGGTCTGTCCTTTGGGACCTCAGTCACATTCACAATGGCAGCGTACTCTAAAGTTGCACAGGTGAGTCTCTCTGGCTCTCTCTCTTGCTTGCTCAAACACAGTCTGTCTCTCACACAACACTCAGTTGTATGTTCATTTTCTCAAACACTTCCCAAATGAATACAGGCAAGTCTCTGGTCTGGTATGGTGTTTCTGTCTGTCTGTCTGTCTCTCTCTCTCTCTCTCTCTCTCTCTCTCTCTCTCTCTCTCTCTCTCTCTCTCTCTCTCTCTCTCTCTCTCTCTCTCTCTCTCTCTATACTGCACACACACGCACGCACACACTTTCACACACACTTAGTTAAACATAGATTCACATGTACAGTTGTTCTGTAGACAGAAAGAATGAACACAGTAATCCACGGAAAGATCTATGTTACAATTTTCAGTGAAACAAACCAAGAGTTCATCATACAGTATTCCTGTAAGTCTGTTGGGATGTGACAGGTGAAATGTGTATATACTATCTCAAACCTTCTATGGAGTAATGTTTGCTCATGTCTCTTTCAGCCCCGGTGTTGCGTGTGCATTAGCGGAAGCCATGTTCACCCTGTTAACAAGTCTTTGTTTGAGGCCTTCCAGTACATTATGAAGTGAGTAGTGAGTACTGGGAGGGGTTGCGCATGTGTAACCTGCGTTGTGCTAGTGTAAAGGTAGCCAGCTCCTACGTAGCTGTGCAGTATGTGCGTTGTGTATACTTCCCTCCCGACACATTACGAGATGTGCTAGCAAGATATGCTAGGGCCTATATAGCTCACGCTCGACTCCCAATCTGAGGTGCTGCAAATTGCAGGTTTCTACTCCGGGCAATTCAGAAATTACCACAGGTTCTTATTAACATTCATCTAACCCTCTGTCCAACTCCAAGCATGTTCACAGAGAAATATCTCATCAAACTTTTTGCGGAATACTCAATTTGTGAATTTGAATCCACCTCTAGTCTTGTATAGCATGCCAGCATTTCATTATGGTGCCTCTTCTTTGGTTCAGTATAAAGAAGCATAGACAAGTAAAAACACATCATGAGAGTTCACTTTAGTGTGATTATTATTGGATGTCTAAAAAGGAATTTGTTTGTGTATCTGTCTGCAGGAAAATGACAAAGGCACGTATCGATGAGAACAATCATGTGATCTGGAGAGATGTCATTCTACCCATTCCCACTGAGCCAGACCTTAAAGTGGATGTAAGTGTGTGTGTTTGTGTGCATGTGCGTTTGCATGAGAAAGGGACAAATAATGCTTATTTCAGTACCTCCACCTTATATTTTTGATGAGCATACTTGACTTGTGTTTATGCATGCAGGTGGGCCGGATAAAGTGTCCTCTACTGATTGTGATTGGTCAGGATGATCAAAGCTGGGCTACGGTGGAATCTACAGAAGATGTGAGTTAATCTGCCACTAAAATCAATTGAATGTTATTCTAATTGAGATCAATTAAATGTTATTCTCTTCTATAGAAGCATCTACTAAATTAATAAATGTAAATGTCAATCACTCACTCTCAATCTTGAATGCTAATTAAACTTTATGACCACATGTGTTAATTGTTTTTGTGTGTGTGTGTGTGTGTGTGTGTGTGTGTGTGTGTGTGTGTGTGTGTGTGTGTGTGTGTGTGTGTGTGTGTGGACACAGATAGAGCAGATGATGGAGTGGGCGGGGAATCGCCACCTCCTGACGGTGTTGTCGTATCCAGACGCAGGTCACCTGATCGAGCCGCCTTACACACCTCACATCCGCTTCAGCAATTTCGTTACACAATTCAACAGGATGAAAGGTACGTACACACCAGTGGCGGGTGCTGCTCTTTGGAACAGGGGAAGCTCTGATAAAAATGGTCAATTATTAAATTAATATTATTAAGGTGCTATATTGTTTTTTGAGGGCAAAAATTATCCCCAAACCCAGAATAGACCAAACAGTAGGCTATAGAGTTGGCATGGCAGACATGGAAGCTTGGGGGGAGTTTAGGCTAGCCTTCTAGAGTTATTTCTCTGTGTACGTTCATCTGCCTTGCTGTTTTATTTTTAATCTCCCCTGGTGGGCTTTTAAAATTCAAGTAAACATTAGCATAATATAGCCTACACCGTTATATAGCGCGCTATCTAACTTAGCCTAAATACACAACTGAAACAAAGGCAAGCCACAAACTCTGTAACTCCACATTACGTTTTTATTTACAGTATGCTATTTACAAAGACAAATAGAAACCGACTGTATTGCTCACAAATTATGAATGAACTTGAACAACTTCCTGTCAGATTGCGACATATGCTGTCAATCAAAAAGAGTCCAGCCTCTATGACGGTTCCTCCAATCATCATACAGAAGCTCGGCGTCTGGGCCATCCCACTGTCCCATTCACTCCCAGAGACGCCGGGCTTCCCTGGAAATGACGACTTTGTGGCGCTTGTCCAATAAATGTGTAGCTTTTCTGCACTGAGGTGTGAGATGTAATAGTGTTATTTGATGCGATTTTCTGTGATATTTTAGAGGAGGCTGAGCTTCCCCTGTAGTCTTAGCAATAGAGCAATCGCCTCTGGTACACACACACACACACACACACACACACACACACACCCTTCCTAATCTGTCTGTTGTGTTGCAGTGTTGATGCTGTGGGGGGGTCGGACGAAGCCTCATGCACACGCCCAGGAGGACTCATGGGAGAAGATCCTCCTCTTCCTCCAGAAACACCTTTACCAAGACTTACCACCAGCAGCCAAACTCTGATTAAACACATTATTATCGCTTCTTAATTAGTCAAGTTAAGGAAAACTGGAGACAAGTTAAGGAAAACTGGAGACAGGCTATGTAGCTTAAAGAATGACATAATCAGGCCATATAGAATGCAACATGTTCATTAGCCTAACTTAAACATGCGTAACTAGTGTCAATTTAAAGATCTAGCCAGTATCTATGCTGTTTTCATGGACAGCAAGAATCCGCTTTGTTCATTGTTTTAAATAGGCTACGTTGTTTGTTGCTGCTACCCATGTTATCTCCAGTGGTTCAACAGTTTCACTTGCTCAGATGCGCGCACACATTGAATGAGTGCTCACACCACTACCCCCTAATGCCTCTTTATTTGATAACACTAAAAGAAATATTTCCTATTCTGGAAAATGTTTAGTTTCTTTTTCTTTAGGTCTGAGGTTCAATGATAGCCTACCATTCGATTGTGCCAGAAATGATCCGCGTACCAGCAATCTCCTCGTCGAGGAGGCCCTAACCCTGCAGATCATAGACAGAGAAAGCATGCTCTGGGAACAGAACACAGTTGCATGTCCATTGTAGCCATGGGTCTGTCTACACTAAAAATGACAAGTGTCTTGGTGCGGCCGCACACCAGCACCTCCACTTCCAACGTCAATGGCCATGTTTGAACCGTCTCACTCATTCGTTCGTTGTTTAACAAACGTTTTAAGCGTTTTAAGCGTTCCTATTTGAAATGCAGCATATGCGTGTTGTTTAATAACTTTGAAACGGTAGAGCCTGTTCCTTTAAAACATAGCCAAAGGATGTATTCTTGATTTAGTATAGACCAAATTTTAGACTTATTCTCAAATTCAGATTGTGTTAGGGGAACGGGATTATTAGCCAATTTCAATTGGACAATTTGACCGGAGATATTTAATTTTGTCGGACATTTCATTTTTTTTCCGGCCAATGTCCTAGCCTGGAAAATCCAGACCCTGGTAATCTAGAAAGATTAAGGGTCTGGCCACGAACAATGTAATGGCCCAACTCGAGGGGCGGCACCAAGCATGCATTTGAAAATCTCACTGCACGCAATTGGATAACACTAGACCAATGTTTACTCTGAATGATTCCGGACTTCGACGCAATTGGATAACACTACGACCAGGGCCGTAGTCACCATAGACTTTGCCCAATATTCAGATGTGACCAAAATGTCCCTCCCAATATTCGGACATAGAAAAATAAATAAAGAAAAAAACGCTATAGGCTACTACAGGAAACCATCTGAAATGCAATCAAATGTAAATAACGCAAAAATTAGTGACCTATTGATGGTTTCATAGAGAGTAGCCTACACTGTGAGTGGTTTTTCCTGGAGGTTTTGCGTTTATCGTTTGAGGCGTGTGCTATCAAAAGCTTCCTGCACGTACCCTACTGCGGTGCGGTCTGTCAACAATATCGCAAAAGATACCGGTACAATTCTCACAAAACTTGTTGGAAAGGTGTAGCACTATCTAAGGACACCCCATTCATTTTTTGAAGCTGATCAGACTCAAAGGGAACTTTGAAGCATTTTCCATATTGTAGCCTATTTTCTCGCAATGATAGCGAAAGTGAAACATAGTGCCCTTTTATTTGAATTTGTGTGTGTCTGTGTCATTCATTTCTTTCACATGTCTTACAACATAAACTAGATGTACCGCAGAGCGGTTCAAAATATGACCGCCGCCCAGTCCAGCACATTTTTTCCACAAAAATAAATCACGCTGAAAGGCCTATATGATTCTAACTGTCTCACTAAATTGCATTATCCACACTCAATTCTCACTGGTATCTGCTAGACAACAAGTACCAAAACATGATTAGTTCATAGATTTCACATGTAAAATTAATTTTATACCTCACCTCCATCTTGCCTGTTCATAATTCTGAGAAATTCTTGAATTGTGTGCATGTACATGTTTATGTTATGTGTGTGTGTGTGTGTGTGTGTGTGTGTGTGTGTGTGTGTGTGCGTGCTTGTGTGTGTGCCTGCGTATGTGCCTGTGCATGCAAGCGTACATATGTCTACTGTGTGAGTATGTGTCATACGTATGATTACTGTGAATGTGTGTGTGTGTGTGTATCTGTTTGTGTACATGAAATGGGTTAACATGCCCCCTGGAGGCAAACATACGGAAAAAATGGTCATCCTAGGCCCTACAGTTCTCAAGATATTCACAGAGAACTGTGTCTGCCCTACCCTCCTTTCCAGTCCAGCGGGGGGGCTACAGATCAAAACGAAAAACGACGGTTCCATGCTATCCATGTGGGGTTACATGCCCACCAAGTTTTGTGTACCCCGGTCTTTCAGTGTCCCGGGAATCCTTGTTGGTGTAGGTCACTAAATGTACACATAAATTATTTTATTGTAAGGCCCCCCATGAACGAAAGTACACAAAACTTGGCATGCATTCGGAGGGTGTCATAATGATCCTACACTTTTAATTTCGTGCAGTTTTGACCTTGTCAGCCAGAGATATTGTGATGAAAACACCTAATTTTTTGCTTTTAAATTTTTAACTAGGTGGCACTATACATGAAATAAGTGGTAATGGGATGGGTTGACATGCCCCCTTAAGACCAACATACATAAAAAAGGTGGACCTCCTAGGCCCTACGGTTCTCAAGATATTAACAGAAAACTGTCTCCGGCCACCTACAGGCCAGTTGGTGTATAGTAACATAAATTAATTTATTGTGTGGCCCCCCATGAACGGAATTCCACAAAACTTGGCGTGCATACAGAGGGTGTCATAATGATCCTACAGTTCCAATTTTGTGCAGTTTTGACTATGTTAGGTCACAGATACCTGCGATTACAACACCTCATTTTTACTTTTTTGTGTTTAACTAGGTGGCGCTAATAATGAAATGAGTGGTTATGGAATGGGTTGACATGGCCCCTTGAGATCAACTTACAAAAAAAAAATGGTCCTCCTAAACCCTACGGTTCTTGAGATATTCACAGAAAACTGTGTCTGCCCTACCCTCCTTTCGGGGGTCCAGTCCAGCGGGGGGGGGGCTACAGATCAAAACGAAAAACGATGGTTCCATGCTATCCATATGGGGTTACATGCCCACCAAGTTTCGTCTACCCCGATCTTTCAGTGTCCCGGGAATCATTGACGGAAATTTGGGCATGCGAAAAAGAAAAAAAAAATGTTGCATCTTGCATGTTACATCCATGCAGGCAAAACGTAGCACTCAAATGTGGCGACGGCACAAAAGTTGAAAAAAACTTTTACAATGGCGGTGATAGCCTACAGTTAGTTAATGTGAATCGCGGACAATAACCAAAGAAAGGAATTTACACCTCCATTCACCAAATAAAGGCTGTGTTTCTACATGTTAACACAAAACATTTCTGTCAGAAACCAGCCTATAATGCATAGGGTAACTTGAGGTGAGTCAGACAGAAGAGGGACCTGTCTTACTATCTTGAATCCCATCCCTTTCAAACTAGGCTACCTTAAAATTGTGTGATTAGCCGCCAGAATAATAAAATCAAAATACAAAATATGATTGGGCTATAGGTCCAAACAGTCGACCCGTTTGCAGTGATAAGTATGCTGATATGACTTAATAAATACAAATCACAATGAAATGCATTTCATCTTAGTGTTTTTTTTTTTTTGTTGTTGTAAAAATATCTATTGACATAGGCTAATTTAACAGTATGAGGGCATAGCAATTAATGTATAAAACTAATTTAGACATATTGCAAAATGCAAAATTAAATAAATGTAAAGATTTTCAAGTGGAGTTTCAATGTAGATGCAATCATTTGGCATACTATGGCCTCACTTTGGGTCAGTTTTGGCTACTTTTTGGCTGGATTTTGGGCTCTCTTTCGGATGGTTATGGCCATATTTTGGAATGCCACAATTGGTTTTGGGTGAGTTTTGGCCTCCTTTTGTTTTGATTCTGGCTTGCCTAATTTGGGCCATATATGGGCCGTACATCCCTCCAAAACTCTGCCAAAATGCCAAGCCAGTTTTGGGCCAAATTTGGGCCAAAATGAATGTGCTATCTGGGTATGCCCAGGGGTTCATAATCCATCCGTGCTTATGTCCGTCAAAAGTTTGGTATATCCTAATTGACTGACTTAACTAATGACTTGTTTGTGATTTTAATAATATTTTTGCATGGCAGGAAATGTATTGAAATTTTGTTATTGAAATTCACACCGCACCACAGATTTGGTCCCCCCCAATGTTGAAATCATGGCTACGGCCTTGACTACGACTAATGTTTACTCCAACGTTGCAGCGATGTCGTCATCAGTTTAACTTGCCTCTGGCCCGCATATATCAGATACGCCGATTTGATTGGTTCCCCGGGATGCAAGGGGTAAAAGTAACGTGCGCATCATTGCCAGAGTGTCTCGCAGAGACAATTCCATTGTGCTCTCACGAGAACTCTGGAGTTCCAGGGTACCAATGTCCGGCAATTACCGGACAACGGAAACCCTGACACACACACACACACACACACACTACCAGGACCTACCACCAGCAGCCAAACTCTCAACACACACACACACACACACATACACACTCTACCAGGACATACCACCAGCAGCCAAACCCTGATAAAACACACACACACTTCTCTCCAGCAGGATTCACTGCCAAATCAGTGTGGAAAATAAAATTGGTTCATGTTCCTCCAGGTCACCATGTAACCCAATATGTTGCGTGCCAAGAAAACATGCAGGTTATCAGGTTATCAAATGTGTATTCATTTCTGAGTGACAGGTCTGTGAAAGTCTGGTATTTGACCCTGTCAGGAACAATTATACTATGGCCAGGTCAGGAATATGTTCATGAATACTGAATAAATAAAAGAGTAATGTATTGCCAGAGAATGTCAAGTAAGTGTCCGTAGACTCTGGTATGGCCATAGACAGTAAAAGAAAGGGTATGGCTAGGTTTGGACTTTGGCGTCCGGTAAACGTCACGTGTGTGGGCGGAGCTCTGACTGTGGGGTCTGCTGGGTAGCTAGCAGAGAGAGAGACCGACCATTCTCTGGAGACACACTTTATTAAAGAGTATCAGAGAACTTTGGTAAACATTGGAAATGTCGATTTATCCCAGAAGATGAATGTGTATGATGTCAGCCTTCGTGTGTCAGCGAACTCAATGGCCGTGTGTCCCGTGCTGTCAGTGCAACCTACCCGGGCAATGGTGGATGAAAAGTTTCAGATAGTTGTGAGAAATTTACCCCCAAAACAAGAGGTAACACTCCATTCATTGCATCGGTCCGAGGATAAAGACTACTGGGAAGCGTTTGGTTATTATATCAGCGACGAAAATGGAACAGTCACAGGTAATATTGAAGTTAAAAACGTTATCAGCAGGTTAAAGCGGGTTTCACTCCATCTTAACCAGCTAATACTTGATCTTTACATTTTATACGAGTTAAAAAAAAGATAATCTCAACCGATAATCCTCGGCAACACGCAGAAATCGTCCCTATTATCCTGTAGTGTGTGAGGTCGGCATGCTAATCAGGCGAGCGACCTTATATTATTATCCATTGTGTTTTATAACTCTTCTGAACAGTTTAGGTGTCACAGGGCATTCACATGTGCTGCTCTGTGTGTGTATAGCTTTTGGTGACTTTACGCCACCTAGTTAGGGAAAGTTAGGCTTTTTTTTCGCCAGTCTGAAAGAAAAAAAATCTTACCAATAGCTTTTTTTACTATGTGTTTCTATAGTCTAACACCTCCTAATTTATCCACGGCCAAATCCTCGGGGAAACACCTGGAGAGCCCATCAAATTTGGGGTGCCCAGAGGGACTGGGCGAGAAAAATAAAAAATATTTTTTTTTTTACCAATATGCTTTTGAGATGTCTAACTAGGGGTGATGAATCTATCCCCTATCCCCCCCCTTTTCTCATAGTAGTAGAAGATGCCAGTAGAGGTGGGACCTATGTTGGAGTTGAACCCATGGGTCTCCTTTGGAGCTTGCGACCCGTTCCTGGTAGCAGACACGGACTCAGGTGGCGTATCAGCTACAATAACATTCAGGAGACAGTCTCCGATAAGGTCACACTGAACATGATCTTTGTGATGTTTTAGGTTACGAAAAAGAGACGTCTTGTCACCAATGGTGGTGAATATATCCGTGTATAAAGGTCACATGACCCAGGGGTTCTCTGAAAAGGACGCCTTGGCCACGGTTGTCACGGAGAGATGGTACCTGGCGCCAGGTGTGCAGCGCGTGGACATCAGGGAACGAGGGGTCAAAGGCACATTTTTCATTCCACCAGGTACATTCCCCCACTCGGTCTTTCTCTCACACATCTACACACTCACTCAACTATGACGGCTGTAAGGTGATTTTGCAAACTATGCTTGTTCATATAATTCTGACATATTTAAATACAAACTAAATGTCACAATTTTGTATGCAGAACTGGGGAAAAGACGACCTGTTGCATCTATAGGGCGCTGCAGATTTGAGAGTTCAGACTGCTAAAGAGTCTTTGTGTTGGTTTGGTATAGCATGGTTTTGCATGTGTATGCTTCATATTTGTGTATTCTTCGTATGTGTGTGTGTGCAGGCCCAGGGCCCTTCCCTGCAGTGCTGGACATGTGGGGAGGGGGAGGGGGTCTGGTGGAGTACCGGGCGGCCCTCCTGGCCTCGCATGGCTTTGTTGCCATGGCGCTGCAATACCTTGGTGCAGACGAAGAGCGGACGTCTGATGTTGAGACTGGATACTTTGAGGTGTGTGTGTGTGTGTGAGTGAGTGAGAGTGAATGAGAGTCTGTCTGGTGTCAAGTTGACATGGACAAAATTCATCTGTGTTTTGTAATTTTTTCAAATTAAACTGTCATTTTGTAAATGCTTCTGAGAAATATATTAGGCTAGCCTGCTTCACTACCTCTGCTTTGGTCGCAAGCTTCCCTCTGACTTCTAACTATTCATGCGTTTTCTATCTCTCTCGCTCGATCACTCACTCTGTACACACTTTAAGTTGATCTTAAAGGAACCACACTGTAATTGCTGCTGTACCATGGAGGACAGGCCTATTATGTGTTTGATCCGTCATTGGTAATAGGCTTATATTATGTAAAATGGCTGCAATTAAAATGGAGATATCATAGGGCTTATTGTATATATTATTTTCCAAAGTAAATTTGCAAGAAACTAGGTATAAAAACAGGGTTTTTATAACAAACAAGATTTTCTTCAGAACCGTGGATTTTATGTGTTGTTACACCAGTACTATGCCTACATTCTGCTCAACTGGCGTGTTTGCATGTGTTGCAGACGGCGTATAAGGTCCTTGAGACCCATCCTCAGGTGTGTGCAGATCGGGTAGCTGTGCTCGGTCTGTCCTTTGGAACCTCTGTCACACTCACACTAGCAGCGTACTCTAAAGTCGTACAGGTGAGTCGCGCTGTCTTTCTTTCTGTCTGCTGTCTTTTTGCCTAGCGGTGTCACAGTTGTTCTGTAGAATGAACAGATAAATATATAAATAAATGCAATAATTCAGTGTGATTTCAATGACAAATGTGTGCTAAGATGAAGTTAAGATGTCATACAAGTCTGTTATATACAGGATAAACGTATAAATATTGTTTTATTATTTCAAACCTTCTATGCAGTGATGTTCACTTTCATGAACATTTCACTGATATCTTTCGTGTTCATGTCTCTTTCAGCCCCGGTGTTGCGTATGCATCAGTGGTAGCCATGTTCACCCTGTCAACAAGCCCCTGATTGAGGTCTTCCAGGTCATGATGCAGTGAGTACTAGGTGGAGAGTGCACTATGTATGAGTGCACCAAGTAAAAATAGTTTGTATGAAACCTCTACACCCATGGTTGTCAAACTGGGGTACGCGTACCCCCAGGGGTACGTGGACTGATTTCAGGGGGTACGCAAAAAAATATCTAAGTCATATGCCTTTTTTTTAAACGTTTTCTCTATCCCACGTTGGTAACTTAACTTCCGCATTTGCACTGCACATTAAAAACTTATTTTCTCCGCATTAACAAAATATTCGAGAGTGGAGACAGAGAGGGTAAAACAGCGTTTCTCAAACTGTGGGCCGCGGAGACATGTGTCAAGGCTGCTTGGCTCAAAGCAGAACTGACATAAAATGGGGGAGACCACACCTTAGCGTTTCAATATAAATACATAAGTTATTTACATAAATAGAAAACGTCAGTATAATGTATAAAAGCAAAGTGTCGTGCAAAGTGTGTCTAGGGGAAATGAATAACCAAAACAAAACGAGACGAAGACGGAGGGAGCTCCCAGCAAGGGCTACACGACCGGCGACGGCTCTCTCCAAGCTCTCCCCATAGAAGCAAGCCACAAATGAGCGATAGGCCAAGAGCGCGTCCATGGGAAACCCGGCCTTCTTATATAGTCCAGCCCATTAGCTACTGGGCACCACCCCTCACTCAGCACCCTGCAGGAGACAGACAGGCAACACATAGAATAAAGGGGCGGAACCCCAAGAAGTCAACAGGGTCGTTACAGTCCCCCCCCCCCTTCGAAACAGAGGTGGGATGCTGCACTGGTCAATAACATCCAAGAATTTAAACTATAAAACAATAAACTATTTCAAGGCATGACATCAATCATTACTCCACCATGACATAGAATCCAAGACACCACTACAAAACCTTAGTTTAGAGGTCACACCAACCACCACCAAGTGCATTGCCTATCTCACATTTTTTCCCATACCCCCCCAAACCTCCACTTCCTGATCCACCAGCAATCCAGGGCCCTTGGAAAGCACTTTAAAGGGGTGGTTCAGGATTTTGGACATAAGACCTCATTTCCAAGTAAGCAAGTGTGATATTTATCAGTGGAGACCGTTTTCAACACGTTTCATCCAGTCCTTGTAATTGCAGAGTTCGCAGGTGCTAGGCTAGCGCAAGTCAACCGTATGTGCTAGCCTGCCACTAAAGACAGTCTTACCCACTCCAAAGTACACCCGAGGCAAATTCCAGACAATCGATGTAAATGTCTGTGTTGATAGAATAGTGTAAGAAATACAACTACCCTCGCATCGCGTTGCAATAGTTATACTTTGGTCCCTGAAGTTGGTAGTAGTCATTTTGCATCTCAGCAGCGGACTGATATTACCAAGGCTACTACTAAGTATCCCCATTGGAGTGCGCTTTACTGTTTACTTTTCGGCGCAGTACTACTAACCGGAGCAAGTATAATTCCGTCGTGGTAAGAAACTAGTCCCTCAAAATGTAATGCGATCGTTGAAATGCAAGGATAGAATAACGTTAGAAATAACAGTATCAATAGAGACATTTACATCGATAGTCTGGCGTTATAATTTATTTGCCTCGGGTGTACTGTGGAGTGGGTAAGACTGTTTTTAGTGGCAGGCTAGCACATACCGTTGACTTGCGCTAGCCTAGCACCTGCGGACTCTGCAATTAGAAGGACTGGATGAAACGTGTTGAAAACGGTCTCCACTGATAAATATCACACTTGCTTACACCCCTGATATGACGTATTTCCAAGTGGTAGTGTTACAGGAACAAGGCAAGTTGTAGTGTGTGCAATTAAACAGGGTCAACCATGATCCAAATACCTCGGCCTCCCCAATTTGATGCGTTCGTCAAGGCCAACACAATAACACAGCTGACGAACAGGTGGACCACCAACACCTATATTGTTTTCCATGGTGTCAGTACAAGTAAACATATCTGAAATCGAAGCACAAAATGACCAAATCCAAAACTTGAGTTCTGAGCTTTTCTCTGAAAGATAACCTACCAAGCTATCCAAATTAGCCAAAATTTCTGAAAAGTCAAGCTTTGGCTGCAGTACTGGGTCAACAGTGCCACCACGGTCAAGCTCTGCTGCCACCATCGGATGACTAAGCGCACTGTTAACCACAGCCAGCGCAGCAGATGACACATCCACACAAACCAGACAAAAACTGTGACCTGGCGAATCGTGAGACTCAAGCAAGTTAAGGTCACATAACTGGGTGGGTATATTCCTGTCGGGGGTAAGGAATGGGTAGTCACGCTCAGACACTCGTTGGAACCTAGAATAAGGGCCAGCAAATTTAGCACTAAATGGTGGACTGGGCATACGCAACAAAGCCATGACCTGATCGTATGGACTAAATGCTCGTTCCATCACTTGACCAAACACTTTTCTCATGTCTTGCTGGGCCTTACTCAAATTTTCACGGCCCATCTTGCAGGCCAACAGCAACCTCTGACTGAACCCCTTCACATTGTTAATCACATTCACTGGAGCTTTAAGCTCCTCCAAACCATTATTCAACAAGGACAAAGGTCCCCGGACCTGATGGGCAAAAACAAAATCAGGTCTGAAACCCATGTCAGTTTGCACCACCTCACATGCTGTCAACCGCAGCCACGGTACACCCTCCTCCCCATTACCTTGAGCAACAGCTACCTTCTCACAGGAAAGAGTAGGTGGCGACTCAGGCAAGGTAAAATTAACACAGTCCAAATCCAACCCTTCTGACTCTTGGTGTCCCTCCAGGTCGGGACTCATAGGCAGAACAGACTTATGGTTTACTACAGGTGGCGGTGGCATCTCTGGCCACACCCGCCCCCCTGCCAAATTATTTCCTAAAATCACGTCAACTCCTTCTACTGTCAGTGACGGACGAACAGCCAAAACCACCTCTGCTTTCACAAGTTCTGACTCCAGAACTACCCGATGGAGCGGAACAGAGATAGTATGCATCCCAATACCTCGGATAAGGGCAAACAATCCAGTGTCGGACAGATCAGAGAAAGGCAAAGTTGATCACAAAATAAAAGATTCTGACGTTCCTGTGTCGTGCAAAACACACACCGGCACTCTCTCGTCACTCCCAATCAACGAAACATACCCCTTAGTTATGAATGGGTTATAGCTCTCACTAGCACCTCCACAAGGAAGACGTCGTTCCGAAAGCAGCACCTCCCTGACTGTGTCAGTGCTCTCACTCACTGAACTCAGAGGGACACCACTTGCTGAAGTCATATTTGATTGTTTTATACACTGCTGTTTCTCAGAACACGCAATCCTGACCGCACAACCGGCACCCTTTGGTTGAAACCTACTACGTCGCCTCTCCTGCAAAGCAGGGCATTCGTTTTTTCAGTGACCCGTCTGCAAACAATAATTACATTTATCCTCTGACTCAGTGTTTTCCTTGTAATTAAAATCATGCTTGGGTACATTAAAATGACGAGGACGAAACTCTTCCTGATTATGGGCATGGAAACTATGCTTGTGAATCAAGACATATTTATCAGCGAGCTCGGCTGCCTCAGCCGCTGTTTTAACATCGTGCTCACTGACATAAGTGGCAATACGTTCTGGTATGATGTTCTTAAATTGTTCAAATATCATTAGCTCACACAGCCCTGCAAACGTATCCACACCCTCAGCTGTGCGCCAGCGATTGAAAAGCGCAGCCAAATCACGCACCAGCTCTAAATGTGTTTGCTTATCGTTTTTACGCCAATTTCGAAATCGTTGTCTATAGGCTTCGGGAACTAATTTGTAAGCTTTAAGAATAGACCGTTTAACTGCAGCATAGTCTTTCCGCTGTGAGTCCTCCTGGGCTTTGCCAGAAATTACACTCTGTAAAAGCAAAATACGCTCTGAATCTCTCCAGCCGTGGTCATCTGCAAGTATTTCAAAGAGAGAAAAGAAAAGGTCAGGCTCGCGCTCATTAAACTTGGGTAAGAGCTTAGACATATGTGACAGCTTGTCCTGTTGCGAAGATGCTCTCCCCTCTTCCAACAGTTTTAAACGATGTTGTTCCTGCCGCAATTTATCATACTCTAATTCTCTATCCTTTTCTCGTTCTCTCCTTTCCCGTTCACGTTCACTTGCCAATAATTTGTCTCGTTCCAATTGCATTTCCAACAATTTCATTTGCTGTTCAAAAGTTAACGCCGATGTGAGTTGAGGCGTCGAAGTCTGTGCCACCGGCTCCGGTAATGGATTAAGAGAAATTACCTCTCGTTCACCCAGCCCCTCCATAACTAACTGCAACAACGCGTCTTTCTTGATACCTTTAGGAATCAGTGACTCAAATCCGTAGTGCTCCGCTACTTTAACAAGTTGAGCTTTAGTTAAACTTCTTAAACTATCTGCCGAAGGGGCAGCCAAAAAGTCACTCGTTTCCATTTATGTTTCCATTAGGCCTACAACAAACATCACTTAAACCAAACAACAATCAAGTTATGCCAATCAATACAAAACAATTCCAAACAACTCTCGCTCAATTTGCTCTTTCACGCTAAAGTTACACGTCTTGAAAACTAAAAGTGGTTTCCGACACAATGAAGGACTACAAACAATTCAGACTGGAGCGCCCTGCATCTAAATCCCCCCGCAAAACCAAAACCTATTTCCAAACTCTAATCTTCACGTGTCTTCGTGATTGAGCTGAAAGCAGCCCCCCTCGTTCAACATGCAAAAACAACAAATAAGCAGGAAATAAAACAAAACTTTTAAGCGGTCTCACCTATGGCAGGGTGTTCACGTTGCTCCAAGGTAATCCAATTCGCTAATTTTTCTCTTCTTTGTAACAGAAACCACCAAATGATCGAATCAACAAGACGTGCGCTCAAAAAGTTTGTTCCGACCAACAAACCTGAATGAAAAACGACGGAACTCCCATTGTTCGCGTCATACTGAAATGAACCAATCACTACGGGGGTTCCCCCAATTACAAATCAGCTGGGCCTATTAAGTTTGCTGCAACTCACCGAAATCAGCAAACTGTTGCGTTCAACGGCACAATGAAGGCACAACCAATTTATCCCAAAAAACATCCAATTATTTTAAATCTCCACGGCCAAAATCCCCGGACGAGTCTCCCACATGTCAAGGCTGCTTGGCTCAAAGCAGAACTGACATAAAATGGGGGAGACCACACCTTAGCGTTTCAATATAAATACATAAGTTATTTACATAAATAGAAAACGTCAGTATAATGTATAAAAGCAAAGTGTCGTGCAAAGTGTGTCTAGGGGAAATGAATAACCAAAACAAAACGAGACGAAGATGGAGGGAGCTCCCAGCAAGGGCTACACGACCGGCGACGGCTCTCTCCAAGCTCTCCCCATAGAAGCAAGCCACAAATGAGCGATAGGCCAAGAGCGCGTCCATGGGAAACCCGGCCTTCTTATATAGTCCAGCCCATTAGCTACTGGGCGCCACCCCTGCACTCAGCACCCTGCAGGAGACAGACAGGCAACACATAGAATAAAGGGGCGGAGCCCCAAGAAGTCAACAGGGTCGTAACCAGGGGGTCAAGAGCGTGCAGATTAGCTTCGGCATGTTAGCATACGCCATTTTCAAATATGGCGCTGCATGGAGCATTTGGAACCAGCTCCATGCACGAAAATCCGTGTTGGGCACGAGCTCTCATGCGCGTACATGTTGGTGGGCGGGTACCTATCCGGCGGCTACAGCCAAACGTTATTCAGTGCGTATTTCTTGAGGATCCTATGAGAAGACGTGGATATTATGGTTGTTTATCCATCATATGACAAATAAACAAATAAAGAAAATTGTATTGATCTTGTTCCGTTGTTGTTTGTCCCGAACAAACATAGCCTAAACATGATTAAAGACAATAAATTACACAACAGCGGCATAAAGACCTTGTCTCGTTACACCATGGGTCTCCAACACGTTGCTCTCAACCTATAGCCGCCCCATTTGGAGCTTGCCAGAGGCTGAAGCACTAGGCTACTACATTTAAACACAATTATTGCCGCGAGGCATTCCAGCCTACGAATTTAATAAAAAGTAAACAATGCATAATTTAAAAAAAAACTCAATTTAGGCTACCTCGCTATGCAATAAGGTTTCCATTAGAGCACAGCGCACGTTCAATGAATGAAAGAAAGGCCTTGTCTCGCAATAAACAGCTGGAAACACTTTTTCAACTACACGAAACTTTACAGTGATCATCAAATACCCTCTAGATTTAAATGCCCATCCGTCTCAACATTTAACTATATAATAAAAGTCAAAAAGTAAATTAAATCCCATACCAAAACCGAAAATCGTCTGCGTTTGATAGCCTGGTATGCCGCTCCAAACAAAACGCATGTCTCACAATAACGTACAATTGTAAGAAATAAAGGTCTGCCTCGAATAAGCCTACCTCAATTAAATACCTGTGCTTTGCAGCCTAAGTAAATAGCAGACCCTGGACATAATTTAGGATTTACGGAAAGTATGCAATCATACGATGTTGGACGCCAGGCGATGCTCTGGCCGTCTACTGTGCCTCTGACACCGCTGCCTCATTTGGATGGTAACTCCACAGGTGAGCGCGAAGATTGGATGTCGTGGATGCGTAAGTAAACTGTTTTTTGCTGAGTCCGCAGACAACCTTCTCTTTAACCGTTACTTTACCTATGCTGTGTACAACTCAAAGTAAAGACACCACATTTTAGATGAGTTGGGGACGTAATTGTCCGCTCAGGCTGACCGTTCTGTGCGTTATCTTCAATACTATCTTCAATAATATTGAATATCTTCAATATTATTTTCAAAACAGGGTGGCTATTGAGGGCTCTGGCTCCAGTCATTATTGTGGCTACTGGCTATTATTGGCTTGATTTGGTCATGGGCCAACGCTAGAATACGTTTAGAGCACCCGCTATGAGATGGCAAACAATAAAATAAAAAACAAACTAATCATAGACTGTAAAAATGTGCTACACTTGGCACTAAAAACCGAATAGTTTATTTATAGTTCGACTACGGATATTTCACGTCATGTTCGAATGCATATTTGCAGCAGAACAGCAGGCAGACTGCTCTTAATTAGAGCCGCTGTGTTATCCAATGAAATTAAGTTGCGCTTCAGGGCGACTCCACTCGGACTCTATGCGCGTTCCCGAGCAACTTTTCCTTCTTCTTGTTATGAGGCAAGGACTTTATGTGCATTATCGCCACCCTCTTACTGGAGGACGACTCTCTTTTTACAGAATATCCAATAAAAATCGACGTTGGTCCATGCGTCATATCCAGCTTTGTAACTTGGCGCATGGTCAGAGCCGACTGGCGCTGGATCCGAACCCCAGTGTTCAAGATGGCGTTGACTATGAATTGGCCGGATTTACTAGCCTAGCCTCCACCATTCACTTGTATGGAGGGCGGGACTTAGTCACTCTCTCCAGTTATATATAATACCTCCATGGTCGTAACACATGCCAACATGCCAGGTGGGGCACGAACTGACGTGAAAAACAGGAGTTTTTTTTATTTATTTTTTATCTGTAGCCTAGGCCCAGGTAGCACCCGATGCGCAATGGACGCACTGTGTTATTCATAGGGAAGCGCTCGTGTCAAGGCAGCTTAGTTAGTCCCGAACTGAATGAGATTTTGAACGAGGTTGTGAGAGTGGTGAATTTCATCAAGACCCGGCCCTTAAAAGCGTGTCTATTCTCCGCACTTTGAGAGGAGATGGGAGCTGACCAAAAGGCTGTACTGTTTCACAGCGAGGCAAGGCTTTCCCGAGGTAAAGTGCTGTCGCGTGTTTGAGCTCCGAGTCGCCTCTTCTTGGAGGAAGAGCGCATGTTTGAATCTACAAGCACGTTCACTAATGAACATTTCTTGACGAAGCTGGCCTATTTTAGCGATATATTTGGAAAGCTCAATGAGTTAAATCTCCAGTTACAAGGCAAAGACAAGCACCTAGCAGATAAGATCACTGCATTCAACAAGACGATTGTGTGTGAGATTAATTGCAGATCTATTTAAAATCATTATATTCAGCACATTTGTAGGCCTATCATATGTTGACTATTGATGAGATTTGTATCATATGTTTATGGTCCTATTCACTATTCTCGACAAAATTGATAAAAAATAAATATTAATAAAACAATTAAAAAAAAACTTGTTAACAATTGGTGGTGTTGGGGGGTACTCCGGAAGATCATAATGTCTCAAGGGGTACATGCCTGTTAAAAGTTTGGGAACCACTGCTCTACACCGTCAAGACGCCCCCTACTGGCCGAGCATATGTACTACAGCGTTTCTACTCAGGTTTTTGCATGTCCGTCTGTTTTCATTTCTGAAACAACATAATGTGGATGCAAAACTTCTTGAATACACAAAGGAAATATATTGTTTCTAAAACCTTTGTTCTTGTGTGGATTAAGTTTTAGTAGCCACTACTAAGCGCACTGGTAAAACCGATACATGGTAGGACTTTCTGAAGCTGGGCTTACACTAGGGCTGCACAATTAATCGAATTTTAATCACGATCGATCGAGCGATATTAAAAATGCGTGCTCTATCCATAGAACCAACCTGGCAACCCATAGAACGCTCCGCTACAAAACAAATCAAGCGCTCCTTAAACTTGTCTGACCATGTGCCTGCAGGCAGCCTACCAATGACCGCTGTTCCCTGCACTGCTCAGCCTGATGCACTGCTCAGTTTGTATGCACTGTGGACTAATAGCATTATGTTAACTATTAGTAGGCTAGTTAGATTATACAAAAAAACGACGATCAAAAATCAAATGTGTGGTATGTGTGGCGCAGCAGAAGGCCAAGAGCTTGTCCCCCGAAACGGATCATCCGTTGTTCGAAAATATTTCGGATTTCAGGCAAGTGAAGTTAACCAAAAACATAAGCAAAGCAGGGCTCTCAACTCATACCGTGAAACACATCACATGACGTAAACCACACATGCCTTTTTTTTTATCACGTTAACTTTTAGTCCTTGTTTGCTTCCTCCGATATAGCCTATAATAAGAGTTGAGCTAACGACGGGATCCGTGAATTTATTCATGTATGTTATAAGCTACATGTGCAACCTACAATGCATATGCGTTTCAAGACACAGCCTACGCAAAACGAGTGAACAATAATGAAAATGTAGCCTACACGTCAGTGGTTTAGATATCACGAATGACTAAACCAGGGGTGTCCAAACTGCGGCCCGCCACGCACTTTAATCCGGCCCGCCGAGCATTTATTAGTTTATTATAGGCTGCTCGCTATTTCTTTCCAGCAATACACGACGTTGTGGTCAACTTTAGGCTACTGCAAACTGCTTTACACTCTTCTTAGACAACGTTTACAATGTAAATGTCAAAACAGCTTGTTACATCGAGATAGATAGTATCTCTATAGCAG
>NW_027468664.1:29651962-29771962 GCF_046254945.1 Alosa pseudoharengus | reverse complement strand
CACACACTCTACCAGGACTTACCACCAGTACCCAAACTCTGATACCACACACACACACACACACACTCTCTACCAGGATTTACTGCCTGTGGTCTGTCTGATGAGCTGTATGGTGTAGGGATGTAACAATTACCGGTATAATGGTAAACCGCGATAAAAATGTTGACGATAATAATTACCATTTTCATTTCAAATATCATGATTATCACAGCTGATTACCACGGTGTGAAAACCGCGTGTTTAATCCTTCCCAGCTTCATCCAAGCCTGCTTTTGACATACAGTAGGCCTGGTACAATGAAACAAAACTGGTACCCTACTGATTCTGTTGTCTAATTGATGGATTTAACTGTGGCACAAAGCCAATTAAACATGACCAAGGAAAAAGTGAATGGGACAACACACAATGCCACGGTAACGTTATGCTATGAATTAAGAATGTTCAGCTCAGCCAGGTTTGTTTGTGCAGTCAGGATGTAGGCCTGCACCAGAATAAAGGAAACATCTACTTAGTAACAATGTTTTTGCTCTCCCTCAGCACCCCCTCTATGAGCACCCCCAGGTGAAAATGAGTTCCAGCGTCCCTGGTTAAATGTTGCACTTTTGATAAGGCTTTGCCTATATTTTGTAATAGTAAATGCTGTCACACTTTTTGAAACTATTTCAGCTTGTGTAGGCCTATTATAAGAATTTCCAAATGGATCGATAAATGTCTATCTATCTATCTATGCATATACAGTTTAAAAAAAAGAAGAAGAAAAAAAAAGATATATATATCTTTATAAATATATATATATATGTATATATGTATGTATACACACACACACACCACACACACAGAGACACACAGACACACACAGAGCCTGATGTCCTGCTTGTGTCCACTTAGTGAGCTATGATAATAGACAATCAATCAGGACTAGCATTTAAAGTAGTTATTGTGCTGGAGCATCAGCTCTCGTACACAGCCGTCCTTGTGTGATGACTTACTCGTGTCAAGATGAAACGAGTCTACCTGCGACAAGGACACACACAAGCAAGGCACCTCTTCACTCTTGTCTCACCTTGTCTTGTTATCTGGCAATCCTGGTTTTAATGTGCTTTCAACATACAGTGGGGAAAATAAGTATTGAACACGTCAACATTTTTTTCAGTAAGTATACTTCCAATGAGGCTATTTGCATGAAATTTTCACCAGACATTAGTATTAACTCAGATAATCCACCCATATAAAAAAATCCAAACATTAAAGTCCATAGGTAGAGTTATGTGGAATGACACCGGAAAAAAGTATTGAACACGCCTGCTGAAATTTCTTAAATACTTTGTGGAAAAGCCTTTATTCGTAATGACAGCTTTAAGGCATTTCCTGTATGATGAAACTAATCAGTCACAGTATTCTGGTGTGAGTTTAGCCCATTCTTTTAAACAGATAGTACTGTAACGATTTGATAGCGAACCACACAGTTGTCCAATCAAAAGGTTTATTCACTGGGAACGAGAGCCGGGACACAGATCGACCAAGACCAAGACACACAACACAATGCAAACAGGGCAGGTCAAGCACGCACACACACTACACATACAGGGGAGGACGCAGCCTCCCACACAAAAAGGATCACACACGAGGGAGAACTAAAAGGGAAACATGTTACAATAAAGACGTTAACATTACACACAAAACTAAGGAGAATAACGACATAAACCCCCCAAATGTTCGCTCTCGTATCCCAGGATCCCCTGCGCGGGAGAACGCTAACACTGTCTTTTGCGCCGACGTTACATAGCTCCCCCAACAAGCCATTGCCGTACTCGGCAATGACCACGAGGTAGCCACATGCTAACGTCGGCGCGCGTCGCCCGCCACTCAGTTCAGTGCGACAGTACCGCCAACTCACGTGGGGTGCACGCGCCGCAGGAGCTCACTCAACGGGGCGCCACGCTGCTAGCAATCCAGTTCGGGCGTGCTAGCAGCCACGTGGCCGACCCCGCTCGTCACCAGCTCCCTCTCAGCAGCCGCCCTCAGGCTGCCCTTTCCGCGGCGTGTCACCACGGCACTCCTCCTCTCCAGACGGGGCCCTAGGTGGCCTTACAACCGTCGACACTGTACCAAGCACCGGGGTTCGAGGGGGGCCAGATGAAGCTGCGCCAACGCCACTCCGCTCCGTCGAGTCGCCGACCAGGACAGACAGGCACCGACTCCACAGCAACCGGACCGCGCTGAGCTCTCCCGCTGCAGCTACCGTCTTCGGCGTCCCTCCTCGTGTTGCCATCTCGCAGAGCCGTACTGCTCTGTTCCCGGCCCGTTCCACTCCTTCGCGGCCTCGGCGAAGGCACGACCCCCGAGATGGTCGTGTTATCGAACTCCACACACAAACTTTTTCAAAAGGCGCCGGCCAACAGGCCAACTAGAACGGGCGCCCACACAGCACGGTGCCTCTCACACGCACCCAAAAGTTTTTTTTTTTAAAGTTTAGAGGGCATTTCCGTCAAACCTGCCCCACCGTCGTGAGTTCGCTGCCCTCAGCGGCTCCGCCAACCGTCCATCGTCTAGGAACCTCTTCCTCGCCGCACTCCCTCGGCTCTGCTCACGCGTCGCGGCCATAGACAGTAAAAGAAAGGTCGCGGCTCGCCGTGGAGTCAGCGCCCAGGCCAGCGTCATCTTCTCCGCGACCACTTCATCTGGCCAGATCTCCTCCCATGGCAGCAGGCAGGTCTCGGCGATAGCTCCTCTCCTCCGGCGGCGGTAACGATAGAAGGCCTCAAGCACTTTAGTAGCCCTTACAAGGGCTCTCTCTGCATCCTCTTGCGTGGGCCTCCACCCAGTGATGAGGTCTCCCGCTCCCAGCTGCTCCCGCTGAGTGGAGGCCATGTTCGAAAGTCGCTTCTGACACCAATGTAACGATTTGATAGCTAACACAGTTGTCCAATCAAAAGGTTTATTCACTGGGAACGAGAGCCGGGACACAGAACACAATGCAAACAGGGCAGGTCAAGCACGCACACACACTACACATACAGGGGAGGACGCAGCCTCCCACACAAAAAGGATCACACACGAGGGAGAACTAAAAGGGAAACATGTTACAATAAAGACGCTAACATTACACACAAAACTAAGGAGAATAACGACATAAACCCCCCAAATGTTCGCTCTCGTATCCCAGGATCCCCTGCGCGGGAGAACGCTAACACTGTCTTTTGCGCCGACGTTACAGTACTTTAATATTGAAAATTTCAGGGGTCCCTGTTGTGAATCCTGATCTTTAGTTAACTTCCAAAACTGTTGAAACCAATTGAGAGTTTCCTTTGCTGAATCATCATCCTGGTGGATGTAAAGATTCTTCCGGAACAAAATGACTCCATTCATCATTCCTTCAACTGTATGAAGTCCGCTAGTACCATGAGATGAAAAACAGCCCACACCATGATGCCACCACCTCCAAACCTCACTGTTGGTAGGGTATTTTTAGGGTGATGCACAGTGCCATTTCTCCTCCAAATATGGTGTGTAGTATGACATCCGAAAAGTTAAATTTTTAACCAGAATACATTCTCTCAGTATTTCATAGGATTGTTCAAATGTTGTGTAGCAAACTTTCAACGAGCTTTGACATGCACTGAAAAAAGTGATATTGACATGTAGGCCTAGTAATTTTTTCCTAAATAAAACCGTATTTATATACTCAATTTGTTTGTGTTTTGCAAAAACTAATTTGAGATAAGTAATATCTGCAAGGAAAAAAGGGTTTTGCTTCAGATTTGTTTGTGTTTCGCAAAAAACTCATTTCAGATAAGTAATATCTGCAAGAAAAAAAGGGGTTTTGCTTCAGAGGCGGTGCTGCGCATGCGTTTATTTGGCTGCCAAAAGACGATTGTCCTCCATTTTGCAAACGGTTCCGTTGGCTTGAAGAGATCTGCACTTGAAACCTTCGGTTTTGACTTTTAACGGTAAGTGGTATATTATTAAACTTCATTTGACAATCAGTTTACCATTAGACATTTGGAGTGTCTTTAATTGCCTTATTTGACACTATAGAGCTGTTTTCTTGAATATTTAAGAAATCGTCTAGCAAGTGTGGTGATTTATCTAGACATAATAATAATACTTGTGTGTGTGTGTGTGCTGGTTTATTGGAAAACATTCCATTTACTATAAAGGTGTTGTTTGTGCAACTGTTATGCAACATTTACTGGAAGTCATGAGACTGAGCTGTCAAAGGCTAAGAGTGAAAGTAAAAACAGGGCCTGGGAAAGAAAGGTGCTTACCAGAAGGGCATAAATAGAAGGGGCTAGCAGAAGAGGAGATGCAGGGACCTTCCAGGGAGGGGAAGTGAAACCAAAATTGGGATGACACATAGAACCAAATCAAAACATACCCTGCCTGGCAACAGATTACACATAGAACTTGATCACATGTATTCTGCCTAGCAACACACATTTTTTAATGTTTATATGAGAAGGAGTTTCCACCAATATCTCAAGTCCCAAAACGTTCTGATTGGCTAGAAGGGGCCTGGTGACGCTCCTGATGATAGGAACGCCTCTCAGGCCCCTGAGAGCATAAAAGAGAGAGCTCAGGCACATTCAGATCAGATCTCATCGGGGTAGCAGCTGCAACTCATCACTCTCTTGCCTGACGGTTCAGTCCTGACATTGTTTGGATTGTATCATCACTGCAATACGGTGAATAAAGAATCAACAGTCTTCAGCATTTCTCGTCTTGGTGTTCTCCTTCGGGTCTTTGACATCAGAGTGCTAGTTGGATTGGAGGTTTCGGGAAGTGGATAATTTCCACGACAGATCTGGAGGTTCCACCGAGATTTGAAAGGATTCAACAGGGGAAACAGTTCCGTCCCGGGTGAAGCAGACTTCTCCAGTGCAGCTCTCAGGGCCCAAAACAAGGTAAGCGTTTTGCTTATTATTAGGAGAGCTGTACTGTGGGAGTCGGTGGGTAGGCCGGGAAGGGGTGTTTTACCAGAATCCTCAAAAGAATAGTGGAGACACAGGACAGAGATTGGGTTGTACTGTTGATCTTAAAAGCGTTTTGTGATTGTGAAAACCGGTGAAAATAGTTTTCAAGGAGAAAACTGAGTTAAATGGCCATGTAATGATTTCCAAGGAGGAAATCTAGTTTTCAAGGAGAAAACTGAAATAGTGTTTTAATTTCCAAGGAGGAAATCTAGTTTTCAAGGAGAAAACTAAAATAGTATCTTGTGTAAAGGGAGCACGGGCTGCCCTAAAATATATGTGTGTCTCAGAGAAAAGAACGGGTTAATAGGTAAACTACAATATTAGCTGTGGGTTAAAATGTGTAAAAAACCGTCCTGAACAAAAAGGGTGATGAACAAAACATATTTTATCATAATTTGTTGTTGTTTCTGTAAAAGCTGAGTGTGCGCCGTTGTGTTTTGTTTTGTTGCCTGGGCATGGGCCCACAATAGATGCAAGGCAAGTACACATACACATTTGAGGTAGAGGAGCTCGGCGAGGGAAGGAGGATCGTCACACTGACAGACGGACGTCAGACTCACATAATCGAAGCGGCTGCGGGCATTTTCATAAGAAGGTTGCATAACAACCATAGTCTGAACATAAGAAGATTGTTGCAGCTGTTGGAGGTTTTTGCAGATGCCCCCCCCGAGCCCCGTGCTAGAGCAACGGTGCCCAAGCTTAGGATTGTGAGAGACCATAGGCCAGAGACCCTAGGAGAAATCCTTTACCGCCTTGAAGTTTCTGACGATTCAGGTGAAGGAGAGCCCGACACAGACTCCTCAGAGGAGTTCACCCCAAACAGTAGTGTGGGAGAGATAGAGGCAGACATTGGACAGGGGGAAGCCAGTGCCCCACCAGAGACAGGCTACAGCAGCTTAGGGTCAGAAGAAGAGGGGCGCCAGGAGTCAGATCAGGGGGGTCCAGTGAGAGCTCCAACTCCCTATCCAGGTAACACCGTATCCCACCAGCTGATCCACAGCCCATTCCGTATAGTCAATAGCCCAGCCACTCCCCGATATAACCCACCACCCTCTGTAAGCTACAGCCCAACCAATCCCCAGTATAGCCCAAGCCAAAGCCCCACTGTGTCTCAGCCTGAGCAGGAGCCAGAGCAAGAGAGAGAGCAGGGAGAGGTTCACGCCCCGGCTGAGCCCCAGTCAGTGCAGGATATAGAGCGGGAGGTGAGGGAGATAGTTGGCCGAGACAGAGGTAGGCTGGCCAGTTTTATGAGAGGGTCTTTGTCAGTGTCAATATTCTGGAACAAGGAAGGAAACAGCAGGGACAAGTATTCAGTTCACATTGATCGATCAGTTTGACAAATACGGAGGAACCCACTCCAGGCTAGGCACCCGCGTAGCGCCATTGGCCCTGCAGACAGTGATAGAGCAGGTAGGAAAGTTTGTGGGGGTAAACACAAGGCCAGTGGTTGACCAGCTCTTTGCCCCACCTGAGGGCAGAAAGCGCAAGTTTGAGAGAGATTCTCCGGCTACAAGGAGGAGAAGGACAAATAACTAGGGAAGAGTAAGAAGGGGGAGGTACTGCTGCAGGACCTCTATAACGACTGCTTAGCTGAATAAAATTCCATAATAACTGCTTAACAAAAACTTGTAATCTGCTGATTTTGCTTAAAAGTGAAAAGTTTTGTACTTGCTTCAATAAATAAAAGAGGAAATAAAGCCAATAAATGTACTTTGTGAAAGAATAAAATAAAAGGTTAAAGGATAATTTTGAGTGAAGAAATATTATTGAAAGGAAAGGTAAGGGCTTAAAGTCCCCACTGATGAAATAGCGGGGGTAAAATAAAGAGGATAGTTATAATAATAGATAAAAGTAAGAATTTAGAGAAGAATAGGCAGAGTGACGCCCACAAATAGCGAATGAACTTAGAAAGTAAGTGGCATATCACTTTCATTCAACAACGGGACAATAAGTGGTGCATATTCACAAGAAACCGAGAGGGCCTTGTGAGCGGTGCATATCGGTGCCATAGCTACACAGAGCTACTAGAGAAAGTAGAACATCTGATAGGGAAAGCTTACCCATTAGAATTAGGAACGCCTATGGACACAAGGAGTGACGATAGCGATACATCAGATTAGCAAAGCTCAGTAACTCAGTAGTTAGGTCCAGGAAAGACTTTGAAAGTACGGCGAACACGATTGGAAAATAAGCATCCGAGACCGAGAGGATCAAGAACAAGTGGGGTACGTAGGGCGGTTCCCCTTTGGGTGCAGATTCCCTTTCAGGTGCAGATACCGGGACGAAATAGACGAGAAGGCAACACTTCCCCTGGTGTATGAGCTGACCCCTTTTACCCTGCCGCAGGAAGAACCGGAGGGAGCACAGCCCCAAACAGCCGGGAGTGAGGAAGGGGCCACATCTGGCGGCTCGGAAATAAGAGAGACGTGGACAATAAGGGTCGCCGAAAGCGGGAACAGGGGGTGGAGCGTGAGCGCCATAAACAATAGAGGGGAGGTACTCGAGGGAGGAAGAGCTGAACTAAATACGGTCCTCGAAGATTGGGGAGAAGTAAGGGACACCATACTGTATACGGTAAGCGACCTCCGACTGGACTGGGAGGAGAAGGACCAGAACAGGTGTCAGAGGGAGAGAGAGAGGCAAGACAGAGAGGACTCCCTCAAGTTCAGCAGTAGGGAAGAAGAAGTGAGGGAATTTGAAGGAAACAGTTTCAGATATATGTGGGGTAATAGAACCTACCAGTTTACCGAAGACGCTGACATCTAAAAGGAAAGTGACACATCAGACTAACAGAGACTCAAGAGCTCCTTGGATAAGGACAGAAAGGATTCTAAGAAGTGTATGGAACAGGGACAGCAGAACGTGCTCTGGGCCATAGATATTGTTGAATACGACGAACACGACTGGGAGATAAGCGTCAGAGACGGAAAAGGCCAAGAATACGTAGGATACGTGGGTGAAGTCCCCTTTGAGTGTAAATTCCCGTATAGGTGCAAGTGTCGAGACGACATAGACCTGAAAGCAACGCTTTCTCTGTTGGGGGAACTAACCCCTAATAGCCTGCCAGTGAGGAAGCAGGAGGAACCACAGCCCCTCGCAGCACGAAGTGAAGGAGGAGCTATATCAGGTGATCTGAAAATAAAAGAGAAGTGGACGATAAGGATCTCCGAGCACGGGAGTAACGGGTGGAGCCTGAGCGCAGTGAACGATAAAGGAAGGACATTTGAAGAAAGAAGAGGCAAACTAAATACTGTCTTCAAGGAGTGGGACGACGTGCGGAATTCTATACTATACCTAGTGAGCGACCTACGGCTGGATTGGGAAGAAAGGGACCAGAACAGGTGCAAGAGAGAAAGGGAAAGACAGTACAAGAAGGACCATCTTCTGTTCTGCACAGACCGGGAGGACATAGCAGAACAGGAAAGGAGAGACTACGGTTTGGACCTCTAAGAAGAATGGCGACCAGAGTAATGACACCCCTGGAGGAAGTAGTAAAGGAAAATGCCATTGCTGAGAAGGATGTAAAGAGCATCAACCATAAGTGGTTCCTAAGATACAAAGGAGACCACACAGCATGGCCAAAGGAAGGGTCACTCAACCCGACAATAATTGCGCAGATGAGGGAGAAAATTATGAACTACAAAGGCTATGACAAGAGCACACGGAGGCAGGAAAAGAGAGAAAAGGAGTTGAACACTCTGGAGGCCTTCGCAAAAATATCGGAAAGGAAGAGGAGGCAGAGGGCTGACCAGAGTGACACACCGTCCGACACCCCGCCCACAACGCCCATTACAGAAAAGTGCCCCCAACTACAGCCCACGAGAAGGGAACTGGATGCTTTGACTCAAACATCAGAACCAGGGGCTCCACCCATGGAGGAGCCACGTCCTCCCCCATACAGGGAAAAGGACAAATTATACCCGGATGTGCCACGAGAGGAAGATAACGCGCGGGAGATATTCCGACGCCTGGAGGAAAGAAACCCGCGGGCCCTGGCGATACAAGCACCAGTGTATGGATCACAGGCCCCAACGGTGCACCTGGCAGTGCAGGCCCCGCTAGTAGTGAAAGGAATCACACTGGAGGGATCCTGCGCGGAGGTGCTGAAGGAAATAAAGAGGATAAGAAGAGAGCAGGCTCACCCCCAGTCAAGGCCATCAACACCCCAGCCGGCGTCTGCACGACCATCTCCACCATCATCCCCCACCGGGACGACCATCCCAGAATACCTCCTGGAGGGCACAGTGCCGGATGGAAGAAGGGAATGGACAGGAGGAGAAGAAGCTACGGAAGAGCAGGTGGTGAGTGACTTCCACGCAAGCACAAAAGGACATTGGGAGACAAATGGATCTCCGGTAACCAGCCCCCAAAAGCCCTACTGGGAGAGCCAGAAGACGGGTGCGGGTGACCCGGAAGCTGAAAGGAGCGAACCCCCACGCCTCCCAGACCAAAGGAGGGAGCAGGCCCCTGGGGGGAGAGAAGAAAGACAGAAACAGTGGTTTGAAGAGCTGTGGGACCACCTGGAGGCAGTCATGAAAAAATGGGCAAAGGCCACAGGGGAGGAGGAGAAAGAGGCCCGAGATGGAGAGGCCCTGGAAACCCTGGCCTGGGTGAGGTTGCAGGTGGACAAGGAACCTGTAATGGAGGAGTGCAAGGAGCTCTGGCGGAGGCTCAAGGAATACATCCAGGCATGCGGGAAGGAAGTGGAAGAGGCCGTTAGACAAGCAGAAGATAGACACCGAAGAAAAAGAAAAGAGGAACAAGGGAGTGAAGAACGGTATGAGAGAAAAATGATGAGAATGGAAGAAGGTCTGAAGGAGTTGAAAGCCGCTAAAAGAATTGGATCAAAAGAAGGAAAGCTGGCCGAGGAGATTATGGAGGAAATAATAGAGGTGGAAAGGTGGGGAGACGGAGGGGCAGGCCCAGGGAGCACGCCAGAGCATGCCAAGTATAAAAAGGCCTGCAGGGAATGCTGCGAGAGCCTAAATAGAGAAATGACAGAAGTCCTGAAAAGAATGAAGACCATGGTAGCGCAAGAAGAAAGGGAAGGAAAGCTCAGAGAGGAAGAAAGGAAGAAGGATGAGGAACTGAAAAGAAAACAGGAGAGTAAGAAAAGGGAAAGCTATCAAGAACCCAGACGAGAGTCCTCTGACAAAAAGGGGGCCCGCCGACTAACCTTCAAATTATCCTGCAGTCCAAGTACGATAGCGGAAGACGAAGAGGAAGACATGGACGGAGCAGACAGCCAGGTCGGCACAGGAGAAGACTATGAGTCGGCGGAAGATGAAGAGGAAGGACTGGGTATCTTGGAACAGTACCTTGTAGAGCAAGTTCAGAGAGAACTGCCACAGGTCCCGCAAGAAGCGGACCCCGCAGTGTGTCTCGGCTGCGGAAGAACATTTAGAGGAGAAAAGGGTGTGAAGACCCACCAGCGACAAGTAGAGGCATGCAGAGGAAAGGCCGGAATGCTCCCAATGATGATCCCGCCAAGTGTACTCGCCACAGGACTGTTCGGAATCAGCAGGATGAAAAAAGGAGTGGAGAAAGGCCTGGACGAGATCAGAAAAGGGGTACGGAAGGGACTCAACGAAATTGAAGGAGGAGTGAAAAAAGGCCTGAAAGAAAACAAAAAGGAGCTGGAAAAATTGGAAAAGGAGGGAAAAAAGGAGAGAGAGAGAGCCAGAAGAGAAAAGGAAAGGAAGGAAGCCATCCCAGAAGAATCGGATGAAGAAGAGACAGTGGTAATGGCACCATTGATAACAAAGAATCAAACGGCCCACTACCAGCCGTGGACCCACTCAGATGTGAATGGCCTCATTTCGCGACTCCCTGTCCTGCATGAGGGTGCGGGTCGATGGATAAGTCGGCTAGAATCAGAAACTCAAGGCCGAAATCTGGCCGTGGGAGACATAAAGTATCTACTCGGCCTGATATTGGGAAAGGCAGACACAGAGGCTGTACTGGAGAGAGAAAACCTAGGGCGGTTGATGAATGCCAACAGGGATGCCCTGTGTTTCGACAGTGTCCGAAATGATGTATGGAAAGCCTTGAGGGCAGCATACCCCAACCAGTACAGCCCCTCAGCCGTCTGGATAGAAAAGCTCAAAGATAGTGATAATCCCGCCGCTTTCGTGGAAAAGGCAGCACAGGAATGGACGATAAGGATGGAACAAAGGCCAGAAGACTCAGGACCCCTCACCATGCAATTCAGGAGAGCGGTCATGGACGCTCTGCCAAAGGAAGTAAGAACACAGTTGGAAAATGACTGGCGCGTGGCAGCTATGCCCAAGGAGGAGTTCAGGCTGGCAGTAGTGCACCATGTAACTCTGTACAGACAAGGGAAAGACAGGGAGGAGCAACAAGAAAAGGAGACCATAAGGAAGCTGACCCATGTACAGCTCCAGGAGGCAAAGGGGGCAAAGAAGGCAGCCACCCAAGCTCCAGTGATGCCCACTACAGCCCCTGTCCCACAGCCACAACAACCAGTGGCACAACAACCAGTGGTACAACAACCCATGATGCAGCAGCCAGTAATGATGCAACCACAGCCTGTGCAGCCCATGATGCAGACATGGCAGCAAGCGCCATATGGACCCCCACAACAACAGCAACAGGGACAACAATGGTACCAGCCAAGAGGCAGAGGAGGATCCCGCCAGGGAAGAGGAGGACAAGGCAGAGGAGGCTATGGAAGAGGACAATACCAAGGCCAGCAAAACCAAGGGAACAACATTGAATGTTGGATATGCGGAGGAATAGGCCACATCTCCAGGAATTGCCCAACAAAAGCCAGAGGCCAGAACAACCAAGGAGGACAGGCAAACCAAGGACAAATGCAAGGGGGAAATTATGCTCCACAACAAGGGAGAGCTCCACAGCAAATGCAGGCACCCTCTGGTCCAGTCTCCCCTTACGGGGGAAGCTGGAATTGACGAGGCCCAGAAAACCCAGGGGAGGGTCAGTTCCCCGCCCTGACAAGGGGAGCTGACGCAGAACCAATGCTGCAGGTTCTAATCGAGGGCATGGAGGTAGAATGTTTAGTGGATACAGGGGCAACGTATACTTGTCTTCACCCAAAAGATGCCCAACACCTCCCCAGGTCTTCAGGAAAGTTTATGAAGACAGTGGGTTTTTCGGGGAAAACGCAGCTAATTCCAATGACGGCCCCAGTATCAATCCAAATAGAAGACAAGGAAATCAGGATACCAGTCTTAATAGCAGAACACACGCCCGTCAACCTATTGGGACGAGACGCGCTGTGCAACCTAAGACTCCAAATTGAGTGTTCCCCAACAGGAGTACAGATAACAGGACTGGCAACCCAAATGGCCCTAAGAATAAGTGCCCCGTCTCAAACTGAAACTCACCAGGTCTACTGGATTGGACGATTGGAACCAAACATAGAGCGAGTGGTCTACAACGAGCATGCCTTTCAAATAAACAACCTTCATGCCCAGTTGAGGACGCCAAGATGCCCTTTTCACTGCACGATAAAATTCGACCAAACGCCAAACAAAGAGAGAGAAGAAAAATGGAATAGGGAAGTGGGTAAGTGGGGACGCATCCCACTTGACATACGCGCACTAGTGGTGGCCAAAGAAGGAGTAGCCGCTGAGGTGAAATTTGTGGAAGGATGGGATCTAGGCGTAATCTTCAACATGCCCGGAACAATGCCACACATCACCTTGAGAGTGGCCAGAGGTCACAGGGCAAGAGAAATGGGCCTAGTAATGCTCGAGGCCAAGTGCATCAAATGGAAAGATACAGGGAATGACCGACTACAAACGGCCATAAGCTGTGAAGGAGAACCAATGTTCAGGATAAAGTTGGACAGACCAGTCACCGTGTGGGGAGTCCCACAAGTGATCGAGATCATGGACACAGAACCACAGGAGAAAGAGGAGATACCCTATGCTAAAGGGTGTCCATATGGGAATCGGTTCTGTCTCTACCGCCTATTCCCAGGAGCGGGGCGCCGCTGCTGGGACAAAACGAGACATGTGCCATTCAGCAAAGAAGATGCGGAGTGGAGCACATACATGCGACAGCTGTCATGGTGCCCCAAGAAAAGGGCAGCACAACCAGCAACACACTCCCAGGAAGGCCATCAGGGCGGACAAATGGCCTCGGAGGAGGTTCATGACATACCCTACGTTAAGGGATGCCCCTATGGCAACCCATACTGCATGTATGGCCTACTGGGAGGAGCAGGATATCGATGCTGGGATAAGGAGAACCATGTGCCCATCAACAAATCTGACCCAGAATGGGAGGAATACAAGAAGTACTACATAGACAATGAGACGGATAAAAAGACAGGGAGGCCGGGACCGACCCCCTGGAAAATGATGATGCTACAAGAAGCGACAGAGACAGGCACCGAACGAACAGAGAGAATATTGAGAAAAGTGCCGCCTGTGGTATGGTCACAAGGAGATGGTGACATAGGATTGGTCAAGTCAGCAAGCCCTGTGGAGTTCAGACTGAAACCAGGAGCGACGCTGCCTTTCCAACCACAGTACCCCATTTCAGCAGAAGCAGCTGAAGGAATAAGAGGAACAATTGAAGATCTCCTGGGAGCAGGAGTCTTAGAGGAAGTCCCAAGTGCGAGGTGCAACACACCCATATTTCCTGTGCTAAAGGCAGACGGAGTGCGATGGAGAATGGTCCAGGACCTCAGACCTGTTAATGAACGCATTGAGGACTATCCAGCGGACGTCCCACATGCTAACGTACTGATGACCAACATCCCGGCGAGTGCAACAACGTTCTCCGCCATTGATCTGGTTCAAGCATTTTTTACGATACGAGTGGCACCCGCGAGTAGGGAGTTCTTTGCATTCAAATATCAAGGCAAGACGTTCCAGTATACAAGGCTCCCACAAGGGTTCAAGCACTCACCGCACATTTTCAACCAGGCGCTCAAGGAGGACTTAAAACACATCGTGTGCCGGAGCACGATTCTGCAGTATGTTGACGATGTCTTGGTATGCTCACCGGACCAGGAAACGTGTGAGAAGGATACAGTCCATGTGCTGACCGTTCTGGCCGAAGGGGGGTACAAAGCATCGAGGAAGAAGCTAGTTTGCACAGCCCCAGGTGATCTACTTAGGTCGCCGAATTTCGCATGGGCACAAGGGCATCGCCCCAGAACACATTGAAGCAATTACCAAAGCACCGAAGCCAAACACAGTGAAGCAAATGATGTCGTTCATTGGACTCATAGGTTTCAGCAGCGACTGGGTGGAATGCTATGAACAAAAAATAGCCCCACTACGAGCCATGATCGTGCAAGCTGGAACCAGCCACCTGAGGAACCGTCTCACATGGACAATAGATGGAAATGAAGCGTTTGAACGCATCAAAGGGGAATTACAGCAAGCACCTGCACTTGCACTGCCGGATTACGGAAGACCCTTCTATCTGTACGTGTCGGTCAGGAAGGAAGCAGGAAAGGACGCGTACATGACCGCGATCGTGGCACAAACACAGTGTCATGGACGCGGCAAACAGGCAATCGCCTACTACAGCTCAAAGCTGGACGCGGTGGCCCAAGGCTACCCACCATGCTTCCAGGGTCTTGAAGCAGTATATTCGGCATACGTCAAAGCTTCCAACATTACCATGGGATGGCCAGTGGTGATACACACCAGCCATGCAATAGCGCAGTTAGTGGAACAAGGGAAGTTCTGCGTGACGCCTCAGAGGCAGTTGAGGTACTACAATCTGTCACTCTGCCCAGATGTCACTATAAAGGCATGCGACACGGCAGGAAACCCGGCGGATCTCATCCCGCTTGATTATGAGGGCGAGCCACATGACTGTGTGGCGGACTCAATCGCCTTCTCCAAGCTGAGGGAAGACCTGCAGAGTGAGCCGTTAGGACAAGGAATCACCTACTTTGTGGATGGTTCTAGCCATAACTATGACAACAAGACGCATGCAGGGTTCAGCGTAGTGCAGATGAAAGGTCCAGAAACCTTTGTGACAGTTATGAGCGAACCGTGCACACAACCATGTTCAGCGCAGCTAGCTGAATTAAAGGCGCTGACAGCAGCATGCTCTTTAGCAGAAGGGCAGGATGCAACCGTACACACAGATAGCGCCTATGCTCACAATGTTTGCCATGTGCATGGCGCCCAGTGGAAACAGAGAGGGTTCAAGAAATCGGATGGGAGCCCGATTCAGCATCTAGAGCAAATTCAGTTGTTGTTAGCAGCCATGATGCGTCCAAAAACACTCGCAATATGCAAATGCAAAGCGCACTGTAAGGGACAGGACTACATTACCCTAGGGAATGCACAGGCAGATGAAGCAGCAAAGGAAGCGGCGTTAGAGGCTAGGAAGTTGAATACAGCCCCTAAATCCCCACAGGATAACGAACCGCACAAAATACTGCTTAACAGGGCGATGCACAGTATGCCTTGCCCTACAAAATGCCCCTACCCCTACAATACGTGTATGTGGTGCTCCCAATGGTGTGATGACGACCATGAGCACCAGGTAGATCCCGCCTGTTGCGCGCTATGCCAGAGGGCCAGCTGCCCTGAGTGCTGCGACAAGCCTTGTGAAGCTAGATACTCACCGAGCGTAATTGATCGCTATTTCACAGCAACCGACACAGTGATACAAGCCCCAGTGGGCCGAACCTTGCCTGACGGACGAACCTTTAGAATTGTGGATCCTTTACTCACGCTTAGCGCTATTAAAGACGCACAGAATGCAGCTCCACAAGCCGAAACATTGTTATGGGAGGAGAGAGGTGCGTCGAAGGGCAGGAATGGCGTGTGGAGGAGTCATGACGGAAGGGTGGTGGCCCCAAGTGGGCTCCTTGATCTCCTCATTCATGATGCGCATGATGTGGATCATTGCGCAAGGGGGGAGGTCAAGCGGCAGATACTTGACAAAGGGTTCTGGGCCCCATACCTCCAAGATCGCATCAATTACGTGTTAAGAAATTGCCACACTTGTGCCACACACAATTACAGAAACAACATAACAATAGGCATAGGACCACGGCCCCTGGGACACGTGCCACTCCCAGAGGGACCGTTCAAACACCTGGTAATGGACTACATCGACATGGGTCGAACGGTGAACACGTACAAACACGTACTGGTAATAATATGCCGCTACTCACGATGGGTAGAAGCCTGTCCAAGCCGAGGACAGGACGAGAAAACGGTGATTCGATTCCTAGCGAGGGAGGTGATACCCAGGTTTGGGATCCCAGAAATAATCAGCAGCGACAATGGCCGAGCGTTTACGGCCAACACGTGGAAAAAGATTGCACAGGCGCTGTGCATCAAGACTCGGTTTGGTTGTGTTTACCACCCACAGTCTCAGGGGATGGTCGAAAGAGCGAACGGAACGCTGAAGAATAAAATAGCGAAGATCGTCCGAAGCGCGCATGACGATCCAAACCTGCCAAACCTAAATTGGGTTGACGCACTACCAATTGCGCTGATGAAAATGCGCTGTGAAAAAAATCGAACCACGCATCTGACCCCGCACGAAATGGTGACGGGGCGGGCGATGCCCACGCCACGGTTCAGAGGGGATCAGAGGCCCCCGCTGGAAATTCTAGAACAAGAGGTGAGCAGTTATATTAAACAGCTTTCTCAAGTTCACAGGGCAGTTTTCAACGAGCAGAAGAGAAGAGAGAGAGCGCGGGAGCAGAGGACTGAGCCAGGACCGATCCAAGTGGGAGACTGGGTGTACCTGAGGGTGTTTAAAAGGTCGTGTCTCGACCCCAGGGCAGAGGGGCCCTACAGAGTGACCCAGGCTACCCCCCGGGCGGTAAGAGTGCAAGGATCAGATTTGTGGTATCACCTTAACTCTTGTTACAGGGCGGTGCCACCAGAAGGAGCGAGAGGTCCAGAGGAGTCGGAGGACGATGACGGGGACCAGAGCCCGCCAGGACCCCCACCAGACTCCCCCGGGGAGGATGATGGTGGTGGGGAACAAAGGGGAGGACCGAGTACGCGTAGGAGTACGAGGCGGAGGATACTGCCGGCTCCTGCTGATGGCCCTGGGCGCAATGTACCTAGGGTGCCTGCTGTTCTCCCTCCCCTATCTGTGCCTACAGGTGCTGGCGATGCTGGGGCCGAGCCAGGCTCGAGGAGGAGACGGCGACATCCACCTGAGATGGGAGCCACTCCCGAATCCCAAGTACCCAGACCTGCCACAGCCTCAACCAGCGGTGGTCCACCAGCCGACCCTACAGCCCGCTCTCACGCCACGGACACACCCGACCTCACAGGAAGCGACGCCGAAGAAGCGCCGAGGCCGGAAGAAGAAGCACCGCCATCGCCACCATCACACCAGCAAGGGAACGACACCATCGACTTTGGGGACTTCTACGCCGACTGGGATTATCCATACCCAGCCGACGCCCCTGCCAACGACCAGAGTGGAGCACAGCAAGCTGCCGCAGAAATGGCCAAGGCCCTCGATGCGCTCAGACTACCCACTGTCCATACGCCTCCCCCCCGGACACCTCCTCAGCAGGGCTCGCGGCTTCCTGCGGAGCCTGTGGTGGAGAGGCCGACGGACTCAGGGCACGACACGGGCGGCCCCCACTCCGGGGATGACCGCCCAGGGACCAGCCGGGAAACAAGACGAATTCTCCAAGGGACCAACTGGGGCAGTTCCCCCGGTACCCATTGGACTGGAGGCTTCGAAGAGGCCCTTGACTGGCCCCTCCCGGGCTCCCCGGAGGACGACGAGAGCGATGGAGGGGGCGCAGACTGCCACCCCCAATGACGCTCTGCAAGGAGACGGAGAGGAGATGCTCGACGACAGTGCCCTAGACACGGACAATATTCTGTACATAGAAGGATCAGGAGATGAGACACACACACCAGAACCAGAAGCATCGGGGAGTAACGAATACATCCCGGTGCTGGACAATGCAGTGACTCAAAGCAAAAATGAGAGCAAGAATGTAAATAGTACAAGCATGCTTCCCGAGGTCTTGAAAAAGGAACAGGTTAATGGGACTCAAACCAAGAACAGAAGGAAAAGATCCACGGGCGCTTTGGGCGCCTGGGAGAATAATTCATGGATGCAATGGGCCAAATACACAGCAAAGACAGTAAAACCAGAAGGAGGGTGTTATGTGTGTTCGGCGGTGAAACCAAAGCTGACGGTGCTGCCAGCACCAGGAACTGGAGAAGAAGATATAGTGCACCAAGAGTCAGGGAAGCAGTACACGGAAGACAAGTTCTCCCCGTTTGGATGTCTTGTGCGACTGGGAAGCGAGGAGCTACGGAAAATATGGACTAAGATAGGCCCATCATCCGGAAAACAGACAGGGGAAGCGCACAAGCTCCAGCAGAACGAGGCAAGGTGCAGGAAGGACTACCCAGGCATGGGGACCAGAGTGGTAAAGAAAACCCATCATCTCTACGAGATTCCAGGGGATGTAGAGTTCGAGTGTTTTGAAGTACACCCCACGGCAAACACAGTCAAGGAAGGTGTGAAGGATGTAGGAGCATTCGAAGGACGCTGTGCAGCCAAGTGGGTCCACGAACTCAACAACTTCTACTTCCGCCTGGTGGAGAATAGCGACCACGGGAAGAGGATTGGAGTCGAAGTAAATACCACGATGCTGAGCGTGAATTGGATGTATGAACAGGATATTCCGCTGGCAGACTTATGGTGGGCCTGTGGAAGACGATGGGGACTGCGAAACACCCTTCCAAAATACTGGAGAGGAAAGTGTGCCAGGGTCACCCTGGCCCAGCAAACCTACATAGTCCCCTGGTCAGAACGCAACTCAACATTGAACTCAACCAGCCCAGGGGCCAACCAGCAAACGCCGACAAAAGGGAACCTGAGGAGAAGCCGAAGAGACGCTGACGATGGAGTGTATATGGACGTATTCGGACAACCCCACAACGTCCCGAGACAGTTCAAGGCACGGGACGAGGTACTCGCCGGATTTGAAGCCGCCCTCCCCTTCTACGGAGCATCCGTAGGCATCGCCAAGAATGTTCAATGGATCAACTACATCCACTACAACGCCCTGCGGTTCATGAATGCCACTATAGACGCGTTCAACGCGTTTGACAGGAGGTTGAACGCCACCACAAAAATGGCAATGGAAACCAGGATAGCAGTGGACTGGATATTAGCAAAGGAAGGTGGAGTGTGCGCGATCGTTGGAACAGACTCGTGCTGTACGTACGTCCCAGGTGAAGGCGAGAACATGGACGACTTCACAAACGCAATGAAAAGACTCAAGGCTGTAAACAAGGAAGCCCACGAGAACTCTGGAAAAGGACTGACGTTTGATGGAATCCCGGATATCTCAGGAATCTTTGCCCCTGTAACCCGGTGGCTGACGGACACCTTTGGGTCATGGGGGGGTAAGATTGTAGCATTTCTGGGGAAGTTATTGCTAGGAGCAGCCTTAGTGGTAGGAATGTTTTGCTGTATTACTCAATGTTGTGGAAAAGTTTGCTCAAAGGTGGTTGCTAGACAGCTCTTGGTCCAGAATGTAATGACACCATGGGGTGAGGAGGATGAAAGTGAGAGGATTCTTTTAGTGCAAACTAGTGTGGGACGAATAATGGAAGACGAGTTCAACGAGGGTCATGTAATGGAGAGCGACTTCCTCGCTCGAATGCTGGAGCAAGAGCGGGAGAAGGAACAGGAGTTTCCTCCCCCGGAGTTTCCTCTCCCGGTCATGTACGAGTAGAGGTGGGGTCCTGCGAGTCACCCATCTCTACACACACACGCTGACTCACACTCACATACACAACACTGACAGGTAATTCACAAGACACATGCCTGCACGCCCAGGTGACAGAGTAAAAAGCAGGGTTATGGGCTGTGACCTGACACGAATAAGTCGCATTAAGTAATCTTGATTCAATTTTATATGAGGTTTAGCCCTCAACTGCAAGGCCATCCAAACCCGGCCAGGTATAATCAAAGCTTGCTACTAGAAGCGCTCACCTCACCCCAACTTACCGTACGTCGGGCCTGGCCCGCCTAGTGGTGTGGCAGGTGTGTGGCGCGGTCAGTGCTCAAGGACGGGTACGACCCCAATGGCCAGCAGGGGCAACCTAAGGCAGAGCATGGCGGCCCGTCCCCTCGGTGTGGCGCGCCTGCGGCCGGCGCGCTCACCCGTTCTCACGCTAGTGTGAATGCCCGGAGGAATCCGGAGGAGTAAGGGGATGACGTTGCGAGTAACAAAGGGGGGTGGTGCGTAAAGGCCAGACAAGGGCCATATATACACCATTTACATATTCTATATAAGAATTTACTTAAGGAGCCATATACCTGGGAGAAGGATGGGTGAGTGACGAGTGGGAGCATGAAGTTGTTATGTAACTCCGATTTGGCACCGATGGCCGTTGCATGAAAATTCTTTTATGCTCAAAGTGACTAGCACATTAGCCGCTTTGGGGACAAATCCGTCTCGGGTCCTAGCCATATGTTCATAACAAGGAATTGGTCGTTCTGTCACATGCTCTGGGCGTCCAGGGCTCTTGATTTATCATTTACTCTTATATATAAGGCTTGCGGAATAACCTTGCGCCCGTAGGGTATAGATGAGTGATGGATTAGGCTGCGCCAATGCCTGATACCATGCCTAGTGCATTGAGTGCCATGAAGCATGGGGTTTTATTTAACCTCGTGTGCAAAAAGTGACTGGTTGAAATATATGAGGTTTCAGGTCACTTTGGGGACGTATCCGTTTCGGGTCCCAGCCATTTGTTTCAGTCAATAAATGGGGAGATTTCACAACTCGTTCTTAACGAGCAATTGGTCTTTCTATCACTTGATCTGGGCGTTCGGGGTTTGCTTACCAATGTTATTACTTACTCACATAAGGGCAGTGATGCCGACACATTCTTATTAGTTCTTACATAAGGTTTAAGGTTTCATGTTCAACGTTAGGTTTTACTAATAGACACTATTCCCCTGTAACTTGCTCATGTGCATCTAGCCTGAGGTGTCGCGACGATATATAAGGGGTCATGACACACTCCTGTGTTTAAATACTGCTTATGCTGCATAGTGAGGCTGATCTAGCCTCAAAGGGGGGAATATGTGGTGATTTATCTAGACATAATAATAATACTTGTGTGTGTGTGTGTGCTGGTTTATTGGAAAACATTCCATTTACTATAAAGGTGTTGTTTGTGCAACTGTTATGCAACATTTACTGGAAGTCATGAGACTGAGCTGTCAAAGGCTAAGAGTGAAAGTAAAAACAGGGCCTGGGAAAGAAAGGTGCTTACCAGAAGGGCATAAATAGAAGGGGCTAGCAGAAGAGGAGATGCAGGGACCTTCCAGGGAGGGGAAGTGAAACCAAAATTGGGATGACACATAGAACCAAATCAAAACATACCCTGCCTGGCAACAGATTACACATAGAACTTGATCACATGTATTCTGCCTAGCAACACACATTTTTTAATGTTTATATGAGAAGGAGTTTCCACCAATATCTCAAGTCCCAAAACGTTCTGATTGGCTAGAAGGGGCCTGGTGACGCTCCTGATGATAGGAACGCCTCTCAGGCCCCTGAGAGCATAAAAGAGAGAGCTCAGGCACATTCAGATCAGATCTCATCGGGGTAGCAGCTGCAACTCATCACTCTCTTGCCTGACGGTTCAGTCCTGACATTGTTTGGATTGTATCATCACTGCAATACGGTGAATAAAGAATCAACAGTCTTCAGCATTTCTCGTCTTGGTGTTCTCCTTCGGGTCTTTGACATCAGAGTGCTAGTTGGATTGGAGGTTTCGGGAAGTGGATAATTTCCACGACACAAGCTAGCTAAAGTTAACTTTCCCTAACGTTATAGCTTCTAGCTGCTAGTGCTACTCCAATATAAGGTTAACTTGGCTAACAAGTTCATCTTAAAGTTTACTTTTATTACCTCCTCGACGTAATTGATTGAATAACTTCAAAATGAATATAGACCTTAAAGCTACATTGTGTACTTTTTTGAGTTAATTCTTAGCAAAAACCCATTTGTTCTTTCAAAAATATGTGCTCATTCATGTGTAATTATTTCCACTTACTAATCAAAGTATTCTCGTAAGTGTAGAATCTGATATTCCAAATACATACGCGCGAGTCGCGCAAATGGCTGAATCCATGTTGCGCCTCCATCTTTGAAATACATTCGCCAACGAGGGACATTCCTGGAAATTCAGCTCCGCCTTTCGCGCTTGTAGGCAACACTCATTGCATGATCAGTCTACTCGCGACTGCCGGCAGATTTGAAAGTCTGTTGAAAATGGAGGATTACAACTATTCTCGAGGACATGAAAAGGAGTCGCCAAGGAAGCGAAAAAGAGAATTAAAACGCCAACGCGACCGGAAAAACAACAGACCAAAGTCAATATTGGAGTGGCTTTTCTAAGATGGAAAGAGCTCGTGAGGAGCAAGGATTTTAAAAGGGACGCCGAAATGGCCTGCTTTCTCCTCGACAGGTAATTTGGCCTATTCGTGTAAACATACAGTCTATGGTGTAAATTCGAAGTTTTATAGTTGCTTGGCTTAGTATAGCATGGTTGTCCATAACGCTAGAATGACGTCTGGGATACTTTTCCTCGCGTCGATGAAAAAGGATTGTTGTTGTAACATAAATCTGCTATGACGGATCACAGGCAAAGGGCACTAAATTGTAGTTATTTTTCATTGCTTTTGCTTTGTAGCCTAAATATATCCTAATCTGATAATGCTAGTGTAGCCAATTCCAAGGGTGACGTTCACATCCTGAGGCCTGTCCTGTAGTCTTATTAATTGTAGACGTAGCCTACTAAATTGTCTGAACGTTTTTCACTGCATGAAAACAATTGTTGATTCTATGTGATTGTTGTTTGATAATAACTGAAAGTATATTTTTAATATCTTGGTGTTTACCATTTTATGTACTGTTATATGTTGTGAAACGCTCTGCTTATTCATTTCAGATGAGCATCTTGGCGCAATTGCAGAAGCCCCTGAAATTGAGAACCTTGAACAGAGGTAACCCATCAATGCTCATAATGTCTATACCCGATGACATTCTCTATTGTATATTTTCATGATATAAGCATTTATATATATTTTTTACAAAGCCTACATGACATGAGCATCGTGGAGGAGGATGTGGACGAAATTCAATGGTCTTGTTATGTGATGCACGTGCATGCCTTCATTGTAACCTTGCCTGTAACTCAGTCTAGGCAAAATAGCACTATACAGATTAGTAACAATATGTTGAACTATATAAAATGGCGTGTATGTCTAACGACACTGCATGTCTTCCACAGGATCAGCTTTCCAGGAGACTGCAAATTTAGAATGATGGCCCATGTTGCTTCAAAGGCACCATACAAAAAGGAAGGGTTCATGTGTAAATACCATAATTTGTTAATTTCTGTAAATAAATATATTGCAAATAACATTGTTGACCATGTTACTGTCATTTGGTGTTTCAAAATGGTAAATTACCACAACTCCTTTTTTAATTATAAGTTTGTGGATGTAATGTATGAGGTACAGCATGAACAGTCTCTTATCAATTCTAAAAGTTTTTATTTTCATGAAAGCAAAATATAGCGATGTACCGGTGTAAAATAAATTAAATACAGTTTTAAAAGGAACAGGCAGTACAAGAACACTAATACAAAACTATTTACAATAACACAACATTACAACATTATAGGAAGGTGAAATAAATTCCAGAGATGTCCCTGAGGGTCAGGGAATTTATCCCTTATCCTACACACACAGCTTGGGATCACTCTTCTATTACCCTGTCCTAGAGACCCATGCTGCCAGAAAATGAAATGTCTGTAGGTAGCATATCTGAACTCTATTGTCATCACCTGGCTCTCTTACATGGCCTAATGCTGTGATGTCTGTGATGTACTGCCTGTGAATCGGGAGAAAACCTTCATCTAGGCAGTGCTGTGTGTAGTGAGGCAGAAGGCTCACACAGGTGGCTGGGTTTTGTCCACAGCATTTTCTCTCCCGATCGATTGGCATGTCTCTGCAGTGTGTACAACTACACCAAGGCATCCCTGGCACAGGTGGGGGGACGACATGTCTGCACTGATGCATCAAACACCAGACCTGGCTGCCTCACTATAGCAACTGTGTGGTGAGGTTCCTGTGCTCTTGCAGGCTCATTCCATCCACAAGTCTGAAGAAATAAGACACAAGAAATAAGATCAGATAGGCTTGTTTAGGTAGCAAAGTTAGATTGTTAGCAGAGTAGTAGTAATAGTAGCCTACTCTGTGTCATTTTTCAAGTGTTCACACAAAATGATGAATACTATGTATGTGTATGGACAATGAAAAGGTGAAAATGTTGTGTAACATTTTCTATAGACCATAACGTAATTATGTGTCGTGATTTCACTGGGAGACAACTCGCATCATGCAGTTGACTGGCAACAGCTAGAAATTGCTACAAACAATTGAGATACAAACAGGCAGGGAAGCTACACCAAGCGCGTGACTGAAGCGTTCCGTTCACAACGCGTAAAATCAATTTTAGATGAATGGTCTATTTTTTTTCTGCAGCAGACGCAACGCAAACGAACGTGCCTGGTGCAGCTTCCGAGCTAATTTCGGTGTCATTGACATTGGTACTGTTCAGAGAAATATATTAAAAACACAAACCTCCGTTGCTTCTCTCCTTTGTCTTTGAAGTTCTTCCAGTCTCTCCTCGTCATCTTTTGGAGTCTTACTTTTTCTTTGCATAGGAGGTCTCATCGATCCTCTGCCACCGGCTCTTGGCTTTCCTTTACCTTTCCCTCTTCCTTTACCTTTCCCTTGCACCTCCGTTGCATCGACTGATCTCTGACTCTGCTCACTGAGAAAAATAGTAGGCTACGCTGTAAACATTGCCTTTACACTATTAATCTCGCACATACAGAATAACGATAGCACTGAATCTACTGTACTATAACATTAGCATGCATTCGTTTGGGAACCTGATAGCTGATGCTAGCAATGAAATAGTAGCCTACCAAAATAATGAAAACGTAAAACTAGGCTATTCACTTTACATAGAGGTCATACCCAACATGTTTACTGGCTATATAACTAAATGCAATGTGTAATTGTTTTCTAAAGTAACCTTATAACTGGAAGGAACACCGGACGAAGTCGTAGTACTGGAAGCAATGTTAACTTTGGCATGAAACGGCCACCGTAGGAGTTAAAATGCGCTCGGAATGGGAGGGGCTAGAAAGTAATATTCAGTTGGTTGTCATATAGAATTTCACCGCTAGATGGGAGAAGTTCTTACACAAGGTAGCTTTAATGTTAGACAATTTAGGTTGATGAAACTCAGTTGACCCAATAAAGTTTGTACAATTAACATTAACTGAATTGGAACACAGATCTTGCCTGACATTAGCTAACCGAAGACGTTATGCGGGAGCGTACCTATGTTCCCCGCCTTGTATCTGACCACGGAAATTGCATGAGATATGCTTGCGAGTGCACATTTCGTGCACAAACGGTAGCAAAGTGTATTTTTCTATCAATGTTGCTTGCCGTAGCACACCAGGTAGACCACACATACCACGGTGCGATATTGACACAAGCCAGAAGGGCGATTTTCCTAACTTCCACGTTGAGTATAGCGGAGTAAAAGAATAGATGAAGAACATTTTTATAATATAGGCCTACAATGGTTTTACTTGTGCTTCTTTACTGAATATAACGAGTTCAAAGTTAACATTCTAGGTAACTTTGCATTGTCCGCTTCAGCACTAAATTGAGGACAGCAACGTACACGAGCTGCACCTCTCACAGAAGAAACGCGCAACAACTACATGCCTTTTTAAGTTGATATTTAATTGGTTTGTTTTGTTCATTTTTCCGTTCGCTGGCACGCTGCAGGGGGGACTGCGCGTTGCTCCGAAGCCCCTTTGGTCTGACTCGTCAATAATCCAAAAATGTCCCTTTGGGTCTACAGCCCAGTATAGTTTGATATCTCTTTGTTCCATTAAAACTAATCCCATTCTTCCGACAGCTCAACCAAAGGCTATAGATCACCTCCCTTACCTCTTGTACAGTAAGAATCAACAATGACATGCCAAGTGCAAAGACAATGACAAGCTTGGGACTGAAGCCATGCAGACTCGGCTAGATTTAACAGTGTTTCTCAAACTTTTTTTCTGGGGACCCACTTTTTAAAAATGACAGACTATCGCGACCTAACTCGTGACTGTGGTAGTTAACAAACTAGATCAGTGGTTCTCAAACTTTTTCTTTCATTCCCCACTTTGAGGGGGCATTCTCGAGCCCCACCTGTCCCTCATCGCTCTAAGAAAGTGGTAGGTCAAGCTTAAAATTGTCAAATTTATTGAAATAATGACAAGTTCTAAATATATCCTCTTCAACAGAGTTAAAATCAGCTGGTGCTGCAGATATAATAATAAATAAATAGCCTACATAACACACATATTTCTGTTTTCCAGCAACATATTAGGAAGCATTGGCCATTATACAGCATTGTACAATATATTCAATGAAATGCCAACATGCTGCATTAAATGGATCCATAATCCAGTCATACTGAGCACTGCTGGTTGGGAAATATTTTTGAAATAAACTTTGCAGGGATGTGATGTAGGCCTACTGTTTAATACATGGGATCACAAGAGTGCCTCCCAATCAGACGTTTCAGCGATTTCGCTCAGAAATCTCAAAGGCATAATACTGTCGCGATCGAGGCGCCTGTACTCAAGTTTTTTTGGTGAATGCAGTAATCTTATTTGCTAGGTGAGGTGCTTGTCTTTGCCTTGTAACTGGACATTTAACTCAAATGTATCGCTAAGATATATCAAATATATCGCTAAGATAGGCCAGCTTCGTCAAGAAATGTTCATTAGTGAACGTGCTTGCAGATTCAAACATGCGCTCTTCCTCCAAGAAGAGGCGACTCGGAGCTCAAACACACGCGACAGCACTTTACCAACCCGCGCCTTGCCGTGCGGCTGCAGTCTACTTGGAAGCAGCGGGGAACATAGGACCCTTTTTTCAAAAAAGGGTCCTATGTTCCCCGGTAGCGGGGAACATAGGACACGGGGAACATAGGGATGACCCCCGTTATGCAGCATACTAGCAGTTACCAAACACGTTTTCATCGACCCCTGTGGAGTCAACTGACACTTAACTTGAACAATGCTGAGTTTGCAAAAATACATATGTTTGGAGACTCAGAATATAGGCTAAGGCACATGTAAAAAGGAAAGAAATTGGACGTATGTATCGTGAATGATTAGGTCAGGTCATAACTTGGACATTGTTGGGCAAAAGCCACATTTACGCTAGGTTTAGAAACGTGTTGATTTATTCTGTCTGTAATGGAGCACCACTATTTTCTCAATAATGTCATTGTCAGCGCTGAATATGTGTGGTGATGGTAGCATTTCTCAAACTCAAGTTAACAGCAGTGCAAGGTCTGGACAGGCTGATGCTACGCACCTGTTGGTTGAACATTTTATTTGTTCCATGGTGTTGAAATTCGAAATGTGTTCCCTCCAAGGGGACAGTCAGACCATCAAGCAGGGCTGTGTAGCTAATGTTGGTTGATTGTAAGATAATGTGTCAAATGTCAATTAAATGAAGTGTCAAAATCGTTTGATTAACTAGTATCATTTGTGTATGTATTGAATAAGTATATTTCATAAATGTATACTTCATATTTATATTATAAATGTGTTTCTATCCTCTTTAGTTACAGGTATTGAGAAATGTCCTTGCTTGATGACTGGATCAGGAAATGCCTGTGAGGCTTGGGTATTCAGGCAAGCTACAGGTCAAAGATGCGTAACCTTGGATGTCCAGTGACCGCTGTTTTCCAGAAGAAGAAGGTCATAAGTTCCAGAAGAAGGTTTAAAGGACATAAAATGGGCAAACATTTAAGGATTTCGCAAGGTGTAAGTTTGTATTATTACTATTATCATTATTATTATTATTACAACATAGCGACAGATAGAGGCATTATTATTTTTGTGTCTAACTATAACTGGACTCCTCAGGATTGATATGACTACATGAGTCGTCATACATTCACCCACTCACTCATTTTCCTGTTGCTCACATTGTTCCTTCCTCAAATGGTACACTCACTAATTAGCCTGATGTCGTCATACTCAATTCCTCTCAGAATTTAAGTCTGATGCTGCTTTGTTGGGATGTGATTATGGGGTGTGTTTCAACCAATACAGGGGAAAGAAATGCTTGCCAAATGCCTGTTATCTGTTGTACAGCACTCTGAACTGAATCTTCAGTATTAAAAGTGCTTTATAAATAGAGGTTATTATTATTTAGAGTATTGATTGTATTTTCACAAAATAATTAATATCCCTGTATCTGAACAGACAGAGACTGTACATCTGAGGAGGGAGGCAGCCATCAAGACCCTGTGCCTTTATTTAGGTGAAGATGATGATTATCTCATACATGTACATGGTAAGTAATACTAACCAAGTGCATGATGAAATTGCAATAAAGGGTGTTAGCTCATCAATGGTCACATTTATTGTTATGCCCATTTTTAAGCTAAAAACCATTAAGCCAGTTCCCAGCTCATACCTTTTCTCAAGCGTCAACCTAAAGCAGCTTTTTAAATTTTGTACAGGATATCCATGGCAAGGAGGTGTCGAGAGAAAACCACCCCTTGGAACATGAGGACATCGGCATCGTTGTGGATGGAGGCATCATTTTGGAGGAACCTTGGTCTGTTGCACAAGACTGTGCAGTAAAGCCAGAGACTTTCTAATGAGGAGTAGTCACAGCACTCGAAAAATCCTCCATAGAAATGCATGGGGTTAGTTTGTAATGCCGTTGTATATACATCCCACCCCTTCCTCGGCAAAACGTCAACATGTGAATACATTGAGCCAATCATGTGGTGTGATGTGAATACATTGAGCCAATCATATGGTCTGTTGTGCAGACATTGTGCCAATCATGTGTTGTGAACTCGGCGCTGGAGTAAGGTTGGTGTCGTGAAGCCTTGCGCACGAGCATTTCTGCCAAATAGGATGCCCAAAGAGTGCCCAAAAAGCGTTGCATTATGGCCGCCGAGTGGAGGGACTTGCCTAAAAGGACTTTGGTGAAGCTAGGGGTCATATACACGTTGAATCAATGTTGAGCTCTTCAATACTATTACGAATTCATGCAAAAAGTTGTCATTCAGATGGATGGTGATAAGCTCCTACCCAAGGTTCTCAATCTTAAGAACAAAATCATTAGATGGGCAAGTGGGCCTCTTCTTTCTCTTCCCTGCTCTCTCTCTCTCTCTGTCTTTCTTTCTATTGTTCGTCCTCTCTCTCGGCACACTTTTACACACACACACACACACACAATATCTTGCTGTATGGTGTTTGGCTTTGTATCAGGCACGAATTTGTGCAAAACGTGGTCATGCAGATGGATGGTGAGAAGCTCTCACCCAAGTTTCTCTACCTTAAGAACCAAGTGACATTCAAATTCAAGCCAAAGAATCTGTGTTTTTGGGCTCTGTTTTTATTTCTTTCTTTCCCTTTTTCTTTCATTCTCTCTTTCTTTCTCTATCACACTCTACCTCTCTCTCTCATTCTCTACTGCTGTTGCTCCTTTATTTATAGATACATTGTCCTCATTGCAGTTTTGATTGAGAGCAGGTTTATTATTATTATATTTTATATATATAACTTTATATTTTAGGCACACAAGACCAGTGAGCAACAAATGTTCATACATGCATATCGCTTCTGTGTTCATCTGTCTCTCATGCGGAACTGTGTTTTCTTTGTTGGAATTTGCATGTGCATTAATAAAGGTAAAGTTATAATCATACCATTTGTGTTTTGAGTTTTAATTAAATGTAACGTTAAAATCCAACCTTAATTTTTACCAAGAAAATAATATTACATTTTACTCAAAATATTTGATTAGAGTTTGCTTGGCTTGATTTAGTTGTAACTACTCAATTTAGTTTAGCTTTATTTGCAAGAAAATATTAAGCAAATTCAACTAAATCTAAATGGCTGGATGTAGCTAAATTAAATTAAGGGGAAATGGTTACCTAAATAAAATTAAGTAATTCTTGCATGTCATTTTTTTCAGTGTGTTTTTCTTCAGCAATAGAGTCATGCGGGATGAGCGTGCATAGGCCATGGCGGTGGAGTGCATTACCTATGATTTTCTCTGTAACAATTGTACCTGCTGCCTCCAAATCTTTCTGGAGCTTTCTCAGAGTGGTCCTTGGCTCTTAGGCTACTCTTCTGACTATCCTTCTGACTTCCTGGTCAGAAATCTTGCAAGGAGATCCTGTGCATGGCCAGTTGATGATGTAGTGATGTTCCTTCCACTTGCAAATAATGGGTCCAATACTGCTTGTTGGATGATTCTGAAGTTTTGAAGTGCATCTGTAACCAGTTCCATTAATATGTTTTGCAACAATAAGGTTGCAAAGATCTTGGGAGGGCTCTTTGCTTTTACCCATCATGAAATGTTTCTTGTGTGACACCTTGCTAACAAAAAACCTTTTTATAGCCCACCAGTATGTACTAACCCAGTTTATATCAATTTGTACAGATAGGAGGGATCATTTCTCTAACTACTTATAGATTCCAGTTTGTTCCTTGCCATTCTTTGCGTTTGTGTACTGCTTTTTCTTAGCGTGTTCAAAACTTTTTCCCTGTGCCATTCCACTTTTTTACTCATAACACTACTTTTAGACATTAATGTTTGGATTTTTATATATGTGTGGATTACCTAAGTTAATACTAATGTCCGGTGAAAATTTCATGCGAATAGCCTCACTGGAAGAATACTTACGGAAAAAAATGTTGACGTGTTCAATACTTATTTTCCCCGCTGTATCCCTGTATCCAATCAGGTTAATAAGCACACTGATGTTGAAAGGCAACAATCAGTCCAGCAGGCTTGTCCTACTTTTTCTGTGGTGTTGTGGAATTGCCAATCTGCATTGAATAAAGCAGACTTCATTCCTCCTCTGGCCTCACAGTTATCGCTTACAGAAACGTGGATTAGGCCAGAGAATACTGCCACACCTGCAGTGTTGTCGACCAATTATGCTTTTTCGTATACCAGTCGTTCATCTGGTAGAGGAGGTGGGACAGGCTTTCTTGTCTTTGATTGGTTTACACAGTTGCTGCTTGCTCAGAACCACAACTCATTTGAATATCATGCCAGTCATGATAACTGAGCCATACAAATTATACTTGGTGGTTATTTATCACCCTCCAGGACAACTTGGGATCTTTGTGAATGAGTTGGACATTCTACTGTCTGCTATTCCAATGGATGCATGCCCATTATTAATCCTTGGTGATTTTAATATTCATTTGGATAACTCATCTTCAATTGACTTCCTGTCCTTACTCTCCTCATTTAATATCACACGTGTCCACAGTCCTCACCCTTTCCCGACAGCCCATAGAGAAATCAGTACTCTAAACCCAGATTTAGTTGTAATAAATATGTTAGGTGGTCACTACTAATGTTTGTGTGTTTTGTGAAAACTCTATGTCATAACTAAAAGAAATGAGTTGACTATTTAAGTGAAATATACAGTGCACTGATCATGTTAAGCAGAGACAATGATAACGCTGGTTACAACTGTAACCGTGGTTCTATGAATAGTGGAAGACCGCCAGAGGCGATGAAAACATAGTGGAAGAGATCATGCGCTCGCGCATTGGCTACGAGAACTTATTGATTGGTTGTCATCTGGTGACATCATGACGCTACAATATATAAGCCTGCAGATTCGTCATGATCTTTCTCCAAGGTCATTCTCGCCATCCGAGTGACCAAGGACTCTGGCGGTCTTCCACTATTCATAGAACCACGGTTACAGTTGTAACCAGCGTTCTATTTCATAGTTACAGACCGCCAGAGGCGATGAAAACATAGTGGAAGACTTATACCACCAAGTCACGAGGAATAAAGACCCACAAACATCACAGTTTAGTTCAACAACTTTATTTAAAGCACACAGGTTAACGCAACAATCCTAGTCCTCACTAGGGAGTACTGCTGCAGAGACCGGAGGAAGCGGAACCACGTTCAACCGGTAAAACTTTGAAAAAGTGCAGGGTGTAGACCAAGTAGCCGCAGAACAGATGTCGGCAAGAGTTATGCCCTTCAGAGCTGCCCAAGAGGTCGCGATAGCACGCGTCGAGTGGCACCTCACAGATGTGGGAGCCGTTTTGCCAGCAGAATGATGCGCAGAAACGATAGCGTCCGAGACCCAGTGCGCCAGCCTCTGTCTCGAAATGGCCGCCCCTTTCTGACAGGCCCCGAAGCGCACAAACAGTTGTTCTGTCGTGCACCACTGCGCAGTCACTGAAAGATACAGCCGTAAGGCTCGCACTGGACACAATGGTAAGCGTGATCCTTCATCAGGCTGAAATGCAGCCAAAGTAATAGGCTGATTGGCAAACTGCGGGGACAGCACCTTAGGCAAAAAAGCAGGGTTAGGCCACAGAGTAACCTGGTTGTCATCTGGTCCCCATCGCATGCACAGAGCACTTACTGAGAGGGCGTGAAGTTCCCCAACTCTTTTGGCAGATGTGATTGCCAATAAAAAGGCTCTTTTCAATGAGATCCATTTAATGTCAGCATGTTCCAGCGGCTCAAATGGAGGCAAACATAGACCGTTGAGAACAGTGTGCAAGTCCCAGGAGGCAATGGCAACTCTCGGCCGTGGGTGCAATCTTTGTGCGCCTTTCAAGAAGGCCACCACTAATTTGTGAGCGCCTAAGGAAGCCCCGTCTATAGGAGCCCTATCGGCTGACAATGCAGCGACATACACCTTCAACGTGGCTGGAGTCCGTCCTTCATCCAGGAGGTGTTGTAAGAACTCAAGCACTGCTGCCACAGAACACTCAGCAGGGCTTAGATTGTGAGCCGCGCACCAAGCACTGAAAAGCTTCCACCTGCTAGCATACATTACCCTCGTGGACTGAGCACGAGCATTTAGAACAGTGTGTTGAACCCCTTCTGAACAATCCATGATGCTTTGGTTCCCCCTAGTGGCCAGACCCAAAGTTTTAGCCTGTCCGGGCAGGGGTGCCACAGAGAGCCCTCCATCTGAGACAATAAGTCCTTCCTCAAGGGCAGAGGACTCGGTGGTCCCATTGTTAACTTTTGCAACAAGTGAAACCATGGCATGCTCGGCCACCTGGGAGCTATCAAAAGCACCCTGTGGCCTGTTTCCTGGACACGACTCAACACTGCCCAGATCAGTGGTATCGGAGGGAAGGCATAAAGCAGGAGGTTCGGCCACTCGTGGGCCAGAGCATCCCTGCCCAGAGACTCTAATTGTTCCCCATACCACAGGGGACAGTGTGTGGTCTGTTTCGAGGCGAACAGGTCCACTGCTGCTGCACCGTAAGTGTTCCAGATCATTTTCACCACCCCTTTGTGTAAACACCAATCCGCTGGCCTCGGGCCCCCCCGGGACAGAGTGTCTGCCACGGTGTTGAGGCGACCGGGAAGGTGTCTCGCACGCAGAGAGAGAAATCGTGTCTCCGCCCAAGTCAGAAGTGCCAGTGTCAGCTGAAGGGAGGGGAGGGACCTCGTGCCGCCCTGATGATTTATATGAAACACCACTGAAGTGTTGTCGGTCCTGACCAACACATGCTTTCCCACCAGAACATGCTCGAAATGTTTCAGAGTCAGGAAGACTGCCTGTAATTCCAGAAAGTTGATATGGCATCGTTTCATGTGAGGACCCCACTGACCGCTCACTCCTCGATGCTGCCACACGCCGCCCCAGCCCATGAGGGAGGCGTCCGTCGTGATTACCTCCCTGCGTGCAGGAGGTGGGCCCATAGTCACTCCGGACAGCAGGAAGTCCTCCCGACGCCAGCGAAGTAGACATGAGCTGCAACTTTCTGTCACTCGTACCAAGGTCTGCTTGTTGTGCACTGCAGACAGGCGTAGCGCAATCAGCCACCGTTTAAAAGGTCGTAAGTGCAGTAGTCCCAGCTGAATGACTGCGGTTGCTGCTGTGAGCAGTCCTGCCAGTCTCAGTAGTTGAAGGTAAGGTATCCTGCATCCTGTGCGGATTCTTGTAAGGGCATGTTGAATTGAATCCAGTCTGGTTCTGGTGAGAGTGGCCCGCATTGTCCTGGAATCCAGGTGCATGCCCACAAAATTCACCGATTGGGAAGGAACGAGGCAACTTTTCTCTTAATTGACCCTGAGGCCTAGGGCTGTGACATGGCGTAAAAGGCGATTGGCATTGGCTGTCGCCTGCTCTGTTGCTGCACACAGTAGCCAGTCGTCCAGGTACGGTAGCACTAAGATGCCTTCCTGTTGTAAGGGTTCTAGAGCCACCTGGATGAACTTTGTAAAGACACGGGGCGCAAGAGAAAGCCCGAAGGGGAGTACTTTGAACTGATACGTTTTTTGCAGAAAACTGAACCGAAGAAACTGCCGGTGCTCCACCGCAATGGGCACATGAAAATAGGCCTCCTCTAAATCTATTGTGATGAACCATGCACCTGGTTCTATGGCTCGAATCACATCTGCTGTTCGCAACATGCGGAACGGCAAGCGCTTGAGGAACATGTTCAAGCGTCTCAAATCCAGGATGGGTCTGAACCCCCCATCCTTTTTTGGAACCAGAAAATAATGGGAGTAGAATCCCTCCATATGAACCTGAGGGTCTACTTCCTCTATCGCACCCTTCTGTAACAGCTGCTGAACTTCCGCAGTAAGGGCAAGAACTTGAAGAGGGTCCTTCACTATGGTGGGACGAACATGAACACACGGTGTAGGTCGGCGGAAAAACTGCAGGCGGTAGCCCTTCTCGAGAGTCTCGAGAAGCCAACTGTTTGTTGTTATTGCCCTCCAGCATTGCAGCTGAAGTGTTGAAAAACAAGCCACCACCGACCTTGAGCAGTCAGTAGCGTCTACCTGTGGATTCATTGGCCTTGGGGGGGCGCCGAAAGGGCGGCTGCCTTGCAGGCGGTGGTTGTGGTCGTGCGCCCATAGCCGCACGGGGTGGCGGCGGGGCGGACCTGCGGTGTTGGCCATAGGGGTGCCGGCCAAGATTGTGCATTGGTGCACGCCGCTTAGTAGGCATCTGGTGGGGTGCTGATATGCCTACCTGTGGCTCCTTGAAGGGCGGCCGGCGCTGAACATGTTGCGAACGCGACTCGGTCACCCGCGTCCTCCTTTCCAATGCCTCCTGCGCAGCTGGCCCAAACAGGTGGCCAGGCAACAGCGGTAACTGGCGCAAGTTGTTCCGACACACTTCTGGCAGGGGTGACTGTGCTAGCCAGACCTGTCGTCTCGCATGGACAAGGAGACCCAGAGCTCGCCCGCATTCGCTGGCCATTGCACCAAGTGCCTGTAGAGAGACATCAAGCAGACCAGACGTAGCAACGTCTGGAGTGGCTGTGTCCAAAGTAGAATGTAAGGCCAGGAGCAAATGCCCCATTGAGTTGCCCACACGTCCAAGTCTTGCAACCGTGTTGTAGGTTTTAACCAGCATGCCATCAGTGCGCCTGCATTCCTTGTTGGGGCATCGCACATCCTGGCGTAGGGCTTCATCGGGCGACACGATGAGAGAGGCTACACAGGGCTCCAATGCCGGCATTGATCCAAGACTGATGGTATCTGGCGCGCTCATGGCCGCCAACGTGCGAGCAGCACGATCAGGCCGAAAATTCAAAGCTGACTGAAATGCTGAAGACACAACTTCAGTGAAGTCTTTGCAGTGAGGCACTTGCACGTCCTTTGGCCCTGGCACTGAGCGGCACAGGAGGTTGGTAGGGCCCACTGGGGCCTGAGGCAAGTCCAGTTTCAACCTGGCAAGCGCCATTTTGATGTTGTCACGGATTAATAAGTGTACGGAAGATGTGTCACTTTCATACTCACTGCCACTTGCTGAGTGCAATGAGGACCGCTGTGATGGCGTTAGCGGTGTGTCAGTGGGTGGCTGACCATTGGGATCAATAAAGAGAGATTCTGAGGCTGCCACCGACATAACATCCACTTCTTGTGGCTGCCGGTGAAAGGAATCATTAAGCAATGGGAGAGTGTGGGCACTATGCTGTGCTACACCGCCAGTCTGATCGGTGTGGTCTTCAGCGGCTTTGATGACAGGATCCGATAGGAGTGCCTGCAATTTCAGAACAGTAGTAGCAAGCTCATCCATTCGCTTTTCTAACTTAGCAGAAGAAGATCTGCGCTTGGATGTCGTTTGCTCCAGGTCTTCAGAATGTTTACGTTTGACACCACGCATATTGCCTGCAGCTTTAAGCGAAATCTCCGATGCCTTTGGATAGGCAACTGACAACCGGATTTGCCGTTGTTCAAGGGGCATCATGCTACACTCAGGGCAGGGGTTAGATAGCGCCTCCATAAGATGCTCCATGCCCAAACAGGATGGACAGCGGTCATGGCCATCCAACATGTCCATTCCAGCAAAGCATTGTGTGCAAAAGGCAGAGTGCTCCATGTCACGGAGGTTCAGCGCTGACACGGCGGGTAATCAAGAGTCGAGCTAACTTAATTCACAATATCCACTGAAGCTAGGCGGGGCTAGCAACTAATAGCAGATGTAATAGCTGTGAGCTATTATCTACACCAACAAAGGAACCCTGGAAACCAAGGGTGTTCGTTGGAATAGAAGTAATTGTTGGCTTGCCCGATAATGTAGCTAGCTTACTCACCTTCGTTGCAGCTAGCACTGGTCGTAAGTTAGCTACTACTGTCAACAAACGAAGTGACCCTGGACACCAAGGGTATTCGTTGGGAATAGCAGTGAAAAACCAAGCGAGGGAACCCTGGATACCAATAGGTACTCGCTGGCCGAAATAGTGTACTTACCAGAGAAGAGTTCAGTCACTGCTACTGTATATCCACAAGCCGGTAACGTTAACGTCTCCAACCAGATCCTGGAAGCTGAGGGTAGGCTATCCGTCGGGAGACGCGAAGATTCCGAATCTGATTGTGTTAATAAACAACAGCTAATGGGGGAGCATGTACTACTCAACCCAAGTTCAAGTCAAAAACAGTTCTCAGCCAGGCGAGAATGAAAAAGAGAAAGATCATGACGAATCTGTAGGCTTATATATTGTAGCGTCATGATGTCACCAGTTGACAACCAATCAATAAGTTCTCGTAGCCAATGCGCGAGCGCATGATCTCTTCCACTATGTTTTCATCGCCTCTGGCGGTCTGTAACTATGAAATAGAAATGTTGTTTTTGCAAGGCAGAGGAGGGGTCTAATAAAAATTCTGCCCATCAACCGTTCCTCCTGCTTCTCAGTCCACACAGAGACATGAATGACTCCATGCATCGTGCTGCTGTGACAAATAGGCTACTACATCAAATGGTGGGTGAACTTTCTGATGAACTGAATAACCGAAAATTATCTTCAGTTTGACCAATAGTTAGCTAAATGTTTGTTTACCTGGGAAAACTAAGGTAACATTAGCTTCGTTGTTAGCATGCTAGTAGTCATTCGGACAGTTAGTTCATGGTAGCTACCTTCCAATGGGTGTGTATGGCAGATTATAACAATATCACATATGTTTTCGTGTAAATATACCTGTCTTGGTGCTACTTAGTTTAATTCAGACTTTATCATTGAAATTGGTGTTTCTGTCTGTAGACAGTCTTAGCTAACCATAGCAGCACATGTTGGTTAGCTTTTGGCTAATGTTAGCCGATGTCCATTCACTTATGTGTTGCTTTCATAGGTGATATAGCAAACTTTTATTTCAACTGAGTAAATGAACATGAACTAAAAATTAGTTTTCTTGTGTTCTTTTTTATAGGTTCTTCGTCTTTTTTTTTTATAGGTTCTTCATCTACAGTGGATGTGGAATATGTGGAGTGGAGTTTATGTGGATGTGGAGTTTAAATGTTGTTTGTTCATGATTTATCAATAATAAAAGGCATTCCTATACATTGTGATGAATTTCTCTTCAATTTTTAATAAAACAGTTAAATTAATACAGTAGCCTAATCTTAAAATAAAAAAACAATAGGCCTTTCTACAGAACTTAGTTCATATTTTAATGAGTTTTTTAACATGCATTTTAACCTAGTTATTTTATACAACTGCAACTTCTTAAACAATAAGTTAAGTGAACTAAAGATTTTTAGTAAAGACTACTAATGTAAGCTTAATTTGTGTACAGCATCAACATAAGGTTGTTAGTTGACACAACTAAACCTGTTTAGTTTTATGTTTTGTAAAAACTAGAATGGTTTAAGGCAATCGGTTTCCACGCAATTTTCTAGTAATGACAACTAGTTCGGGTTTAGAGTGTACGTACTGATGACGGAAATTAATAAAAGTATCATTTTTCTTCACTGAAACCCCGCGAAAACGTCTTTGTATGTCAATGAGTGTCTAAGCCAATCAAATAAATGGGTTTTCCTTGGATATGTGTTGAATTTTTGCTATTGGTTAGATTTTATATTTTGTGATTGGTTGTCAAGCGCCGATCGCGATATTTCAACATGGCGAGTAATGACAATCGACCGAGGTTCAGTGGTAGTAATGACATACTGTTCATCTGTTTTTAAAAGTACATATGCCCATGTTGTCTAGTGATATGAAACTGTGTGGTGTGAGAGGGTAGGGGCCAAATCTGTAGTGTAACTCCGTGTGGGAGGTATCTGAATCTGTTGGGTCATTTTCAGCAACACTGACTCTGTTGGGTCATTTTAACTGTTCATCTGTTTTAACAGTCTAAACTGTGTTAACATGATTATTACACATTGACCAAAAAAAACATGATTATTAACCAAAATGATATGTATGAGATGAAATTGTAAGATATTTTTTTGATACAAATGTGATATTGCAACTAATTTTAATAATAAAACGATATAATGGTTATTTAGGCTCGTCTGTATACATAATTTCAAAATTAGTTATTTAGAGTTCCTTTCACCCAATTGCTACCAAACTTGGTATTTATTTAGCCAACAGGTAAATGCAACTTTCTGCTATTTCACTTTTTTTATAACATGCTGTGTTGAAGCTGTAGAACTTCACAAACTCAAAAAATGTGCCCGGAATATGCAAATGTTATGCTAATTTATGCTAATTAGCATATATAAATAATACATAATTGTCATGTCAAACATATATTTGTGTAGCCTAACTATCTGGCTTCAAGAGAAAATGGATGGTTTCTTTGAGATCTGCTTAGGTCACCCACAGCAGAATGAAATATCAAAGGAGTCATTTTTGGCCTATTTTGGCCCTGTCGGGAAAGAGTTAAGGCTGGTAAAGATCTTGGAAGCAGTCTGTGAATTGCATCAGTGAAGTTGTCCAACAACATGCCCTTTGGATCCTGTCCCCTCCACTCTTCTACAGTCTATCGCACCTGCTGTTCTACCGGCAGTCACACATGTGTTTAATACTTCACTCAGTTCTGGAATAGTTCCTTCTTCTTTTAAACAGGCTAGGATTTCACCTTTGCTAAAGAAAAGTACACTTAATCCAACTACAGACCTGTCTCCCTTCTTCCTTTCTTGTCAAAAGTTTTGGAGAAAGTGGTCTTCAAACAACTATGTGACTTTCTTCATCAGAACAACTTACTAGACCCTATGCAGTCTGCTTTTCAAGAGTGGTCATTCTACTGAAACTGCCCTTCTGTCTGTGACTAAAGCATTGCGAGTAGCTAGGCTGTATTTTGCACCCTGGCGCATGGCGCAAAACTCGTTTTCCACCCGGCGCAAAGTTTAATTCCTTATTTTTCTTATTTTATTTTTCTTATTTTCCTTATTTTGCACGTTTATTTTTTAAACAATGCGCCCAGGGGTGTGGCAGTTAACAACTTAGGGAGTGGCCTGCCGCATTGTCTAAAAATCGCCTATTGTACACCTGGTCAGAAGTCTATGGCGAGTTGTTTATATGTTATTTTAAGAGCACATTGTCAACAGTCATATTGGCGGGTGCACAACGCACCATCCTTCTATCATCCATGAATGCACACCAGCGCACGTCCATGCAAAACATTACAAATTGCACGATTACAATGGGAAACATAATCAGAATAAAGATATTACGAAATACTGTACATCTCATGATGAGTAGTTATTCACCATCATTTGCAAATTGGTAATGACGGTTAAAAGTGATTAGGGGAGAGGCGAGATACACGTGTGGGGCACAGCTGAAGACGCACTGTCACGAGATATAAGCAACTCCTCTGCAGGATAAATGTTTTTTTATTCAGTCATTTGAGCAATATTAGGGTAAGTGTTGCTTTTTCCAGCCTATGTTTTCGATGGTAACCCATTGTCAGTCAATAGTGAAAGTAACTGATATAACTGTCTTGTCGTTGACTGACACCATGGTGAAGTTAGTTTCACTTTGCCAATGAGTTCAAATAATAGAGGAGTGCAAATGCGTGAAGGCTATGCTAGGTTTTAGTAAAGCATGGTTTAGTGGAATGAATGAATATTCCATACGGTCTCGCAAGCAGCCTCCTTCAAATGTGCCGTCTTTCAATGTGTCTTGGCAGGTATCAGAGTCTCATGACCTCACCACAGGTGTACCTCAGGGATCAGTATTAGGGCCCCTGCTTTTCTCTATTTACACCACTTCGTTAGGTAAGACCAGAGCGGCAGATAAAACAGAGTGGCGACACTCCCATAAAACTCCATAGGAAAAAATGGCAGAGCTTTTTTCCAGGCTACTTCTGCTCAAAAGTTCCTAACTTTGACATTCACAGAGTTAGCCCCATTCACTTCCATTGCTTTCTGTCTGATATTGTCCGTGGTAAGTAGACGAAAGTACAATGTTTTTTTAATTGGGGGCCTAGCAGCGAAGCTGCGAAGGCACCCATTGAGTTACTAGCTTTTCCTATTATTATATACTTCTGACATTGGCAGAAAGTTTCGGGACACTCCACTGACCACTCACGCTAATTTACGGATCTCTAAACCCAGCCGTCTAGCGCCACCAATGGGTCAAAATTTGGCCTGAAATTGAACCGCTGGGTCTAAAGTTATGAAATTTGGCGCATTGACTCAGGACCGTCCCATGATCACTCTCACCCCACCAATGGGTCGAAACTAGAATCGCATTAACGCATGTGACCATTGAACGGTGAGTCCATTGGAATCCCTGGACCGACCTGAGTTCAATGACCTCTATTACGTCACTTTCCGCCACATCACAAATTTCATCCGATTTTCACAGAACTTGGCGGAGATTATCTTCAGACCGAGCCGCACAAACGAAACTTGCCAGATTTTTCAATTTCAAGTTTATTTGCCCGTGACAGCCAATCAAATATGGCGATGAAGCCGCCAAACAGGAAGTGAGCTCTTATCTCAGCTACGCTTTGATGTATGAAGTCCAAACTTGGCAAGGGGACTTGTGAAATGATTGTTATAACGCACTAGGAAATTGGCATCATTTGGCCTCTATAGGGGGCGCTACAATACAGGAAGTGAGCTCATATCTCAGCAACACTTTGGCCACATATTCTTTATGCTTCTCTCATCCTCTCAAAGGAACTCTGGATATCATTCATAGTGACCATTGGGTCCTTGGTTACCTGTCTGACCCAGGCCATCCGTCTCGGGTTACTCAGGTTGGCTGAGCGGCCAGATCTGTTGGTTGTTCCAAACTTTTCCATTTGAGAATGATGGAGGCTACCGTGCTCTTAGGCACTTACAATGCTGCAGAAATATTCTTGTATTCTTCCTCAGTGTTTTCGCACAACCCTGTCTCGCAGGTCTTCGGACCATTCTCTTGACCTCGTGGCTTGGTTTTCACTCTGAAATACACAATCAACTGTGAGACCTTATATAAAGAGATGTGTGCCTCTCCTAATAATGTCCAGTGAATTCATTTAGGCACAGGTGGACTCCAATCAAGTTGTAGAAGCATCTCAAGGACCATTGATAGAAGTAGGATGCACCAGAGCTCAATTGCAAGCATCATAACAAAAGGTCTGAATACTTATGTAAATGGAATATTTCAGTCTTTTATTTTTTATAAATTAACAAAACACTCCAAAAACCTGTTTTTTTTGTGGCGTGTTGGAGTATTGTATAGATTGATGGTAATTTTGATACCATAGATTTAATAGATACCCAGTCAGACCAATAGTATGAAAAATCAGGAACAGAGTTTATTTACACTTCACCTAAAGATCCATCAGCTGCTCTAACTAGACAGGGAAATAGTTAGAGTTTAAGTATCCTTCCAGGCTGACAGGAGATGGCGTTGGTCATCCCATCTCACGTGGACTACACTGAATCAGACCCTGATTAGTGGCAGCCTGGCAATCCGGAGCAGATAGCTACTGACGCAGCCATGCAGAACAGTGAAACACTGCAAAGTCATAATATTCCTGCTTATCTCTAAACACAGTCACACAGAGATATATACAGGGACAGTACAGATATCATACAGTCATTACATAGAATCATACTTTTAGTATCAAAGTGACCTACTAATGAGAAATGCAGAACATTAAACCACATTTTGGAATATTGGACATAATGCAGAACATTAAACCATATATTGGAATATTGGACATAAAGTTCTATTCCACTTTCTCTCAGTCCCCCTTTTTCAGCCTTTATGGCTGGAACATTTAATCAAATAATGTCACTGGGAAAATGCACAAAATATAATTATACACTTGTTTCATTAAAGTTAGTCAGATCCAAATAAGCAGGTACTGTACATGACTAGATACATGATTTAACTAATTTCTCCATAAGTCATGAAAAATAGCTACACATGATTGGTGTACAATAACAACCACAGTAAATCAAAAGAATATATTTGGTCAATCCCTCTAAACTTCAGAAACTCGTCTATATCATTTCTATATCAAGTTGGGATAATCCCATTGGTGTACCACCTTTTCAGATTATCAACCGATTTAGAGGCATCAGGACCTAAATCACATCTATATAAAAATAATAAGTTCTGAATCAAGTCCCCCTTTAAAAGACTTGAAGCCTTTAACACCAAACAATAGCACACCTCTGATTGAATCAGAATGAGCCTACTAATTAACTGAAAGAAATCTGTCTCAACAATTCTCAAATAGAACCCAATAAAGGAAATGAATCAAATGAAACAACATGGTTACATGTATAAAAGTGACCCTGACTGTCTTGATTTCTCACAGGGTGTGAAGAAAAGTTTACATACCACAGAGTACCAGTGATAAAAACATTAACCAAACAGTTTAAAGGCGGGGAAAAAACAATAGACAAAAGAAAAAGGAAAAAAGTAGAGTCTGTAAGGCTCCCCCTTTTGATCACTGATTGCCCCTGAAACAAAACACATAGATATACATATCTGGGCCCAAGGCCCCAGTAGTGCTTCCTAAGTTTCAGCTACATTATTAAAAAGATTTCAATTGCAATACTGCTATGGTCTGTCACCAAACTAGTAATTAGCAATGAAATATAAATTCACATGATCATGATCTTCATGGATACTCTTTTTTTCTTGTGTGCCTCATATCAAGAATTGTTTATCATACAGCAACGCTATAAATTATCTGAACCTTTTCCCACATTGTTTAAAGCAGGCCTAAAGGCATGTTTTAAAGAACTTGGTTAGAACTTTATTCTGAACATATTCTGAACGTCTGAAACAAATGAAAGGTGTGTTTTTTTTATTGCATTTTATTGCTGTATCCAAAATAATTGTAAACGATATGGTCTAGTATGTATGTCATCATACCATATTATCTTGACACTGGTTTGCATAGCTGTAAAACAGTTGTTAAACCTTTTTCATGTCAATGATGAGAAAAAAATATATAATACCAATATAACAACTGCAGTGGGTCTGTTGTTAATAAACATATGAACCTATGAAATAATATTAGTTCAGTGTAGTGAAGTCAACATCAACAACCTCTCATCCTCCATGAAAGGAAAAGCTATCTTTAATCATAACTTGATACACTGCAAGAGCTAGCTGTCTATGTTATCAGACTACTATTAATCAGACTCCCCCTTATGATCTGCAGCAAGGCTGCAAGATTATTCCCTTAGCTAAAATGTTGTCGCCTATAACACTGTGTCCTAGAGCTAAGTGCGTCAGAGCATCAACAATTTGATAAATTCACTGCTGTTGGTAAGATTACAACTTTGCTAAACTGGCCCCCATGTATGAATTTAACCGATATGCTTCAACTCTTGTCAGTGTTGTCACTGCCAGAAGCACGAGATTGTGGAGCAATGCTTAATACATATGTCCAAGCTAAAAGTTCTGCCACTTGTGCCCCTCTCCCCCTTTTTATCCAGAACCTTCTCCGCCCTCAGAACCTGTATGTCTTCCACTGTCGCCCATTCAGCCAGTCGCTCACCATAGTGTATGGTGGCCTCACTCAAAGCAGGACCTGGCAGGGCTCAAGGCCTACACACCTAGCCAATCAACAGTCAAAACACATCTGTGTCTACCTTGAAGCAGGTACATAGCGTCCGCATGGCTTCCAGTGTTTGCGACCTACACGTGGAACAGGATAACTTGGGTCAGGTTCTATTAGCATGGGGAGCAGGAAGCTTGGAGAAACAATTAGCGTACCACTCAGCCTGGACTGTAGCACTTTAAAGGAACAAAACGTACTACTTACGGAGAGTGCGTCTTTCCAGCGGGCTGAGGGATAACACACAGTAAGTTTGGTAAAAAGAATAATACTTAATTCAATAGATCAATATAATCCTTATCAATCTTGGTAGGACCTCCATAAACTGATGGTAATTTTGATACCATATGTGACAGAGCAGTATAAGGGGAGGAGGAAAAGGTATACCCCAATTAATAGTCCCGACTACGCCACCCCAGGGGAACCACTGTAATTACCCCCCAGGGAAATACCAAGGTAACCTCACAGAGAATACCCACACAGATTCAAATGCACTACGCAACAGACGTGAATTCCAATAAAATGAAAGTTTATTTATGGTAAAGGGAAAGGGGAGGTGGAACTGCAGATCTCTTATGCTGGGGAAACCTAAAAGACTCACAATGGTTAAAGACAATACAAAAATATATATTTATTAAATATTGTTGTATGACAAGTTCTTAAAATCAGATCTTATAGATCATACATTGGAGTCTAGGCATTTGAGGGACCAAACGTCCACAGAACTCAATAAATGCATCTAGGAGGGAGCTTACCCAAGGGAGGCCCGCTACTGATGATGTGTTCCAAGATTCACACCAAACACACGTGCACACACACTCGGAGTGAAGTGAGTTTCTCTATAACGCAAGCTGCAGTAAGCAGTACACTGAACCGCACAGCTCACCGCACAGCAACACACAGCACGGCACAGCACAATAAAGCACAGCAAACATGCAGTGATAGGGTCCCACCACCAGGTGCCTAGCCTCCCCTTAGGAGCGCCCCGACCTGCCAAACAAACAAACAAACAGACAAAACAATTAAGGCACCAGAGGATAGCAATAAATCAACCAAAAAGGACACAACCACAATACACTGAAGACAGCAACACTAACACAGCTTAAATCATGCAAAGCGACAGCATACACAATCACATGCAAACAAAACTGAGAGAGATACTAATCATGCGACAGCGCACGGGAAACACTGGCAACATGCAGTAGATGTTATACTTAGGCAGCTTCATGCAGTAGATGTTATGAGTAGGTAGCTTCACCAACAAAACCAAAAGAAAACCCCAAATAAAGACACAGAGTCTACGAAAGCAGACGCAGACAATACGCGACTGGACAAAGACGGAACAAACAAACAAAATAACACTCACAAAATAGTCACAAGTTACAAGCAAGACAAAAAAACAAACACTAGACAGCAATCGATCATCAGACAAAACAGCAGCGCCTGTGAAGTCCGGCCTTCCAGTCAACCAGGCTACACGCACCTGCAAGATGCAGATCAGAGTTAAAATATACGATACATTTTTACAGATAGCTTCGTAATAAAATGCTGCGCTACATACCCGCTCCAGATACGGTGAGGTCACAGATCCGCACTATAAACACATAGTTAAAATCATTACGGGTAGGCTAAACTTGCAGCGACAGTGTCGCGTAGACTAACATTAAAGGGGTGGTTCAGGATTTTGGACATAAGACCTCATTTCCAAGTAAGCAAGTGTGATATTCATCAGTGGAGACCGTTTTCAACACGTTTCATCCAGTCCTTGTAATTGCAGAGTTCGCAGGTGCTAGGCTAGCGCAAGTCAACGGTATGTGCTAGCCTGCCACTAAAGACAGTCTTACCCACTCCAAAGTACACCCGAGGCAAATTCCAGACAATCGATGTAAATGTCTGTGTTGATAGAATAGTGTAAGAAATACAACTACCCTCGCATCGCGTTGCAATAGTTATACTTTGGTCCCTGAAGTTGGTAGTAGTCATTTTGCATCTCAGCAGCGGACTGATATTACCAAGGCTACTACTAAGTATCCCCATTGGAGTGCGCTTTACTGTTTACTTTTCGGCACAGTACTACTAACCGGAGCAAGTATAATTCCGTCGTGGTAAGAAACTAGTCCCTCAAAATGTAATGCGATCGTTGAAATGCAAGGATAGAATAACGTTAGAAATAACAGTATCAATACAGACATTTACATCGATAGTCTGGCGTTATAATTTATTTGCCTCGGGTGTACTGTGGAGTGGGTAAGACTGTTTTTAGTGGCAGGCTAGCACATACCGTTGACTTGCGCTAGCCTAGCACCTGCGAACTCTGCAATTAGAAGGACTGGATGAAACGTGTTGAAAACGGTCTCCACTGATAAATATCACACTTGCTTACTTGGAAATGAGGTCTTATGTCCAAAATCCTGAACCACCCCTTTAAGAAGCATACCTGAGCTGGCAGGAAATAGAAATACCCTCAACAGGAGTGGTGGAGGAGGCAAACAGCAGTTATGAGGCTACAAGACAAGGTAAGCCCATAAAGTCACTCACCGGTACTTCCAGGTCTTTTAAAGGTATTAGGGCAGCAGCTGCTAATCAGGGGGATTGCCAAGTAATTAGGCTGATAGTGACGTGACAAACGTCAGCGTGAGCAATCTAACCCCACTACAATCTACCCCTGGGTTTTGCATCGGCGCCCCGATGATGGACTAACAAAGGGCATAGAAGTTAAGGCACCGATCTGGGAGAGTCAACAGCCCCTAATGCAGCGCCCCCTGCTGGTTTCGGGAGGTGGTGTAGGTTGGAATGCTGACCTGCCTTGAGTCTGGTCGTCCTCCGTACTTCAGGCATACTGGTACTGGATTGGGTTGGAGCAAGTGGGGCCTCACCTATGGATGCTGCCCAGGGTGGATCAGCATGTGACTCGGCAGTGGTTGTTACTTCCCATAATTGAACCAGGGTTGGTAGGCTGATAGGCTGCAAGGACAGAGGAGCAGCAGTGGGTGGTGGTTCAGACTCAGGGACAGTAGAGGCATCTGGTGCAGGTTGATCGTGGGACTGGAGTTCGTCGGGTCTCAGAATGAAGAGGTCATGAGACCTGGGAGGCCACACATCTAGGAACAAGAGGGGGACTGTTTGGAGGCTCTGTGCCAAGATGTGGCTTCAGCATGGTGCGATGGATATACTTCACCTTCTCCAGAGCATCAACCGGTGCGATGGTGTAGACCACACCTCTTGGCCTGGGAACCTTCAACACTTGATGTAACCGTGAATCCCACAGATCTTGAATCTTATTTCGGCCCCTGACCCCATGATTACGGACATACACCAGCTGACCTTCTTGCAACGGCCTGTCCTTCACCCAAGGGGCATGATGTCTCTGGCGCTGTTCAGCAGTAGTGGCCAGACGCTTTTTGGCCCCATCAAACGCCAGATTGAGTCGAGTCTGATGTTCCACTATCCAGTCGTGCACTGTGCCTGGCACAGGATCAGCCACCCTACCCAACAAAAAATCCACTGGTAACTTAGGGTCTTGACCAAACATAAGAAAATATGGTGTCTCACCCGTCGACTGATGTGGTGTCGTATTATAGGAGAACACCACCTGTGGCAGACAAGAAGTCCAGTCCCTTTTACGGGAGGTGGGGAGAACACGGAGAAGATTGTGCAGCGTCCGGTTGAAGCGCTCACATTGGCCGTTACCAGCCGGATGATAGGGGGTGGTCCTAGACTTTGAAACATCATACAAGAGGCAAAGTTGTTGTATTAACACACTCTCAAAGTTACGGCCTTGATCTGAGTGAACGCGACTAGGGACACCGAACTTGTAGAACCACTTGGTGACGAGTGCCTGAGCAACGGTCGCAGCCCGCTGGTCCCTAGTAGGAATGGCCAGGGTATACTTGCTAAACACGTCAGTCATGACAAGCACATTATCAACCCTGTTACGCGCAGGTTCCAGTATGGTAAAATCTAAGGCTAAAATCTCATTAGGTCGAGAAGCCAGCAGGTGTCCCATAAAGCTATGTGCCACAGGCTGAGTGTTTTTACTGACCTGGCAACGTTCACACTCCTGGCACCAACGTTTAATTTCCAAAAACATGCCAGGCCAGTAGCAATGCTGCTGCACCAACTGGCTCGTCCGCTCAATGCCCTGGTGACCGTGACTCTGATGGAGCTGGCCCAGAACAACTGACTTCAGTGCCGCAGGCAGGACCAGTTGGAGGACCTCCTCATTACCATCAGGACGGAAGATCCAGTACAGTAGGTCCGGTACAGTAGGTCCGGTCCGGAAGGTCCGGTACAGTAGGCCATCCTTGTTAACCAGGCGGTCCCACTGGCGCAACAACACCAACGCGCCAGGAGACAGTTGACGCCGTCCAGCTGCTGTGGGACGTTCCTTCCTCCGCCAATATGCCAAAATGTCCCGAATATCAGGGTCAGCTTCCTGCAGAGACTGTAGCTTAGAAAGAGAGTGGTGAGGGAGAACAGCAATAGAAGATTGAGTTACCTGAGTAGGGCGTTGCAGCCTGTTGCAAAGAGGCAGGGAGAACAGATCCGGGTGCACCTACCAAGGAAGAATCTGGGGCCATGTACTGCCGTGATAGGGCATCAGCATTAGTATTCGCTTTGCCGGACCTGTATTTCAGCTGGTAGTCAAAAGCATCCAGCTGAACCGCCCACCGCTGTTCCGTGGCACCTAGCTTGGCGGTAGACAAATGACTGAGAGGATTATTATCTGTAAAAACGACACACTTTTGGCCTAACAGGTACTCACGGAATTTCTCAGTCATGGCCCACTTGAGCGCAACAAACTCCAGCTTCATGGAGCTATAGTTTGACATGTTGCGCTCAGTGGGCCTCAGACCTCGGCTAGCATATGCGATGGGTCGAACCCTCCCGCCCTGCTCCTGAGAAAGAATGGCACCCAACCCACTATGGCTTGCATCGACTTCAAGGATAAATGGCAGGGAGAAGTCAGCATAAGCCAGTACAGGTGCACTAACCAATTTGCTTTTCAGTTCTTCAAAGCTGTTCTCACACTCTCCTGTCCAGGCTGATGTTAAGCTTCGGCCAGATGCCTTTCTTGATTTGGTCCCTACCAGCTCTGCCAACAACTTATGTAAAGGGGCTGCCAGCTTGGCAAACCCCTCCACAAAGCAGCGATAGTAGCTGGCGAAACCCAAAAATGAGCGGAGCTCGGAGACGTGGGAAGGCCTTTGCCAATTAGCTACCACTTCTACCTTCTTTGGGTCAGTCGAAACGCCCTGACTGGAGATGACGTGACCCAGATAACCCACTTCTTTCTGGAAAAACGCACATTTCTCCAACTTGACTTTTAGGCCCTCCTGCTGCAGGCGTCCAAGTACCACGTCCAACCGCTGCAACTGATGTGACACAGAAGAAGAGAAAACTACCACATCATCCAAATATAGCAGTAATGACTGGCACTGCTGGTCTCCAAACATTCGCTGCATAAGTCTCTGAAAAGTACTAGGGGCATTACAAAGCCCAAACGGCATTCTGTTCCACTCAAAGAGACTGAACGGAGTACAGAAAGCCGTTTTAGCCTTGTCAGACTCTGCAACAGGGACTTGGTTGTACCCACTCGCCAGATCAAGAGTGGAGAACCAGCAGGCCCCAGTAAGAGCATCCAAGGTTTCCTCGATACGAGGAAGCGGGAATGCATCCTTACGAGTCTTCCCATTTAACTGGCGGTAATCCACACACAAGCGGGGACTCCCATCTTTCTTCTTAACAAGAACGATGGGGGACGCATAGGGGCTGCAACTCTCCCGAATGATCTGTGCCTCCAGCAGTTGTTGGATATGAGACTTTACCACTTCGTATTCTGACGGGGGCAGCCAGCGGTAACGCTGCCGGACAGGGACATCATCCACTAGGGGGATCTCATGCGTAATGAGGCGAGTGCAACCCAAATCCCCTTCATGAGCAGCAAAAACTGAACTGTAACTCAGCAGCAGTGACCGAACCTGGCTCTGATCCTGACCCGATAGGGTGGACAAATCTAAGGCCTCTATTTTGGAATTGGGTCAGGAGTTACTGGATTCAGGACTGAGGCATGTGCTACCCGTACTTCAGCTACCCCTGGAGGCAGACTAACCACATATACCTCCGTCAGACTGCCCAGTATAGAACGCGGGTACAGTAGGGTGTCATTAGTTCCCACGTTGACTACAGGGATATAAGCTGTGCCGTGGGTCACTTGAACTAATGATGGGGATGCCAAAAGACCAGCAGGCAAACCAGAAGATAGAGGCTCAAAAAGAGCCGAGCCCCCAGTCGTTAAACCGGAACAGGTAGTGGGTATAAACTTGAGTGTCCCCCCTGGGACACGATGGGCCCTCCCCCCTCGTACTCTGACGGTTCTGTCAGTTGCCACCAAAGATCTACTAGCCTGATGACATTGCTGCAAAGCGTTGAACACTGGCTCTGGGGCCTCTGCTACAATGGGTGACTCAAAAAGGGAGGGGCCATGTTGGCCAAACAGTTCATGATAGCATTTTCCTATAATGTTCATCCCCAATACCCCAGGAACCTGAGACATGGAACCCTCTAAGGGATCCTTGACAACCAATACCCCACAGCCTAGTACATCCTTATTACAAAGCTTAACGTGTAATTCTAGGTAGCCAAGGTATGGGATTCCTAAACCGTTAGCAGCGCGAAGCTGCAGCCATTGACACAGCCTAAGACGATCCTGACCCCACGGTTCAAAATGGTGTCTGAAGAAAGTCTCTGTAATGGTTGACACCATGGATCCTGTATCTAACAGACAAGGCACCTCCACACCCCCCATACTAACACTAATATGTGGGCAAGATGACATAAGTTAAGGTACTGTCCCTATATCCCCCTTCACTACACTGGAGCCATTTAAATCCCCATCCGAACTGCGGCTCAATAGGTCGGTGGGTGCTAGTTTTCCTGTGGCTGACTGGACTGTTTAGACCTCTGGATAGCAGGTGAACTAGAAAAGGAAGTGGCTCTAGGACGGTGAGGGACCCTCTGGCCTTCGCAGTCTCGAGCAAAGTGGCCTGGCTGCTGGCACCTTCTACAGATGACAGGCCCAGAGAAAGCTCTGCTGGGTTGTTTAGAGGCCTGGAGAAGACCAACACTACGAGTGAGGAGGTCAAGCTGTTCCTGTTGGCGTTTCAAGATCTCCTTTAGTTCAACTAGTTCAGGGTTTGGTGTAGGACTCTGAGGTGGATGCCGTGGCTCGCCCTGAAGCCCATACACTATACCATAGGCAGAGGGGACAGACTGACTCCTGCCCCTCATTGTTGTTGGCATGCCTTCACGCTCCCACCTAATGGCCTCCCTACGAACTTCCAGTAGAGTGATAGTGGGTTCACGCCGCACCAGCTGTTTCAATTCCCTAGACGGAGTGCACCGTCAGTTACATACTCAATAAATTGATCCCGTAACATTACCTCTGAATTTGGTATGGCATGGGGCGCAACCTGTCTGATCTTCCCCATCAAACTCATCAATGCCAGGGAGAATTCCAGTAGACTCTCCCCGTCCTGTTGCCTTCTTGAAAAGAATGCCTCCTGCAATGACACATGGGACTCACAACAACCATACAATTCACGTAAAACTGCTGTAATTTTATCTGGATCCCTCCTCTCCACAGCAGAACGATATTTGATTTCCTCCCTGGCTTCTCCTTCTAAATGGTCAAAGAGAAAGAAAGCTTGGTCAGCTGGGGAAAGGTGCCGGGCCCGCATGCAGGCCTGCACCTCTTCCTCCCACTCATCAAAACTTAGACCAGACCTGCCAGAAAATATGGGGCATTTTCTATCTCTTGGGATGAAAACAAATCTTTCAGCTGACACATTAACAGGAGGTGCAGGAGGTGCTACAGGAACAGGTGGTTCCCGGTCAAGCAGCAGGCGGTCATTGTCAGCTTGAAGCTGTGCAACCCTATCTCGAAGTTGTTGCATTTCTTCCTCCATAGCTACTATGACATCCCACCACACAATGTAGCAAGAGGAGGGGTCAAATACAGAGGGGATTAGATCACAATTAGTTTAGAGAATTGTTGTTTGTCCCACCACAAGGCTGCTGCTGTTTTGTCTTGACACTACACACAATTAGTCCAACCTATAATACAAATTAGGAATTAAAGGAGACAATATAAGCACAAAAACTGAATCATCTGGTGCCAATGAAAAAAAAACACAGAAAAAACGAAACCAATTAGGAATCCACGTCTTTTGCTTTTCAAATGCAATCCTGCCGACCTACGCCAAATTGTGACAGAGCAGTAAGGGGAGGAGGAAAAGGTATAGCCCAATTAATAGTCCCGACTACGCCACCCCAGGGGAACCACTGTAATTACCCCCCAGGGAAATACCAAGGTAACCTCACAGAGAATACCCACACAGATTCAAATGCACTACGCAACAGACGTGAATTCCAATAAAATGAAAGTTTATTTATGGTAAAGGGAAAGGGGAGGTGGAACTGCAGATCTCTTATGCTGGGGAAACCTAAAAGACTCACAATGGTTAAAGACAATACAAAAATATATATTTATTAAATATTGTTGTATGACAATTTCTTAAAATCAGATCTTATAGATCATACATTGGAGTCTAGGCATTTGAGGGACCAAACGTCCACAGAACTCAATAAATGCAGCTAGGAGGGAGCTTACCCAAGGGAGGCCCGCTACTGATGATGTGTTCCAAGATTCACACCAAACACACGTGCACACACACTCGGAGTGAAGTGAGTTTCTCTATAACGCAAGCTGCAGTAAGCAGTACACTGAACCGCACAGCTCACCGCACAGCACAGCACAGCAACACACAGCACGGCACAGCACAATAAAGCACAGCAAACATGCAGTGATAGGGTCCCACCACCAGGTGCCTAGCCTCCCCTTAGGAGCGCCCCGACCTGCCAAACAAACAAACAAACAGACAAAACAATTAAGGCACCAGAGGATAGCAATAAATCAACCAAAAAGGACACAACCACAATACACTGAAGACAGCAACACTAACACAGCTTAAATCATGCAAAGCGACAGCATACACAATCACATGCAAACAAAACTGAGAGAGATACTAATCATGCGACAGCGCACGGGAAACACTGGCAACATGCAGTAGATGTTATACTTAGGCAGCTTCATGCAGTATGTTATGAATAGGTAGCTTCACCAACAAAACCAAAAGAAAACCCAAAATAAAGACACAGAGGGCTCTATCGTGCGTCCCAGCGCAATTTACTTTGTATACTCGCGCTTTTGTCTTTCCTATTTTGCAGTCAGCGCATATTGGAATTTTCCCTCCACAGGTACGTGCCATTCAGCCGGACGAACCACACACCACCAGCCACCTCGCGAACCGGGCACGCCGACAGCACTTTCCGGCACCACACGCTTCAGAGCGTATCATCAGCGTCGCTACTCCCCCCACCCCTTCTTTCCCTCCCCCATCCACCTCCCCTAGCCAGGACTCGGTCCAGGGCTGCCCCACCTCCAGTCGTTCCGACGACTGCTCCCTCCCTCCCCCCTTTCCCCCCTCCCCTTTCCATTCCGGGAGCCACGTCTGTACAGCACGCCTCAACTCACGAAGCGTCAGCTCGAAGATTCACCCATCTCTCTTATGAGTTAGCGAGCACCTGGTCTCAGCCGATAGCGACAGCGTCGCTACTCCCCCCTAACCCCCTTTCCTTCCCCGTCCCACTTCCCGCAACCCTGTCCCAGGTTGCTCCACTTCCGGTCGCATCAGCGACCACTCCCTCTCTCCCCCCTTTTCTCCCTTCCCATCTCCTTCCCGGCTCCGCGCTAGACCAGCCCGCAGCAGCGGGTCATCAGCATTCAGCGAGTGCTTTGGATCACGACGTCCCGTTCCGGCTTCCAAGCTATTCATTAGCCACAGCAAAGGCCCTGCCACCGCCTCCTCACGCTGCAGCATTCGAACCACCACCCGTCACAGCGTCCACCAGGAACCTCATTTTGTCAAGTGCAGACGTAGACCTTTCTACCATTCTTCCCTCCCTTCCTATTCCCTCTCATAACCGGGATTTAGTTTGCGGCGAACTGGTTTTGTCTTTAAAACATTCTGGCCCAGCATCAAAGATTCTGTCATTCCCCGAGTTCACCGTAGCTTTTACCAACTACACAGAAGTCATCTGTTTCGTGTTCCCCAGCCGACGCAAAGAGCTAAATGAATACCTGGCCATCATCGCCGGCCTAGCCGTGTCCTACGGGGGAGCCCATTTCTATACGTACCACCGGCTGTTTTCAGCAAAATGCGCTGCCAGAGTCGGCCTCTGGAACCAAAACCCCTACTGGGGCGCGCTCGATATGGAGCTCCATAACCGCGTTTTCCTAGGACTTAAGCCATCTTGTCCCCTCTGCAATAGCCCCAGTCACGGCGCGGTCGAGTGTCCACTAGTCAACTCATTCCCCAGGGCCGCCCTTTCATCTCACATCTCCTAAACTGCGCCTCAGCAACCCCATCTCTCGAAGATGTCGTATCTCTAGATGCCCAGTGTCTGGCCGATATCAAACTCTGGAGGATGTTTTAGACGAATGGAATGGTCTGTGCATGTTCTACGACGACTGCCAATCATCTCCAGAAGACCTCCAGTTGTACACCGACGCAGCCCCCTCAACAGGCTTCGGAGGCTTTTTCAAAGGGCGCTGGTTTGCATCCCCATGGCCACTAGAGTTCAGAGAGCTAACAACTGAAAACGAATCGTCAGCCGTGTTCGAACTCTACCCCGTAGATGCCACCGCATTCCGATTCCACCATTCCACCATTTCTCCTGGCCTTTTTTGGGCTGCTGAGATGTAGCGAGTTTACATGCCCTTCGTCCCTCTTCATTCCCGATGTCCACCCGTGCATCGCAGATCTAGAGCAGCTAGACCAAGACACCATTCGATTTACCATCAAACAGAGTAAAACCGATCAGTCCCGAAAAGGACACTCCATATCCATTTAACTCCACCTCAGATCTTCAGCCTTTCCAATACCTATCTCACTACATCTCATATCGGTCAGCTCAATTGATTGACAGCAATTAACTCACCCACGGCCGCCGCAGGGTAGGCTATTTAAGCCGACCTCCTTTTCAATACGTCACACGCTCCGACGTTCGCGAAATCATCCCCCCTCCTCCCCCTACTCCTCCATTTCACCAATTGCCCTGTTACTCATCCTCCTTACACAGGGGGGTGCAAGCGGTCATTGCTCCATCGCGATGTCCGCTCCAGGCACTCCAGGACCACGGACAGCTACTTTGCCAAACACGCACTTCTCCCATACATTCTAGTCTAGCTGAAGCAATCATATCGAAGGGCGAACTAGTGAATGTGCTGTTAACCAGCAAATAGTACAAGAAAGCAGCAAGTATGGCTACAATTTCTGTAGTTGCTGCACCCATTCATTGTATTCTCTCTCCTGCTCAAACGAATGTTGTGCGTGCATTAAGTTGATGATAAAGTGTTTACAAACTGTACTTAACAGAAAATATTGTAAATATAGCCTACTGTCATGCAGTTAATGGGATGCTGTGCAAAGTTAGGTCAACTTGGAAACTGTTTCTCACAGGCCGCCTGTGCTGCGCAACGCACACTTCGCTCCACTCATCTATACAACGTAGTTCCCATTTCGGTAAACCATACATAATTTCAAAGAAAAATATTACCACTCGAGGGAAATCAGTGTGGTGTCCATTAAGATGTGAAAAAATAGGCATACATCTAGCGTACACATTTTCACAAATCACGGATGTGTTGATGACATAAATTAGGAAATATTAGATGACTTAAGGAGACATGATGTTGAATTGCATGCCGATGCCATTTAACCCAAATGCCCCAGCGGCAGCACGGGAGAGAAGAGATTAACTGAAGATATGCATTGTCTATAGAGAGGTAATGTTAGATTACATTGTACATAGCAAAAATATCACCATGCATTCATAATCTCGTGATTCAGTGAGAGTGATCCCAAAACATCGGAAAGTATGTTTTTGTGACAATTCTGTATTACATTTTGTCAAGAGGAAAAATCAATAGCTGACCGTTCCTAACTGAACAGTAAAATTATAACGCTGTGAATGCTCCTGGCTGCGCCTGGCAAATACGCCACCATAATAGCAATCAGCTATGGAACAAGCGTGCCTGTTGTTAAAGGGAATGTGAGATGACTCCCTGATTGGTTTATTGCACGTTACGCCCAAACCACACCCATGATTAATGTAGCTACTTCAGACCACCCCATTTTAGATTTGCGTCGGGGGCAACAGTCAAATATCCCGCAGGTAAAATAGCATCAGCGCCCAAGATCCGCCCACAAAGTGACTTGAATTTTGCGCAAAGACACTTCCGTTTCAGACCGTTAAAATATAGCCCAGAGTCTACGAAAGCAGACGCAGACAATACGCGACTGGACAAAGACGGAACAAACAAACAAAATAACACTCACAAAATAGTCACAAGTTACAAGCAAGACAAAGAGACAAACACTAGACAGCAATCGATCATCAGACAAAACAGCAGCGCCTGTGAAGTCCGGCCTTCCAGTCAACCAGGCTACACGCACCTGTAAGATGCAGATCAGAGTTAAAATATACGATACATTTTTACAGATAGCTTCGTAATAAAATGCTGCGCTACATACCCGCTCCAGATCACAGATTTGGGTCACAGATCCGCACTATAAACACATAGTTAAAACTAGAATTGCGGTTCTGAGGAACTGCAAGAGTGGGTTTGATCAGGGGCATGGAACTCGGCCTCATCCAAGGATTCCAAACACTATCACATCTATTTTTGGAATGTGAGAAAACGAAAACATTTCTCAACATAAAAGATTTTCTTTTTTATTATGATAATCCTGATAATAACTCTTTGGAATATGTAGTGAACTTTTTTATATTGCACACTAAGTTTTTTATTCATAAACAGAAATGGCAAAAGGGGCAGCCTTCCTTCCAGGTGTTTAAGTTAGAAATAAATTTGCTCCTTAAATCACTAAAAATAACCAAAAAAATGATCGGCTTCTGTGTCTCCTCTACACAGTCTGGAAATCTTGAACAGTTTCCCCTCTTTCTTCTTTTCTTATTATGTGATTTGATTTTTGTTGTATATGTCTTGTTTTTTTTTGTATGAAAATCGGTATTGTCATACCATGACTGTGATTGATATTTTCTGTATGTGTATCTTTAAGCATCAGTAAAAGATTAACAAATAAAAACTACCTTACACCCTGTATTTGTAGATTTGAAATTAAACTGTATGGTTTATTTGTTTGTGTGTTATAATAGTCCAACCACTTGCATTTCGATGGGGGGGAATTTGTTGCATCTCAATTAGGTCTACTAACAGCACGTGTTTGGGCGGAGTTCTGACTGTGGGGTCTGCAGCTGGGTAGAGAACACTTTATTAACGAGTAAGATCTTTGATAAAGATGGAGAATGTCGATTCATCCCAGAAGATGAATGTTTTTGCTGATGTCAGCCTTCGTGGGTCAGCGAACTCAACGGCCATATGTCCCGTGCTGTCGGTGCAACCTACCCGGGCACTGGTGGATGAAAAGTGTCAGATAGTTGTGAGAAATTTACCCCCAAAAGAACAGGTAACACTCCATTCCTTGCATCGGTCCGAGGATAAAGACTACTGGGAAGCGTTTGGTTATTATATCAGCGACGAAAATGGAACAGTCACAGGTAATATTGAAGTTAAAAACTTTATCAAAGCGGCGGGTGTCACTCCATCTTAATGCTGGACTCAAAATATAGGATTTTTACATTTTATACGATTTTAAAATCAGGTCGCATCACACACATAGGCTAAAGATAATCTCAACCGACCCTCGACAACTTTTTTTCTGGGGAGGGGACCCACTTTTTAAAAATGACAGACCATCGCGACCCATTTCACTCATCTATCGATACCTTGCAACCACCAATATTGTTTTAGGACACAGCTTATCAAACTTTTTGTATGCCTCCCCCAACTATGTCTAGCCCAGCACAATCAGATTGGCAGATAGCGGACAGCTATGCCGCTGTTGGACCACCATCTCTTTAATTTTTACTTGTCATGAATATTAAGAAAACACATGACATTCTATTAAAATTATGTACTAACTGAACAAATGAAAAAGACTTTAGACCAATAATGGCAATATTGGGCCATTTGTCTGCAACCCGCCAGCGGACCGATGAGCAAAACGCAGGCGGACCGCCAGATCTGCCGCAGTGGACCGACAATCCTGCATAGTCTTGCTATAATAGCGCAAAGGTCTTGCCTACCACTACTACAGGGATTGGTGATGCACTCAGTTTTCCTACAATTATGCAATCTCAATTACACATGAAACAATGTTAAATATTTTCAAAGCTGTAAAATTATCGCTCAGTTTTGCACACACAATCTCAGGTTTTCATAATCCTGCTTTCATCACGGTTGTGTTGCATTTGGAGCACCATCAGCGTGGAAAGTTGGAAATGACTACCGAAAAGATTTTCAATGCGCATCCGAGAGTTGGGGACATTCTCGCATGCTGCGCAGTCGTCACAGTAAGCTGTGTATTTCTAAAAAGATGTAAGCTACATTGCGTTGCAGAGAAACAGATTCATAACACCATGGACGTCAATTCCGATGTAGCCTAAACAGCAAATAACTCAACTCAAGTCGTTATAGTTGCCTATATGGAGGTTTCTTTATTTGGAAAGTTGAATCCGCATTTTCCTCTGGAGTTAAATGTTTGCTTGTTTGTACTAAGGCTGTGTATTGATGTTATGATAGGCTATGTTGTAAGAGTGTTGAAATGAATATTAGAACAAGAGGCTTTTGCGCCGAAAGAATCGCGTCATAGCCTACTGTGGAGTTCGCGAGGTGGAAAACGGGAGTAAATAATAGCGTTTAAATGTCTATTTACATTGTAACCTAATATAATGCACTGTTGTGCGTTTTAAAGGAGAATTCCGGTGTGATTTTGACCTAAAGTGTTTTGAAACATGATACCGAGTGTGAACGTATGTCTCATAGCCCATCTCGGCTTGTCCCCTGCACTCCGAAATCTGGCGCTAGTTAGCCGATGCTACCAACAAGGCGGTCAATGGTTGTGCCTCGGCATCGGCATAGCCATGCAAATAAATCACTGTTTTACACCATTTACGAGGCTCAATGTATCTCCACACTTCATTGGTAGACTTCCAAGGGCCCTGAGATTTAAAACGAGACATTGAGAACTTTGAAAAAGCACTGGTAGTTTACTTACAAGACGATTTATACAGACAGTATCTTCTCGAAGTTTAGCGTTTGCAGCCATCTTGAATTTAGTCACGATAAGTCGAGCGACGAGTAAGAATGAACAGGTATGATAAGGGATCAGATTCCAAACATAATTCTGTGGAAATGCATGGATTACAGTTTCTTCCAGTAGCAGCAACTGGAATCCATGCATTTCCACGGAATTATTTTTGGAATCTGATCTTACTCTTACTCGTCGCTCGACTTATCGTGACTAAATTCAAGATGGCTGCAAACGCTAAACTTCGAGAAGATACTGTCTGTATATATCGTCTTGTAAGTAAACTACCAGTGCTTTTTCAAAGTTCTCAATGTCTCGTTTTAAATGTCAGGGCCCTTGGAAGTCTGCCAATGAAGTGTGGAGATACATTGAGCCTCGTAAATGGTGTAAAACAGTGATTTATTTGCATGGCTATGCCGATGCCGAGGCACAACCATTGACCGCCTTGTTGGTAGCATCGGCTAACTAGCGCCAGATTTCGGAGTGCAGGGGACAAGCCGAGATGGGCTATGAGACATACGTTCACACTCGGTATCATGTTTCAAAACACTTTAGGTCAAAATCACACCGGAATTCTCCTTTAAATCCGAAATAAGAATGTGAGGAGGTTTTTACCTCTAAAGAGTGCATCTACAATCGAAACTAGCTACACGCAAATTGAATAGCCTTCCCACTGCGCAAAGAGACCTACTTTGGACGTCCAATTTCAGGTGCAGATTGTACGATGGAGTATTAGGGCCACACATTAAAGCTACATTGTGTACTTTTTTGAGTTAATTCTTAGCAAAAACCCATTTGTTCTTTCAAAAATATGTGCTCATTCATGTGTAATTATTTCCACTTACTAATCAAAGTATTCTCGTAAGTGTAGAATCTGCTATTCCAAATACATACGCGCGAGTCGCGCAAATGGCTGAATCCATGTTGCGCCTCCATCTTTGAAATACATTCGCCAACGAGGGACATTCCTGGAAATTCAGCTCCGCCTTTCGCGCTTGTAGGCAACACTCATTGCATGATCAGTCTACTCGCGACTGCCGGCAGATTTGAAAGTCTGTTGAAAATGGAGGATTACAACTATTCTCGAGGACATGAAAAGGAGTCGCCAAGGAAGCGAAAAAGAGAATTAAAACGCCAACGCGACCGGAAAAACAACAGACCAAAGTCAATATTGGAGTGGCTTTTCTAAGATGGAAAGAGCTCGTGAGGAGCAAGGATTTTAAAAGGGACGCCGAAATTGCCTGCTTTCTCCTCGACAGGTAATTTGGCCTATTCGTGTAAACATACAGTCTATGGTGTAAATTCGAAGTTTTATAGTTGCTTGGCTTAGTATAGCATGGTTGTCCATAACGCTAGAATGACGTCTGGGATACTTTTCCTCGCGTCGATGAAAAAGGATTGTAACATAAATCTGCTATGACGGATCACAGGCAAAGGGCACTAAATTGTAGTTATTTTTCATTGCTTTTGCTTTGTAGCCTAAATATATCCTAATCTGATAATGCTAGTGTAGCCAATTCCAAGGGTGACGTTCACATCCTGAGGCCTGTCCTGTAATCTTATTAATTGTAGACGTAGCCTACTAAATTGTCTGAACGTTTTTCACTGCATGAAAACAATTGTTGATTCTATGTGATTGTTGTTTGATAATAACTGAAAGTATATTTTTAATATCTTGGTGTTTACCATTTTATGTACTGTTATATGTTGTGAAACGCTCTGCTTATTCATTTCAGATGAGCATCTTGGCACAATTGCAGAAGCCCCTGAAATTGAGAACCTTGAACAGAGGTAACCCATCAATGCTCATAATGTCTATACCCGATGACATTCTCTATTGTATATTTTCATGATATAAGCATTTATATATATTTTTTACAAAGCCTACATGACATGAGCATCGTGGAGGAGGATGTGGACGAAATTCAATGGTCTTGTTATGTGATGCACGTGCATGCCTTCATTGTAACCTTGCCTGTAACTCAGTCTAGGCAAAATAGCACTATACAGATTAGTAACAATATGTTGAACTATATAAAATGGCGTGTATGTCTAACGACACTGCATGTCTTCCACAGGATCAGCTTTCCAGGAGACTGCAAATTTAGAATGATGGCCCATGTTGCTTCAAAGGCACCATACAAAAAGGAAGGGTTCATGTGTAAATACCATAATTTGTTAATTTCTGTAAATAAATATATTGCAAATAACATTGTTGACCATGTTACTGTCATTTGGTGTTTCAAAATGGTAAATTACCACAACTCCTTTTTTAATTATAAGTTTGTGGATGTAATGTATGAGGTACAGCATGAACAGTCTCTTATCAATTCTAAAAGTTTTTATTTTCATGAAAGCAAAATATAGCGATGTACCGGTGTAAAATAAATTAAATACAGTTTTAAAAGGAACAGGCAGTACAAGAACACTAATACAAAACTATTTACAATAACACAACATTACAACATTATAGGAAGGTGAAATAAATTCCAGAGATGTCCCTGAGGGTCAGGGAATTTATCCCTTATCCTACACACACAGCTTGGGATCACTCTTCTATTACCCTGTCCTAGAGACCCATGCTGCCAGAAAATGAAATGTCTGTAGGTAGCATATCTGAACTCTATTGTCATCACCTGGCTCTCTTACATGGCCTAATGCTGTGATGTCTGTGATGTACTGCCTGTGAATCTGGAGAAAACCTTCATCTAGGCAGTGCTGTGTGTAGTGAGGCAGAAGGCTCACACAGGTGGCAGGGTTTTGTCCACAGCATTTTCTCTTCTGATCGATTGGCATGTCTCTGCAGTGTGTACAACTACACCAAGGCATCCCTGGCACAGGTGGGGGGACGACATGTCTGCACTGATGCATCAAACACCAGACCTGGCTGCCTCACTATAGCAACTGTGTGGTGAGGTTCCTGTGCTCTTGCAGGCTCATTCCATCCACAAGTCTGAAGAAATAAGACACAAGAAATAAGATCAGATAGGCTTGTTTAGGTAGCAAAGTTAGATTGTTAGCAGAGTAGTAGTAATAGTAGCCTTTTTGATCAGTGTTCACATAAAATGATGAATACTATGTATGTGTATGGACAATGAAAAGGTGAAAATGTTGTGTAACATTTTCTATAGACCATAACGTAATTATGTGTCGTGATTTCACTGGGAGACAACTCGCATCATGCAGTTGACTGGCAACAGCTAGAAATTGCTACAAACAATTGAGATACAAACAGGCAGGGAAGCTACACCAAGCGCGTGACTGAAGCGTTCCGTTCACAACGCGTAAAATCAATTTTAGATGAATGGTCTATTTTTTTTCTGCAGCAGACGCAACTCAAACGAACGTGCCTGGTGCAGCTTCCGAGCTAATTTCGGTGTCATTGACATTGATACTGTTCAGAGAAATATATTAAAAACACAAACCTCCGTTGCTTCTCTCCTTTGTCTTTGAAGTTCTCCCAGTCTCTCCTCGTCATCTTTTGGAGTCTTACTTTTTCTTTGCCTAGGAGGTCTCATCGATCCTCTGCCACCGGCTCTTGGCTTTTCTTTACCTTTCCCTCTTCCTTTACCTTTCCCTTGCACCTCCGTTGCATCGACTGATCTCTGACTCTGCTCACTGAGAAAAATAGTAGGCTACGCTGTAAACATTGCCTTTACACTATTAATCTCGCACATACAGAATAACGATAGCACTGAATCTACTGTACTATAACATTAGCATGCATTCGTTTGGGAACCTGATAGCTGATGCTAGCAATGAAATAGTAGCCTACCAAAATAATGAAAACGTAAAACTAGGCTATTCACTTTACATAGAGGTCATACCCAACATGTTTACTGGCTATATAACTAAATGCAATGTGTAATTGTTTTCTAAAGTAACCTTATAACTGGAAGGAACACCGGACGAAGTCGTAGTACTGGAAGCAATGTTAACTTTGGCATGAAACGGCCACCGTAGGAGTTAAAATGCGCTCGGAATGGGAGGGGCTAGAAAGTAATATTCAGTTGGTTGTCATATAGAATTTCACCGCTAGATGGGAGAAGTTCTTACACAAGGTAGCTTTAAGGAAAAAATATTTTTGCCATGACGAGATTAAACTCGACATGTCGACTTTAAAGTCACCACGTCGACATTAAACTCGACATTTCGAGAATAAAGTTGAAATATCATGTCGACTTTAATCTCGACGTGTCGACATTAAACTCAACATTTTGAGAATAAAGTTAGTTTGGAGAGAGAACGACCGCTCGGGACGATTGAAAGGGAGGACGAATGAAACAATGCAACAATGATTCAGAGTGTTCGAGTGCAACAATGATTAGACATAGGCCTATATCATGTGGACAAAACATAGAACATATTAACCTACGTTGCTCAGCCAAATACTTTGCTGTTAGGTCCTTATTACGAAGTTACAGGCGATAAATGCGATGGTCAAAAGTAGCCTAAACGTCATAGCGGTTTATTTATTTATTGTAGGCCTATTATTAAAGTGTTGTTTTTCATCTAAAGGTTCAACTTCATGCTTATGCACTAGAGGCATACTAGGCGCTCTCCCCAATCCTAGACTTTCACGTTGCTTGTTTGTAATGGATGCAAAACAGCCTATTGCTGAATGTCTATGGAGGGACGAATGAAGCTGTCCTCCCGACCACCCCATGTAGGCTAGTAGCCTACATGCACACATATGCACACAAAGTGCATAAATAAGTGCATGCACACATATTCTCTCACGGGATCAAAATAGTATATATGCTTAGGCTATACCTGTGTTTCTAGCCTCCTATACGTATTGCAGGTGAGACATGGAAAAGCAGTTTTAGAAAAATTAGTTTTGCCATGTTATCCTGGAGAGTGATGGCCTGTGGGTCATGAAGGGCAGTTATTTGGATGTGCAGTGGCCTTAACCACGTAAAACAGAGTGAAACTAGATGTACCGCAGAGCGGTACAAAATATGACCGCCAGCCCAGTCCAGCACATTTTTTCTACAAAAATAAGTCACGCTTGTCAAATTGTGTTCATTTCCTACTTTGTTCCTTTTTTGTGTGTTTGTAATTAAGTGTGTGCATGTGTGGTTGTTTTTGTGTATATGTGTTTTGTGTGTGTTTTTTTGTGTGTGTGTTTGTGTGTTTGTGTGCGTGTGTGTATGTGTGTGCATGTGTTTGTGTATGTAGGTGTGTTTGTATGTGTGGGTGCATGTGTGTGAGGGTGTGTGTGTGTATGTGTGTTTATGTGTTTGTGTGCGTGTTTGTGCATGTCGTGTGTGTGCATGTACAGTATGTGTGTGTGCATGTGTAGTGTGTGTGTGTGTTTACGTGTCTTTGTGTTTTTATTAGGGGTGGGCGATATATATCGTCTGCGATAATATCGTGATTGTTGTTTTAACGATGTGCAATTTGACATTATCGAGTATTTAAATTACTTATGGGGAAAAAACACTCGAAATCACGCATTGAAGACTCATACAATCTTAGGAGGTGTATGCGGGAGAAGCCCCTGGCTGCAGCAGAGCAAGTGTCACGTGATCACTAGTGGGTCACAACATTGTCCCACGCAAGCCTAATGTTTATTTTGTGCAGAGAGTAGCCTACTTGGGATTTTATGCTGCTACTTTTGTCAAGTAGCCTATCTGTTCAAGTAGCATTGATGAGACAGTCACGTTTTTCCCTCACGGTATTATATGGAGAGAAAACATTAGCCTTTGAGTATTTTAATAGTCAGTTGTACACAAAGAACTGTTCTCAAGTAGGCCTAACTCTTTTGTAAATGGACTGAAGTTCGCTGTAAATATCTATGTTTACCGATTATGCTAACGTTAGCATATCTATGGGATTTCTCATATACATTAGCCATAAGCTAACGCATTCGTTTCTATTCTGTAACTTGGAATGGTAGCCTCTTGGAAGGCTAGTGCTCATAAACAAAACATAGAAGGAAATAACTGATATGTACTCTGTTGGTCTGCTTAGTTTTACAGTGAATCCTATGTAAAGGTTTGAAAGGAACTTCAGCCTCAGACTTTCTCTTGGGAAACTGTTAGGCCTATTCATCTTCTCTAATGTAGCTGGCTAGACCATGTCATTGCCACACACCCAAGTGGGGGCAGAATTGGAAATGTGTCATAGAGTGACAATGCATTGGTTGATTTGGTTAAAAAGTCACAGGTTAGGTTATTGGTTATTATTGTAATGATGCTATTCATAAATAATTAACGGTAAAGTAACTCAGACTTTAACAAAACATTTTTTTAAAGGATATCGACTAATTATCGTTATCGTCAAAATCACAAAAAATATCGAGATATTATTTTTTGTCCATATCGCCCACCCCTAGTTTTTATGTGTGTGTGTATTAGGGGTGTAACGGTACACAGAAGTCACGGTTCGGTTCATACCTCGGTTCGGACATCACGGTTCGGTACGAGTTCGGTACAATAGAGGGAAAAGCAAAACAAAAATGCAGAAAGCAATGTCTCAGGCTGTACCACCTACAGTCTCTTCCCTGAGCTATCTGCAACAGCCTGAAGTGTGTAAGATGTAGGCTAAACAGTACAATAAGTACCCAGACTCCATCTGTAAACAAAATAAGACAATCAGCTATAAAACTGAAAATAGGCCTACAGCATCTCTTATTTCTGAAAGTGCAAATTACATAGAATAATGATTTTTAAAAATCCACTTAAGCAAGACCTTCAACATCTGTTTTTAGTTGTATATGGAAGGGTCTACAATTTGCCTCAATATTTTTCAGTGTGTGTACAGTAATAATCTACTAACTGAAAATATCACACTATTTTGCCTTCTTTTTAAAAAATGAAATTGCTCCTTTCATTTCATAAACAGACTACAACTAGAAGTCACGTGACTTTGCCCTTCGACGTTAACTCAGCGTAGCACAGTTTGTTTATTAGCCTGGTTAGCGTTGACACTTTCTTTTACTGTCTATGCACTTAACACTACTAGCTCCTTATTTGAGAAGTTACAAGTTACCCTAACATAAAGGTAATTACCACATGATTTACATAGCTTTCTATCATTACAAAATCATTTAATTTAAGCCATAGGTTTTGGCCCTATTTGTACGTGTATGCAAAGGCTGGTGAAGCGCAGGGGAAGTTTTTTTTTCTCGTATCAGTGATTGGTAGCCTATCTGAGTGATGGCTTCGAATATGTGTTCGATATATTTCCACTCACATACCCAACAACTGCTGAACAACGCCGACACACAGTTTCATCTTATCCACCACTCTCTTGCCTGTACTACTCTAACTGAAGTTCTCAAACTTGCGATTATAAGACCAGTGGATCCTCTAACGGTGTGTTTCCACACACCGAAATTTCACGTTGATCTCATTGAGGTTGAATGGAGACGAAATTCGCCCTGGTTGGGCGAAATGAGACCGAATCGCCGATGCAGGCGAAACCAAGTTGGCGAAAGTTTAACTTTATTTAAATGAGGACCATTCGAGAACCAATCAGGTCCGCGTGTTTGTGTTTGGAGGCGGAAGTTACAAAAAAGTCTGACCAAGATGGCAGAGACTACCTGAGCTGTAACACGAAATTTGTATATGATTAAAATGTTTCTACACGAACATTGGCACTTGTATCAACACAAATTGTGGATATGCCACACTTAGTCAGAGCACATACACCACTAAATGGACCACTATATATGTTAGTTTAAACACTCAAACTTTTTAGCTAGCTGGCAGGCGAAATGCTAGTATTTTCAGACATGGGATTGCATTGTAAACCTAGTGTGATGGAGTGTGCCCGAGCGAGTGGATTGGTCAGGACTGAATGATGGACAAATGTATCAGATTGTATCCAAAAGAGGCTCTTTCTTTTATTGTTATTTTTAGGCTACCGGCAGATTATATCCCAGTAAACAAAATAAAGTCCTGGCGACGTCCCCTAAAGGTCCCCTGGCGAATGTCACCTCCTCGACATTGTGTAGGGTTCCCTTTACGTCCCGCGGACCTCTGTTCGGGAGGTCTAAAAGACGTCCATGAGACTTTGAGAGGACGTCCTTTAATGGTCACCGCGACGTTATGCGTGCAACGTTTATATTTCCGCGATGGTAAAAAAAAAAAACATGAAGCGCGATTTAGTATGGTAGGCTATTACATCCTGTAAGTCTCAGCGTTGCTAGGAGAGAGGTAGACGGAACATGAACACACATTAATGACTTGTTCTACAACTACACAATCAACTTCACTCACCTCATATTTTCTCGCACGTATGAAATCACGTCCTCCGAATGCATTACACTAATGATGAGTAGACATGGACATTTATACCGGGCTAGGCTGCTGCTTTCACACCTACAGTGTCATTTTCTTAATAAACTAATACAACATTTTAATGGGCATATCCCATAGCACAGCGGTTCCCAAACTTTTTTCCCCGCGGACCACCTTCTACATCCTGACTCGGCTCGCGTACCCCCACCATCCAACACATAAAAAAGTAACTCATTCTATTGACGCATTCCAGGCATCGTTGTTTAATTAGCCGCACTACATGATAACATAATAAAAATGTGCAACTGGTCTATGAGCTCTCACGTTAAAAAAAAACAGTGTGGAGAACCACATTAGAATGTTTAGGTAGCATCGCACTGCAGACCACGCACTGTGGCTTTGGGCAGTCTGTCTCCCAATCCACGTGAAGCCTAGGGCTATATGCCTCATCATACTTTTGTTTTCTTCGTCTCGTTCTTTCTTTTATCCCCTGCGCTCCATCTCCACCTTCATTAGTCTGCCCCCATCCCATTCCATCGTTACCTGTGTCCTGCTGTTTCTCTCGCTTCTCCTCTTCGATCGCTTTAATTAGGCCTTTTGGACAGTGTCCCTGTTTTTAGCCAGTTTTCCATGTTTACGCAGCGTTCTACCTAGCCTATACTTCAACGAAACTAACACGCCAGATATTCTGGCTGCCCGCAGGAAATCACGTGTAGCCTATTGTGTGTAGCTTATTTTTTAATGAAAACATACCCTATTATAGAGTTTACAAATGATTTCCTTTAATTTCACGTTTCCATATCATTATATGGAATTCCATATAATGGAATTCCATTAATGGGGGGCCATACAATAAATTGATTTATATTACTGTACACCAACTGGCCTGTAGGTGGCTGGACACAGTTTTCTGTGAATATCTCGAGAACCGTAGGGCCTAGGAGGACCACCTTTTTTTGTATGTTGGTCTTAAGGGGCCATGTCAACCCATCCCATTACCACTCAATTCATGTATAGCGCCATCTAGTTAAAAATTAAAAAGCAAAAAATTCTTTTAATCACAATATCTCTGGCTGACATGGTCAAAACTGCACAATATTGAAAGTGTAAGCTCATTATGACACCCTCTGAATGCATGCCAAGTTTCGTGGACTTTCGTTCATGGGGGGCCATACAATAAATTAATGTATGTGTACATTTAGTGACTGTACACAACCTGAGTTTTCTGTGAATATCTTGAGAATCGTAGGGCCTAGGATGACCAATTTTTTGCGTATGTTTGCCTCCAGGGGTCATTCCATTCCATATGCACACATGTGCATAAACAGATATTCACACACACACATACATTCACAGTAATCATATGTATGACACATACACACACAGTAGACATATGTACGCATGCATGCACATGCACACACACAGGCGCACACACACACACACACACACACACACATACGTACACGCACACATGCACACAATTCAAGAATTTCTCAGAATTTTGAACAGGCAAGATGGGGGCGGGGTTGTACAAAATGTATTTTACATGTGAAATCTATGAACTAATCATGTTTTGGTACTTGTTGTCTAGCAGATACCAGTGATAATTGAGTGTGCATAATTCAGTGAGACAGTTAGAATCATATATGCCTTTCAGTGTGACTTATTTTTGTAGAAAAAATGTGCTGGACTGGGCGGCGGTCATATTTTGTACTGCTCTGCGGTACATCTAGTTTTGCTGATTGTTGTAGCCATTTACAGTAAGTCAAACAAACCACCTGCCAAAAAGTACAGACTACAGCACAGGTGTCAACATAGCCAGTGGAATAGAACCCAGGTGAGATTACCATTGCTGTGTGTTTGGATGTGTGTGTGTGTGTGTGTGTGTGTGTGTGTGTGTGTGTGGGTGGTATTGTGCATTACTGGGCAAGCTGAAAGAGCAGAGGTGTGATTATGGACAGCATTGATGTGGTGCTGCAATCATGACAGAGTTGCGCCATCATTTCATGTTGAATGTTGCACAGACACTTAGAGGCCTGAGCAAAAAACAAACTCTAGTGATGTCTCCAAGACCAGAGCACACATAAGAATAACTAGATGTACCGCATAGCGGTACAAAATATGACCGCCGCTCAGTCCTGTACATCCGTTCCGCGAAAATAAATCACACTTCAATTTGTCTCCATATTTTACTCCATCCCCCACTCTTGAAACTTGTGTGTATGCTTGTTTGGCATGCCTGAGTGTGTGTGTGCGGCTGCACAGAAAGTAGCCTACTGGTGCTGAAAAGGTGAATAGATTGTAGAATAGCCAAAGAAGATGTAGCATTGTTATAAAACCTTTAAAATCTCTAAACAATCACAAGTAGGGCAGTTCATCACAGTTCATCCATTGCAACTGGATTGATGAAAGGTCACTTACACCTGTAGGCTACATTGTATTTGGGAAAAGCAAAAGGTATCAGCATCATTTTATTTATTTATTTATTTATAAATAAACAAAAACATCTCTGTCAGTTCCATGCCGTTTTCAACAGCTATCAAAAACAAAGGTCATTTTTGGATGGATGGATTTTTTGTGAATGTTTCTTCTTCTAGGCTACATAAGATTTTAGTCATCCTTAGTTCATGTAATACTTTATTGTCAATGCACAAATTAAGTAACAGTAGTCTGAAACGTTATTGTTAATGCACAAATTAAGTAACAGTAGTCTGAAACGAAATGCTGTTTTACATCTAACCAGTGGTGCAAATAACTGACATGTCCAAATTGATGAAATGACATGTCCTTGATGAAATGCGTCGCTAGACTGTTCATACACATTTTAACGGGCCAAAGTTGAAGAGCTGTTGTCCGTTATTGTTCGTGCAAATATAGGCTGATTCATGTTCCCTTGCATTGTGTAACTGAGCTCCATGGCTGGCTTTCACCAGACCAAGCTCAATCTTTTAAAAAATCAAAAAACAAATAGCGGGAAGATCAGGCTGGGTTCACCCAGTCTAGTCCATAGGCACCCGATATTGTTTAATTCTCCGATTGAGATATCCACGCTCTGGCTATTCTAAATGCAAAAATGCATCAGGGAGTTATGACAAAACTGTAACTAACAAACTAGATCCTAATAGAAAGCTGTTAGCTTCCCTAAGCTACAGGTAGGCTTATAAGGTAGGCCTATTTACAACATAAATTGTCAATAGGCTAGGCTATGCTGGCGACACAAATAAAATCTTCTTTGGAAACCAATGGCTTAGGCTACGCCTTACAGTATCAAGCGGACTTAAACTGCCATATCGTGGCGAAAAGTTGAGAACTGGGACGAATGAAACACTTCTTAATTAAATGTAACAAAGACATCGTAAAACACTGAAAGTTAATATTTTGTCTCTAGCAACCTACATCTATCCTCTGTCAAATACAGTTGCATCTACAGCTCTGAACAAAACCGTTCAAGAGTTATTTAAGGAGAAGTCGAACGTGCGTTTTGTTTCATTCGTCCCTCCTGGCTGGGACGAATGGGACGAATGAAACATACAGATTAAATTATGTAAACTTCCCACAATTTCAATATTTGACAACATATCATGAATAGTATTTCAAGTAGGTGTTATTTTAGATAGATTGCTGCTGGGCTAGGCCTTATATGTCTTGGTTCATGTCTGTTAACAAACTTATTGACGTCACGGTAAAGCGCTTATCTCGCGGTTATGGAAATAGCATGCATTATGCCATTAATATAGCTAGAATAATGCATGTTTCGAATTATATAATGTTTCTATAGTACAAAATGTTATTTCACTTTGTTTTTACGTGGTTAAAACCACCACACATCCAAATAAGTGCCCTTCATGACCGACTACATAGGTTAACATGGCAAAACTCGACCCCCTACCTGATAGCCCCAAATATATTTGCATCTTTCTAAAACTGCTTTTCCATGTCTCACCTGCATAAAATATAGTATAAACACAGATATGTGTGCATTGACTTAGAATAAATGGGGTTTACTGCCTGGTCGGGACAAATGAAACAGGTGTTTCAATCGTCCCGCCATAGACATCTAGCATTATAGGCTGTTTTGCATCTATTACAAACAAACATGCAATGTGAACGTCTGGGATTGGGGAGAGCACTAAATGCTCTACTGAATAAGCATGAAGTCAAACCTTTAAATGAAAAACACTCTTTAATAATTAAAAAAAAATAAACCGCTAATGAAGTAAACTTGTGACCATCAAAAATCGTTTATCGCCTGTAACTCCGTGATACCAGGACGTAACAGGAAGGCATTTGGCTGAGCAACGGAGGATAATATGCTCTATGTTTTGTCCAAATGATGACTGTCTATCATCGTTGCACTCGGAGAAAACCGGAATGTTTCATTCGTCCGCTGTTTCAATCGTCCCGGTTGTACCCTAATAAAATTCACGCAGCTCCATGAGTCAAGGAAAGCGCGAATGAAGTAGCCACTTCTAAATGGGACCCACTACACAGTAGCTTAAGGTGTGATGCTAAAGCAGCCATGAAATGAAGGTGTTTGGATACTTCACACACACGTGCTTTTTAATTTCACAGACTTAACAGTGGTCCCCAAACTACGGCCCGCCACCTCATTTTAGGTGGCCCCCAAAACATGTCCGTGGTATATAGGATCCGGCCCGCAGGGAGTACGACATCGTCAAACTATAACCTCCGTAATTTCCACCATTCATTCTCTATAGCGGGTCTTAACAGTAAACATGTAATACTCTTTTTGTCCACTGGTGGTTGTTTTGGCGCTGTTTCACGTTTGCCATCGAAAAAATGTAGGCCTACCTGCAAACAATGTAAGAGGCCTCTGCTGACTGCATCCGTGCTCAAAGTATTCTAAAAAAATATCAATTAATTGTTAATAACTAACTTACTTCTATTCAATTCATAATTCTGGAACTTTCTGGTGTAATTATTTATATTTTTTATTCACTCGTTCAAATGTTGATACAGAGTTCACAAAGTTGAAAGTCAAATCAGGTGAGTGAAAGTTAGAATGGTGGTCATTTCAGATGTTTCTGCCACCACCATAAAACTCATAGTTTGAGAACTTTAAATTATTTGTAGGATATTGCTTGTTCACAACTTGAGCTGTGTATGCAAAGTTCAGAGTTCAAAATATACTTTTGGGACTCCCTGCTTATAGTTTTGAGAATGCTATTATTAGTATTAATTCATTTGAGCTACATTTTACACTGATATGGCATGATGGCAATATAAACACAGATAACAATGGTATTAAATTGCAATAGCCTATAGATTAAATGTAATGGAATAATCAACTAAGGTAGACTGCCTTTGTTCACAGCGCTAAGCTATTTATGGTTACTGATATACTCCGAGTCTCTGGCCCTCTCTTAGAGCCAGGCATAGTGAGCTGGCCCTCGGAAGAAAAAGTTTGGGGACCACTGGACTACAACTACCAAGCTGGAATCAAAGCACATCGATTCCCCTCTCACACCCTGCACGCACTTAAAACAAAATAAACAGGCGTCTCAGTCTCACGCATGTAGGCAAAACTGTATCAGACCGGTGTAACGTTGGTAAATCTTCCATTGCACAGAATGATTTTTGTAGCACGTGCAACAAATGACAGTCGAAAGATACAATTACAGTGCTGCTATCAATTTGCTTGGTATAACCGCATTTATAGTTTTCTACAAATGCAATCAATCAAATTGGCCTCCATCACTCAACCAACGCTAACGGTAACATTACCTAGGTCCTTATTGATATTATAAGATTAACGTACCTGCAGTAAAAACCAAGCATGTCCGATAAACATCCTCAGATTTATTTCGGCTTCAAGAAGAAATGGGAATTACATTTTATGTGAACATTGTCCTATCCTTATTAGACGTTATCTGTGGTAAACAGTCCTTGTATGAAGGTCCATTGTTTTTCCAACCCACTTTTAAAGGAGAATTCCGGTGTGATTTTGACCTAAAGTGTTTTGAAACATGATACCGAGTGTGAACGTATGTCTCATAGCCCATCTCGGCTTGTCCCCTGCACTCCGAAATCTGGCGCTAGTTAGCCGATGCTACCAACAAGGCGGTCAATGGTTGTGCCTCGGCATCGGCATAGCCATGCAAATAAATCACTGTTTTACACCATTTACGAGGCTCAATGTATCTCCACACTTCATTGGTAGACTTCCAAGGGCCCTGAGATTTAAAACGAGACATTGAGAACTTTGAAAAAGCACTGGTAGTTTACTTACAAGACGATTTATACAGACAGTATCTTCTCGAAGTTTAGCGTTTGCAGCCATCTTGAATTTAGTCACGATAAGTCGAGCGACGAGTAAGAATGAACAGGTATGATAAGGGATCAGATTCCAAAAATAATTCTGTGGAAATGCATGGATTACAGTTTCTTCCAGTAGCAGCAACTGGAATCCATGCATTTCCACGGAATTATTTTCCGTGGGGTCGCCAATTATTTTCTGTATTCAGTCTGAAATTATTATTAGGTGAAACAAAGGAAAATAATATTGCCCTTTTCTGCCTTTTTCTTATTTACACGCAGTTAAGAGAAGAGAGAGGGTTTTTTTCGTCTTTCAACGAGATCTGGTTCAGCCTATGGGCTACTGGTCCGCTGATAGAAACAATGTAACTATCTGCTCCCACTATGCAAACTCAACTTGTTCCCGCTATTTTAAGTAAAACAAAACAAAAGACATAGGTAGCCTACTAGCCAAAATGGACAGGTGGCTGCTTAAAAAATTGAACAAAAGCTCGGAAGTGCCATCTACCAGTGCGTCTACTCCTCCGTGATCCTCAGATGGGACAAGTCTAACGGCCGGTGAGAATAAAAAAGAACAAACGGCGCGTCGGCTTTATCAGAAAGAATTTCTGAAATATGCATTCACTTGCCAAGTTAAAGATAACCTCAACCACCCACAATGTGTGATTTGCGTCGATGTTCTGGCGAATGAGATCTTAAAAACTGTCAAAATGAAACGACATCTCAAAATACAGATGTCGGCTCAGCACCGTGGAGGAAAATCTCCGTGTCGCCGTATGCAGCATTCCTCCTAGAATTAACTTGCTATGTTCAGCATGCCCACCCTTCCCATTGAAATTGTTAAAGATAGTAAACCAGAAAAGGGAAATAAAAAAAATATTGTTATTGTTATCGCCATAAATATAATTAATGTAACGTTGTAGGCCTAATGCTGTGTGTCAGGGCCGTAGTCACCATAGACATTGAGGGGGACGTGTCCCCCCCAATATTCAAATATGACCAAAATGTCCCCCCCAATATACGTACATAGAAAAAGAAAGAAAGAATAAAGCGCTATACTAGGCCTACAGGAAACCAACATGCATCAGAAATGTAATCAAACGTAACTAACGCACAAATTAGTGACCTATGGTTCCAGAGTAGGGGAGACCGGGGCTGATTGGAACACTTTTCACTCTCGGTTATATTTCTCCGTCTTACAATGCGTTGAAATGATCAAATTGTGATTAACTGAAAGCTTGGGATCTCAGCTACAAAATGTATACATTCAATGTCAACAAATGATCCCTTGTTTTGAGTTATATATGATTAAAGTGGTGTTGTGCACGTGTTCCAACCTGCCCCATGCACGGGGTTGGTTGGCACATGTAGTCGGGGTTGGTTGGAACACCTATGTTATAGTCCTTTGCAGTACTCCTTTTGCTTTTGTTTGAAGTGCTCATCTATATCACTACCTGTAGGGCTTTGCTGATTTCTTTTCTGTGTGTTTTTCTTCAGTAGGGCCCACCGTCAAGACCAATTTGGTCCCTACCGATTTTTTTTTACTTAAAATGTTTAAAAATGTCTGAAATGCTTCCAAATGTAAAACTATGTTCAGTAATTACAATAACAATGTTAAAATAAAGATTGATGATGTTTTTATGTGTAAAATACAAAGTTTATAGATTTGTCACAAAATAGCCATAGAGAATGTATGTGCCAACCAACCCGTGTGCCAACCTGCCCCGCCCACATTAGGTCAAACTTTTTTGCATCAATGCTGTTAGCCTGCTAATATCGGTCACCTCTGGTTTTTAAACTTCATTTTAAATTATAGATGAGTCCCCTAGCAATCAATTATAATGAATATTTTTTATATATCCCTAACTATTACCCTTCTAGGATGTATTTAGTGGGAGGTGCATATTCTAAGTTTTGACACTACAAAATAAAAAAGTTGTTCTCACCTAAAGGGTTAATGACCTGGAGACCAGTTACATACGTGAGTTTACTCTACTCAATAAGGCCGTCAGTTTAGTGTTGGAATTTTGTTGCAGCTCCCTCTAGTAGCCTGGATATTAACAGTGTCTCAACCTGCCCTTGTTCCAACCAGCCCCGGTCTCCCCTACCCTACATCCCTGAGTGGTTTGTCCTGGTGATTTTCCGTTTTTCGTTAGTGGCGTGCGCTATCAAAAGCTTCCATTTACTGCACCCTACTGCGGTGAGGTAGGGCTGTCAACAATATCGCAAAAGCTACCGGTACAATTTTCACAAAACTTATTGGAAAGGTGTAGCACAGGCTAAGGAAATCCCATACATGTTTGGAGCCGATCAGACTGAAAGGGAACATGTTCCATATTGTAGCCTATTCTTGTAATGATAGCGAAAGTGAAACGTTTTATTTTAAATGATGAATTTGTGCAATCCTGTGTCATTTCTTTCACGTCTTTCAACATAAATAATGCATTCATATGCTAGTAGTAATGCCAGAAATTACCGTTTATAGGCCTCTTAGAAAATGATTGTTGCATCTTGCATATTATTGAGATGCGCACTCAATCGCGCATCCATGCAGGCCAAACGTGATCAAATGTGGCGACAGCACACAAGTTGGAAAAAACGTTTACAATGTGATGATAGCCTACAGTTAATGTGAATCGCGGACAATAACCAAAGAAAGGAATTTGGACCTCCATTCACCAATTAAAGGCTGTAGTAGGCCTAGTGTTTCTACATGTTGGCACAAAACGTAATTTCTGTCAGAAGCCAGTCTATAATGCATACAGGGGTAACATGAAGTGAGTCAGACAGAAGAGGGGCCTGTCTTAGTAGCCTATTCCTGAATCCTGTCCCTTTCAAACTGTTAAAATTGTGTGATTAGCCGCCAGCATAATAAAATCTAAATTAAAAGACAAAATCTTATTAGGCCAAACCTATGAGTCTTAGCCTTAGTTTAATCTTCAGGTGTAAGTAATAAGTCAAAGAACCACATTCTGTGTAATATAGAGGTTATCATAAGATACTCTAGTTTGTAATTTCTTTTAAAGTATACATTTTGAACACAAATGGAGTCACGGGTCCAGGGATGGATTACTGAATGGGCTTACTGGGCCCAAGAGCTCAGGGGGCCCTGAAGCCCAAGCCTCTGTGTGAAGTTGCTTCTTCTCCACCCTTCTCTTTTCACAAAACTCACCAGAAGTCATCTGGTGGGTCATTTTTTTAAAAATAAAAAAATCTTCCGTGGGAGAATGCCTCAGGACCCCTCTATCTGAAGGGGGGGCGGGGGGCATCTGTGCCCAGGGTTTCATAATCCATCCATCCCATGCCTATGTCCATCAAAAGTTTGGAATACCCTAATTGACTGACCTAACTAACGACTTGTTTGTGATTTTTAATAATATTTTTGCATGGTAGGAAATGTATTGAAATTCTGTTTGGGGGTCCCTCAGACCCCACCACAGATTTGGTCCCCCCCAATGTTGACATCATGACTACGGCCTTGCTGTGTGTGTGCGTGCTTGTGTGTGCGCGCGCTACGCACATAGCGCTCTGATCTGATATGGCGGCAGCCTACACTTGTTTAATCGTGATTGTTTGGTTTTCTCGGTTCTTGTTCACATGGAGTAAATAAAACAAATGACTTTGCTTTCTAGTTTTTGCTTGATTTAGTTGTTAACGTTTGAGGGGGGTATTTGAGTAAGGACTTAGAATGGGTTTGGGGAAAGTGGGGTCGCCAGACCTCGCCATACTTTTTTGTGGGGTCGCCAGACAAAAAGTTTAAGAACCACTGATCTAGTGGACAAACGACTACTTATCGCCAATACTGGAAATGCAGCCATAATGATGATGATGAATATTTATTTATTTATTTTGGCTTTCTTTTAATCCTACTGAATTTGTAATTATGTATTGGCCGTTCTAATACCGATAGTATGTGGGTGCCTGTGTGTGTGTGCATGTGTATATGTATATGTGTGCACCGCCATCTACAGGCCAATGAGTGTACAGTCACTAAATGTACACATAACCTAATTTTTTTAGGACCCCCCCATGGATGAAATTCTATGAGAATGAGAGAGAATGCCAGGTCAATCATACACATAAAATTTGGTGCAGTTCTGAACATCTTAACTGAAGATAGGGGCAATTAAAGCAGAATAATATTGCATTTTCATTTTTTACCGGGGGGGGGTGCAAATCACAAATGAGTTATTATGGGCCAGGTTGATGTGGGCCCTTGAGACCAACATACCATAAAAGATTCTTCACCCTCAGTGCCACGGTTCAGGTAGTTATTTAGGAAAAACTGTTTTTTTTTGCGGTTCGGGGGGCCCAGCACGGGGAGGGAGTGGCCCCCGGGGACGAAACAAAATTTTTCCGTAAAAGTCTAGTGGGGCTACATACCCACCAAATTTCCGGTGGTTCGGTGTCCCGGGTATCGTTGACCAAAAATTCAGGAAGTAGATAACGGGAAAAAAAAAAAAAAAACTTTGACAATCCCTATATGACCGCTTCGCTAGCGGCGGTCATAATAACATTTTGTATAGAAACCAGGGCTTTGAACCGGTTCAAGGAACGAAAACGAAAACCGGGAAGTTTTTGTATTTTACAGGGAACAGAAACGAAACCGGAAACGTTATTATTTTTTATGTTCTGGAACAGGAACACTTATTTAAAATAATGGTAACCGGTTAATACCGGTTTTATTTCGTTCCTCAAAGTTTTCGTTGCCTAATTAACTAAAAAAAAAAAGTAATTATTTTCCTGCGCACGTTACCATGACGGCTGAGGTTCACTTCCTGTGTGACATCACATCAGACATTCGCTGACTGAATGGAGAGAGAGCGATGGATTACAAAGTCTCCACTCCACATCTTAAATAAGAGGTGAATTACGATCCATCGTTAATTAAAACGCTCATTCCAAACACAATGGACTAGCGAACATTAGGCCCAGGCGCGCCTGCAGGTGTACGTCCGTACGCACTGTGCGTACCATCAAGCTAAGTTACTCAACAACAGAACATTTCCCTTGTGTGCGTGTATTCACACCAAATTGGCCTACCATACCTTCCCAAATATGCACAGTATTAGCTGCATGCCATTGGGCTATTTACCATCTATTACGTAAAGTTAGTTAACACGTTATCAAAATTAACGTGCACGCATTTTGTTTGAGCAGGAGAGAGAATACGCACGCAGACACGCAATAGGCTACTTGTTGTTTTCTTTTACTCGGCTATCTATATATGGTTATCAGCACACAATGTTGAGCTAATTCACTAACTCAATACTCATCATGGATATCACAAGTTTAAACAACGAAAACAGAAAGGATTGGAGGCAGCAAAGCTAGGAGTTATTCCAGATGGGCAAGGTAGGCAGTGTGCTTGTCAGAACGTTAGACTGCGCTAAAGCCAGACGTCACGTTACGCTAGAACAAAACTAAAGGTAACTTTAGCCTGTATACGGCTGTATCAAGTTGTCCAAATGAATAGGTCATTGTAGACATTGTCGTTGTATTATTGCATGTGGATGTTGTTATGCTATGTAGGCTACTTTTTTGCTGACCAATGCACGGACCTAAAACGGACATATTGTTCACGAGTGATTTTTTTTTTGCGGGGGGGGGGGGGGGTGGGTGATGGGTGTGTGTACCATAGCATTAATTCCTGCAGGCGCCCCTGATTAGGCCTACTGACGACAGTTGCAATTTGTTGTTGCCCGAGTGACATAATGATGTGTCTTAATAATGTTGTTACGTTTGTGTGGAAATTTTCTCTTTTAACAATAAACTACACATTTGAAATAATTGTAGGCCTATTTAATTATTATTATTATTAATAATATAATTATTATTATGTAATAATGGTTGTAATATTATTACATTTGGTTTAAGCTGGATGAGAAAGATGTGACATAATTATATAGCATTAAACAGCTGACAGGAACGAAATTAACCGTTCAGGGAACAGTATTTTTTTGTTCTAACCGGTTCGGGAACGTCAATTTATTGGTGGAACTCATAACCGTTATAATAACCAATATATATATTCCAAAAATAATTCTGTGGAAATGCATGGATTACAGTTTCTTCCAGTAGCAGCAACTGGAATCCATACATTTCCACGGAATTATTTTTGGAATCTGATCCCTTATCATACCTGTTCATTCTTACTCGTCGCTCGACTTATCGTGACTAAATTCAAGATGGCTGCAAACGCTAAACTTCGAGAAGATACTGTCTGTATAAATCGTCTTGTAAGTAAACTACCAGTGCTTTCTCAAAGTTCTCAATGTCTCGTTTTAAATGTCAGGGCCCTTGGAAGTCTACCAATGAAGTGTGGAGATACATTGAGCCTCGTAAATGGTGTAAAACAGTGATTTATTTGCATGGCTATGCCGATGCCGAGGCACCACCATTGACCGCCTTGTTGGTAGCATCGGCTAACTAGCGCCAGATTTCGGAGTGCAGGGGACAAGCCGAGATGGGCTATGAGACATACGTTCACACTCGGTATCATGTTTCAAAACACTTTAGGTCAAAATCACACCGGAATTCTCCTTTAACAGAGACGCAATCTATCTGAATATCTGCAATCTAGCAATCTATCTGAAACTAGATGTACCGCAGAGCGGTACAAAATATGACCGCCGCCCAGTCCAGCACATTTTTTCCACCAAAATAAATTACGCTGAAAGGCCTATATGATTCTAACTGTCTCACTAAATTGCATTATCCACACTCAATTCTCACTGGTATCTGCTAGACAACAAGTACCAAAACATGATTAGTTCATAGATTTCACATGTAAAATTCATTTTATACAACCCTACCCGCATCTTGCCTGTTCATAATTCTGAGAAATTCTTGAATTGTGTGCGTGTACACGTTTATCTTTGTGTGTGTGTGTGTGTGCGTGCTTGTGTGTTTGCATGCATGTGTGTTTGTGCATGTGCATGCATGCGTACATATGTCTACTGTGGGAGTATGTGTCATACGTATGATTACTGTGAATGTATGTGTGTGTGTGTATCTGTTTATGCACATGTGTGCACATGGAATGGGTTAACATGACCCCTGGAGGCAAACAAAAAATTGGTCATCCTAGGGCATACGGTTCTTAAGATATTCACAGAAAACTGTGTCTGCCCTACCCTCCTTTCGGGGGGTGCAGTCCAGCGGGGGGGCTACAGATCAAAACGAAAAACGATGGTTCCATGCTATCCATATGGGGTTACATGCCCACCAAGTTTCGTCTACCCCGGTCTTTCAGTGTCCCGGGAATCCTTGACGGAAATTTGGACATGCGAAAAAGAAAAAGAAAAGAAAAAAAAAAAATCTGACTAAACCTATATGACCGCCGCTTCGCTATTTGAAGCCCATTTTTCTTTTATGTAACATATTGTGTATTAGTGTAGGCTACATAGCTTAAACTGTGTAGGCTATGTTTAAACAGTAGGGCCTATTGCGAGTTTAATGTCAGCATGTCGACTTTAAAGTCGACACGTCGAGATTAAAGTCGACATTACATTTCAACTTTATTCTCGAAATGTCGAGTTTAATCTCGCCATGGCAAAAATATTTTTTTTTCTTCATGTGTGGCCCTAATACTCCGTCGTAAGATTGTAATGCCAGATGACGTCTTTTTTCCCCGACGTCCAGTATTGACATCCACGGGACCTCTGTATAACGTCCATAATAGGTTAGTCCAAATGGGGTCATGGTTAGACGTCAAAATAGCGGACCTAGTTTGCACGTCCTGCAGTCTTCCTGAATTGGTCTTGGACCGACTGACGCAATAAAGACATGATCTGTATGTCCATCAGACGTCTAATGACGTCTAATGTTTAGTGTGTTAAATCCGGTCTATGTATGTCTGCTTTAGTTGACAGCACGGTCACTAGATTTTAATCAGTCAGGTTGAAGAACTGGTGTCCGTTAATGTTCGTGCAAATAGGCTGATTCATGTCCCTTGCAGTTTGCAACTGCGAGGTCCATGGCAGGCACCCCACAGAACTGTTTCATTTTGCGAGTGAGATGTCCACGCTCTGGCACCCCGTCTGCAACACGTTCACCCCCCAGTTTCATGAGCTATTCTAAATGCAAAAATGAACAGAGGGAGTTATGACAAAACCGTGACTGTGGTAGTTAACAAACTACATCCTAATAGAAAACGATTAGCTTTTGTCGTGGAAAATGTCCACTTCTGAATCCAATTTGCCAATTAACAATTACCACTTGACTATTTAGTAATTTAGCACTCTGGAACAAGGCGTCCGAAGGAAACAATGTAGACAGAAGACTTTCTGAAGACTGTTGATCTTTATTCTCCATATTGCAATGATAGTACAGCCTAACCAAAGTCCAGACCAACCGTCAAAGCAATAGGGAGGAGATGTCATCAGCTGGGGCCCCCGACGAAATCTGCCTACAGAGGGCTATACACTATATTTTATACCCCTTGGCCCTCGAGAAGTGTCACCCTCTCACGCCATCCCCAAAAACACCTTTCACCAATCAGCATTAAGCAGGGTCGCTTACATTGGTGGAAGCCATCTTCCCATCATGCATAAAACTATATGCAAACCTGTCTAATGCATAGGAAACATATGTAAAATAGAGGTTTTCTGCTTCTTTCCAGTTTGGGGAAATAGGGCCTTCTTATCTGATTCTCTTCCTAGCTGGACAGGCCCTAAATCATAAGACACAGCAGCCTCCTACTCCCTGTCCTGTCCGGTGCTCACCAGCTGGATAACACCTCCCTTCCCTTGACCATGTAAGGAGGAGATGCTCTCATCCTGGTACCCCCAGTACTTTTCCACTCACCTCACTCCTCTGATAGTTGGTCTGGCCTACACAAGATACAATGACCTCACCCTGCTCACAGCACATGCAGTGACATAAAAACTTATGACACTCATGACTACATTCTTCTAAAACATGAAAACCCATACAATATTATAAACCCTTATGAAACCCATGATTACATCCCTTTAAATCATGAAAATCCACCATACTTTCCTGGTTAAATGTATCAGTTAGGCCTATTACACAACATAAATTGTGCTGGCGACCCCTCCTGCGGCCCACTCGTGGGTCGCGACCCAGTCTTTGGGAACCAATGCTGTAGTGTGTGAGGTCGGCATGCTAACCATTAGCCTAGGAGGCGAGCGACCTTATCCAGTGCTAGTGTTATTATAGCTTTTAGTTACTTTACGCTATCCTGTTTTCTCATAGTCATGGAAGATGCCAGTAAAGGTGGGACCTATGTTGGAGTTGAACCCATGGGTCTCCTTTGGAGCTTGCGACCCGTTCCTGGTAGCAGACACGGACTCAGGTGGTGTAGCTATCAGCTACAATAACATTCAGGAGACAGTCTCCGATAAGGTCACACTGAACATGATCTTTGTGATGTTTTAGGTTACGAAAAAGAGACGTCCTGTCACCAATGGTGGTGAACATATCCGTGTATAAAGGTCACACAAACCAGGGGTTCTCTGAAAAGGACGCCTTGGCCACGGTTGTCACGGAGAGATGGTACCTGACGCCAGGTGTGCAGCGTGTGGACATCGGGGATCGAGGGGTTAAAGGCACACTTTTCATACCACCAGGTGCAATCCCCCAATCTGCCTTTCTCTCACACATCTACACACTCACTCAAAAAATATGACGGTTGTAAGGTGATTTTGCAAACCATGCTTGTTCATGTAATTGTACTCAAAACTCAAAACTCAAAACTCAAAACTTTTGCCTGAGGAAGACCCAGCCGGTTCGAAACGTTGCAGCACTTAATAAATGTATCGGAGTTTTAGCAGAGTGTGGGCATTTCATTCCTTTTGTGTTCATGTAATTGTGACATATTCAAATACAAACTAAATATGTCACAATTTTGTATGCAAAACTGGGGAAAAGATGACCTGTTGCAACCATAGGGCACTGCAGATTTGAGAGTTCAGACTGCTAGAGTCTTTCTGTTGGTTTGGTATAGCATGGTTTTACATGTATGCTTCATATTTGTGTATGCTTTGTGTGTGTGTGTGTGTGTGTGCAGGCCCAGGGCCCTTCCCTGCAGTGCTGGACATGTGGGGAGCGGTTGGGGGTCTGGTGGAGTACCGGGCGGCCCTCCTGGCCTCTCATGGCTTTGTTGCCTTGGCGCTGGAATACCTTGGTGCAGACAAAGAGCGGACATCTGATGTTGAGACTGGATACTTTAAGGTGTGTGTGAGTGAGTGAGTAAGTGAATGAGTGTCTGTCTGGTGTCAAGTTGACCTGGACAAAATTCATCTGTATTTTGTAATTTTGTCAAATTAAGCTGTCATTTTGTAAATGTTTCTCAGAAATATAGTAGGTTAGCCTTTTCTTTACCTACAGGTCCAAACTGTAGTTGGTTCATTGATTCCCCAGGACTAAAGTTAATGCCCTTCACTTCAGTTTGGGGATTGCAGCTCTTTTCAGTGACCAAAAGTTTAAACTAACTCTGCTTCACTACCTCTGCTTTGGTCGCAAGCCTCCCTCTTCCGACTTCTAACTATTAATGCGTTTTCTACTCCCTTCTCTACTTTTCTACTTTACTTCTCCCCCGCTCGATCAATCACTCTCTACACACTTTAGTTGATCTTAAAGGAACCACAACACTTTATAAGTGTAATTGCTGCTGTACCATGGAGGACAGGCATTCGATTCGTCATTGGTGATAGGCTTATATTATGTAAAATGGCTGCAATTAAAATGGGAGATATCGTAGGGCTTATTGTATTATTTTCCAAAGTAAATTTGCAAGAAATTAGGTATAAAAACAGGGTCAATTTCATCTTGAAACAATTGTCAAAATTGTCTTCAGAACCATAGTTTTGATGTGTCGTTACACCAGTACTATGCCTACATTCTGCTAGACTTGCGTGCTTGCATGTGTGCATGTGTGTGTGTGTGTTGCAGAGTCAGACGGCGTATAAGCTCCTTCAGACCCATCCTCAGGTGTGTGCAGATCGGGTAGCTGTGCTCGGTCTGTGCTTTGGAACCTCTGTCACACTCACACTAGCAGCGTACTCTAAAGTCGTACAGGTGAGTCGCACTGTCTTTCTTTCTGTCTGCTTGTCTGTCTTTTTGCCTAGTGGTATCACAGTTGTTCTGTAGAATGAAATTACTACAATAAATAAATGCAATAATTCAGTGTGATTTCAATGTAAAATGTGTGCTAAGATGAAGTTAAGATGTCATACAAGTCTGTTATATACAGGATAAATGTATAAATATTGTTTTATTATTTCAAACCTTCTATGCAGTGATGTTCATAAACATTTCACTGATATCTTGCTTGTCCACGTCTCTTTCAGCCCCGGTGTTGCGTATGCATCAGTGGTAGCCATGTTCACCCTGTCAACAAGCCCCTGATTGAGGTCTTCCAGGTCATGATGCAGTGAGTACTAGGTGGAGAGTGCACTATGTATGAGTGCACCAAGTAAAAATAGTTTGTATGAAACCTCTACACCGTCAAGACGTCACCTACTGGCCGAGCATATGTACTACAGCGTTTCTACTCAGGTTTTTGCATGTCCGTCTGTTTTAATTTCTGAAAACAACGTAATGTGGATGCAAAACTTCTTGAATACACAAAGGAAAAATATTGTTTCTAAAACCTTTGTTCTTGTGTGGATTAAGCTTTAGTAGCCACCGTAAAACGGATACATGGTAGGACTTTCTGAAGCTGGGCTTACACCTCTGTACACTGGGGCATGCTGCCTCTGGTTTGCTTCAGTATTTAAATGAACTGGAGCGGCATGATAAAGGTTCTCTCTGAACATGATTATTACAGGATGTCAAAGAAGGAATATAAGAATGTGTGTGTGTCCGTCCGCAGGAACATGACAAAGGCACGTATTGATGAGAATAATCATGTGGTCTGGAGAGATGTCATTCTACCCATTCCTACTGAGCCAGACCTTAAAGTGGATGTAAGTGTGTGTGTGTGTGTGTGTGTTTGAGGAACACTGCAGCCCACAGAGTAACAGTGACAACAGGTAGCCCACCAGAGTGGCCGTGACAGTGTTTTAGGGAGAAAGACACAGTTTGAGTACCTCCACCCCATACGCTTGATGGGCGTGTGTGAACATTGTCTTTGTGATGCTGTTTCTGTGTAGGTCAGCAAGATGACACTGTTGAGTCCGTGCCTATTTCTCATCACGGATATTCACAGGCAGCATAGTTTGCAGTGGCTGTGTGGATACATTTTGTAAACTTGCACTAAGTGTGTGTGTGTGTGTGTGTGCGCACAGGTGGGCCGCATTAAGTGTCCTATGCTGATTGTGATTGGTCAGGATGACCAGAACTGGGCCACGGTAGAGTCCACTGAAGACGTGAGTCGGGATATTCTCTCTATCTATCTATCTATCTATCTCTCATGAATTGTTCAAAAGGGAAAAATATTGTGTTATTTTAACCTTTTATTCAAATTCACATATATTTGGTGTGTGTGGACACAGATAGAGCAGATGATGGAGCGGGCGGGGAATCGCCACCTCCTGACGGTGTTGTCGTATCCAGACGCAGGTCACCTGATCGAGCCGCCTTACACACCTCACGTCCGCTTCAGCAATTTCATCACACAACACAACATGGAAAAGGGTATGTACACAACCATACACACACACCTTACTTTCGCTCCAGCAACTACATCACACTACACTGCAAGGAGAAAGGCACACACACACACACACCCTTCCTAACCTGTCTGTTGTGTTGCAGTGTTGATGCTGTGGGGGGGTCAGACGAAGCCTCATGCACACGCCCAGGAGGACTCATGGGAGAAGATCCTCCTTTTCCTCCAGAAACACCTTTACCAAGACTTACCACCAGCAGCCAAACTTTGATGATAACACACACACACACACACACGCGCGCGCTTGCTGCGCGTCGGTGTCCGGTTCGCCCTGTCGGGACTTATAGCTTCAGTACTCTCAAGATAACTTTATACGGCTCTGGGTATTCTGTAAGGGATAATGTGTAGAACGCCGGTCATTATTGGGAAAATAAGTCCTGACAGGGTGAACCGGACCCCAACGCACAGCAGAGGAGTCTTGTTCCGCCCTGAAGAGACTTATTTTCCCAATAATGATGGCGTTCTATAGCAAAAACGTATTGAGTCGTAGCTTTGCTACAATTGTAACAAAACCAGAACGCTGCCCTCAGAACGTTGGTTCGGTGTGTTTGTGTTGTAGTTCTTTCTAGGGGATATTGGTGTGGATACATACGTGGCGATAAATCTACAAATCCTGTGATAAATGCAATACCTGCTCGCAAAATAAGTCTGCGTCTCCTCAGAGTTTGTTAAAGTTCAGCTACGTGTGGAAAATGGTAAAGTGTACTTTCAACGAGACGTGGCTAGATCACAACGATTTCCGCTGTTGGTTACAAGCGGTACCCGGTTTAGAGGCACACTAATAGCTGCCCCCATAGCAAATTGTTCTTTGAATAAGTAAAAGAATTTGATTCTCATTTGAGTTATGCAGATGCTTGTTCCCTAACACCCACAATATTTACCAAATTCACAGCACTGGTAATGACATGAGTCTGTTAAAGAGGCACACTAATATCACCTGGCTGCACTAGCTGATATACAGTGGTACTGTGGTAGCAGTAGTTACAGTCCATTTCAGTGAGTTCATGGCACAATAGAAAGGTCTATTTACCTACAGTATATTCTTATAAAAAAAATGTTCAATACTTTTTACATGGTAGCAACTAGATTAAGGTCGTTTCACGTAAAGTCCGGATTGTTGGACAAAATGTTTGCACTAAATCAGGTAATTAAATGCATGTGCTCATATTGGTCTTTACATACTAAGGAGAACATTTGTGCAATCTCAAATGTTGTCCTTGGTGTGTAAAGACTAATAAGAACACATCTATTTAATTGCCTGCGTGATTTTGTGCAAATGGCCTATATCGTCTGAAAATTCAGACTTTGTGTGAAAGAAAGGCCTCTGCACAGGCACTCCGCAACTTTCGATTACGTTAGATTCCATTGTATTAGTCTGGTAGGAAGGAGGGGGTCACCTGCACCCGAAAGATATATTTTTTTAACCTAGTTTTTTGTTATCTTTAAGGTGTCTAGAAAAGGAATTTTGATGTTCCCCACGCAAATTATTGTCCCATATGTGTTTTTTTGTATCATCTTTTGTGTCCGTGCTTGATTTTCGGCTGTAAAAAATGAAAACTTTAAATCTACATAGAATCTGAACAATACATCCTACAGACACAATCCACCCCAATTTATCTTCGTCTTTCCATGCGGAATTGCTACATATGAGGATTGTCATGGTTAGATGATGTATGGTGGTATTAAAACTCAAATAAACACCAAAAAATGTAAAAAATCGTGACATTGGATCACTGGAACTCCTCCCCTATGGACCCTGTTGATATATGTTTTCTAACTTTTGTATTTTTACAGTCTTTAAGATGTCTAATAAGCAAATGTTGATGATCCCTACTTGAAATATTGTCAAATGTTGGTCCAAATGAACATCTCCCATAGTAAGGAGTTACTATTCAAACCGTTATATTGGTATTATATTTATTGAAACAAAACAGAAAAACACTCATATAGTCAAATATGTGGATATATAGGGTATAACAAATCCCCGTTAGAATAAACTGAATTAGAAAAGAGTGATTCTAATGAAAGGTCAAAAGGTCAAGGGCAATGATGTCTATACTGTACATAATACGACAGGTCTTCATAATCAATCTCTTGCTCCTTGTCTTCTTCACCATCTCCATCCATCTCCTCGACTGTTTCCTCCAGCAAGCCAGTGAGTGAAGTGGGGAGGATAGGTCACAACACACTGGTTCCAGGGTACCCTCTTCAGTCTTTTCCCAGCCTTGACCAGGATCATGGGGCTTGGGACACCAGAATATCGGTGTGGCTGCTCTCTTGTAGATGGCCAGACGGTGGTTGTCACAGTTGATCTGTGGGACCAGGTTGTCTCTGCAGTGCAGGAGCTGGGGCAGATCCACCTTGGATCTGGTGGTAAGCGTCTCATCCAATCTGGTGGTAAGCGTCTCATCCTCTCTAATAATTTTTTTTCACTATGATGCTGCGCATGTTGTTCACAGATTTTTCACGGGCCTGGCCATACATTACACAATCTAAATGCCTCGATGTCCTCCACCACATCTGGCTCCACAGACCACTGATCACCAAGTTTTCTGAGGACATAAATAATTATAGTATTACAAAGTCACAATGTATCAATATCTATGTTCAGCATTAATTGCCATTACATGCTACAGAATATCTGACTAAAACTATTTAATTTAAGGCTGCAGGGTACTTTGGATTACTCTGTAGCTTGTAGCTTTTTCAGAGGTCCAATGTTTCCCTTTGCCTCTAAAGGCACTTGTAACGTCTTCCCCTATGAAGACGTACAGGCCGAGTATTGTTGTGCAGTAGTCTGCCCCCTAACATTCTGCCAGTTCGCTGACATTTAGGATCCGCCTGTGCTTTCTGGTCCCAATGTCGACGTAGATGGTCAGCGGGACGGATTAGGCGTGGTGTAGGAGGATGAAGAAAATGTCTGTGTTTGGAGTCCTCACCACAGTCACCTTGTGCCCCAGTTGAGCGGCATACAGCAGGTGCAGAACAATCTGGGTCTCAGTCTGTTCCTGGGTTGACTCCACCTGAGGTATCTCACATGTGGTCACCTGAAACAAGTTACTGAGTAAGGTGTGATGGTATATAGTAGGGGTGTAACGGTACACAGAAGTCACGGTTCGGTTCATACCTCGGTTCGGACATCACGGTTCGGTACGAGTTCGGTACAATGGAGGGAAAAGCAAAACAAAAATGCAGAAAGCATTTTTTTTTGTACATGTCTCAGGCTGTACCACCTAGTGTCATACAGTCTCTTCCCTGAGCTATCTGCAACAGCCTGAAGTGTGTAAGATGTAGGCTAAACAGTACAATAAGTGCCCAGACTCAATCTGTAACTTGTAAACAAAATAAGACAATCAGCTATAAAACTGAAAATAGGCCTACAGCATCTCTTATTTCTGAAAGTGCAAATTACATAGAAAATGATTTTTAAAAATCCACTTAAGCAAGACCTTCAACATCTGTGTTTAGTTGTATATGGAAGGGTCTACAATTTGCCTCAATATTTTTCATTGTGTGTAAAGTAATAATCTAGCCTACTAACTGTGAAAATATCACATTATTTTGCCTTTTTTTTAAAAACGAAATTGCTCCTTTCATTTCATAAACAGACTACAACTAGAAGTCACGTGACTTTGCCCTTTGACGTTAACTCACCGTAGCATGGTTTGTTTATTAGCCTGGTTAGCGTTGTCACTTTATTTTACTGTCTGCACTTACACTACCAGCTCCTCATGTGAGAAGTTACAAGTTACCCCAACATAAAGGTAATTACCACCCGATTTACATAGCTTTCTGTCATTACGAAATCATTTAATTTAAGCCATAGGTTTTGGCCCTATTTGTATGTGTATCCAAAGGCTGCTGAAGCGCACAGGAAGTTTCTTTCCCCTCGTTTCAGTGATTGGTAGCCTACATCATCTGGGTGATGGCTTCGAATATGTGTAGCATTTTTTCCACTCACATACCCAATGCTGAACAACGCCGACACACAATTTCATCTTATCCACCACTCTTTCGCCTGTACTAACGTTACTGTAACTGAAGTTCTCAAACTTGCGATCTTAAAGAGACCAGCGGATCCTCTAACTCTTGTAGGTCTAACCTTAGTGCTGCTAATGACTGACGGACTCGACCGACGACCTGACAAAAAAAAACATAGGCGCCAATCAGAGCTTCAGAGCTAAGGCGAGGCTACAGATTAGCGTTAGGTGTCGCTAAAGAACTCCCGTAACTCTCGCTACTTAACAGTAATTGCGCATGACATTAATTAATCCGCACACGAGTTTTATGTATTTTTATACCGTGTATTCTCCGTGTAAATTCATGCACCGAACCGTGACGCCCGTACCGTTTCGGTTCAATACGAATACATGAACCGTTACACCCCTAGTATATAGTAATACAACATTTGACCAGTTTCTCATGTATAACTGGGCTTGGCTAAATATTTCCCAAAAGTTTCTAATAAAGAAGAATAGTGAGAAAGACTGTTAAAATACTCACATTGCCACCCGATGACTCCAACTGATATGATTTGCCTTCAACGACTACCACTGCTGTTCCACATTTCTCCAGCCGTGATGCAGATGCTTTGCTGACCCACACCTCAAGTAGCAGTTTACAGAGTTTTGTCTTGTTCTCATCATTTGCAAGGAAGAGTTTGAAGTCACTCGGCTTCCTTGTTGCAGGACCACCTATGATGTACCGCTGGGACACGCCACAACACAATCGCTCCTGAGCTTTGACAGAATCATCATGGTAGGAGTGCTTCTTAGCCACCATATAGTCAAGGGACTGGAGACAAATTCCCTCGAATGTTGGTGGGAGGTTGAAGAGGTCAGAGAGAGACGTTGGTTGGGAGGATGAAAGAGTGCATTGCCATCCTGGATGTAGAAAGCATACTTCGGATAAGGCACATCTTCAGGAGCATCTTCCAATAAGTAGTGAAGCAACAAGGAAGCCGAGTGACTTCAAACTCTTCCTTGCAAATGATGAGAACAAGACAAAACTCTGTAAACTGCTACTTGAGGTGTGGGTCAGCAAAGCATCTGCATCACGGCTGGAGAAATGTGGAACAGCAGTGGTAGTCGTTGAAGGCAAATCATATCAGTTGGAGTCATCGGGTGGCAATGTGAGTATTTTAACAGTCTTTAACTTTCTCACTATTCTTCTTTATTAGAAACTTTTGGTAAATACTTAGCCAAGCCCAGTTATACATGAGAAACTGGTCAAATGTTGTAATACTATATACCATCACACCTTACTCAATAACTTGTTTCAGGTGACCACATGTGAGATACCTCAGGTGGAGTCAACCCAGGAACAGACTGAGACCCAGATTGTTCTGCACCTGCTGTATGCCGCTCAACTGGGGCACAAGGTGGCTGTGGTGAGGACTCCAAACACAGACATTTTCTTCATCCTCCTACACCACGCCTAATCCGTCCCGCTGACCATCTACGTCGACATTGGGACCAGAAAGCACAGGCGGATCCTAAATGTCAGCGAACTGGCAGAATGTTAGGGGGCAGACTACTGCACAACAATACTCGGCCTGTACGTCTTCACAGGGGAAGACGTTACAAGTGCCTTTAGAGGCAAAGGGAACGTTGGACCTCTGAAAAAGCTACAGAGTAATCCAAAGTACCATGCAGCCTTCAAGTGAATATTTTTAGTCAGATATTCTGTAGCATGTAATGACAATTAATGCTGAACATAGGTATTGATACATTGTGACTTTGTAATACTATAATTATTTATGTCCTCAGAAAACTTGGTGATCAGTGGTCTGTGGAGCCAGATGTGGTGGAGGACATCGGGGCATTTAGATTGTGTAATGTATGGCCAGGCCCGTGAAAAATCTGTGAACAACATTGCGCAGCATCATAGTGAAAAAAAATGATTAGATGAGACGCTTACCACCAGATTGGATGAGACGCTTACCACCAGATCCAAGGTGGATCTGCCCCAGCTCCTGCACTGCAGAGACAACCTGGTCCCACAGATCAACCGTGACAACCACCGTCTGGCCATCTACAAGAGAGCAGCCACACCGATATTCTGGTGTCCCAAGCCCCATGATCCTGGTCAAGGCTGGGAAAAGACTGAAGAGGGTACCCTGGAACCAGTGTGGTCTTGTGGACCTATCCTCCCCACTTCACTCACTGACATTCTGGAGGAAACAGTCGAGGAGATGGATGGAGACGGTGAAGAAGACAAGGAGCAAGAGATTGATTATGAAGACCTGTCGTATTATGTATAGACATCATTGCCCTTGACCTTTTGACCTTTGATCAGAATCACTCTTTTCTATTTCAGTTTATTCTAATGGGGATTTGTTACCCTATTCAGAGATTCAGAGAGATTTATTCATCACATACATAGTTATATTAGTATATAACAAGCAGTGAAATGTAAGTCTGGTTAGCTTCATGACTGTGTAAAGTAGAAATAATCTAAGTAAACAGATAAGATTAAAAGCAGAAGTTAATAATAAATAATTCAAAAATAGAATAATAAAGTGACATGAAATAATAAATAATAACAATAATAATGTTATTAAAATGGGATGGAGTATGGTGTTCATAAGAGTTGGCATGTCCATGTTGAGGAGTCTAATGGCCTGAGGGAAATAGCTTTTCCTTAGTCTCTCAGTTTTGGCCTTCAAACTGCAGAAGCGCTTGCCTGACTTAACAAACTGAACAGATAGTTAGTGGGATGGGTGGAGTCCTTTATGATTTTAGTGTCTCTGTTCTTGCAACGGCTGATGTATATATTATGCAGGGAGGGGAGAGAAGTCCTAGAGATGCGCTCGGCTAAGCGCACCACTCTCTGCAAGGCGTTGCGGTCTTTCTCAGTGCTGTTGGCATACCACACAGTGATACACTGCGTCAGTATACTCTCTATGACCCCAGTGTAAAAAGTTTTTAAAATCACTGGGGGGAACCTGAATTTCCAGAGTTGTCTTAGATGGTACATTCATTGTCTGGCCTGAGCTTGGATGTGAGTAGCCCAGGTCAGGTCCTTAGAGATGTGTACTCCCAGATATTTAAAACTGCTAACTCTCTCTACCTGTGTTCCATCAATCAAGAGAGGGGTGTAAGTCTGCTGCTATATTTGACTATATGAGTGGTTTTCTGTTTTGTTTCAATAAATATAATACCAATATAACGGTTTGAATAGTAACTCCTTACTATGGGAGATGTTCATTTGGACCAACATGTGACAATATTTCAAGTAGGGATCATCAACATTTGCTTATTAGACATCTTAAAGACTGTAAAAATACAGAAGTTAGAAAACATATATCAATAGGGTCCATAGGGGAGGAGTTCCAGTGATCCAATGTCACCGATTTTTTACATTTTTTGGTGTTTATTAGAGTTTTAATACCACCATACATCATCTAATCATGACAATCCTCATATCTATCAATTCCTCATGGAAAGACGAAGAGAAATTGGGGTGGATTGTGTCTGTAGGGTGTATTGTTCAGATTCTATGTAGATTTAAAGTTTTCATTTTTTACAGCCGAAAATCAAGCACGGACACAAAAGATGATACAAAAAAACACATATGGGACAATAATTTGTGTGGGGAACATCAAAATTCCTTTTCTAAACACCTTAAGGATTACAAAAAACTAGGTTAAAAAAATATACCTTTCGGGTGCAGGTGAACCCCACCTTCCTACCCTACTATATTGATCACAACCCCGCACACCAACACTTTCTCCACACATTTGATGGTATAATTTCCCATTCACGCAATATTCTTTGTAAAAGTATAATTTTATTAATTTATTTAGAATTTACTTTCAGTCATTAAGACACTTTGGTTCAAACTGACTTACATGTAAACAACAACAGAAAACAGAAGAAAAAATAAAATAATCCAAAACACTATGGAACAATCACTAATCTCAGCTTCGCCATGGCTTTTTTTTTTAAGGTGAGTTATGTAGTGTTGTTATCAAAAGTAAACATTCTAGAAGAGCATAGAAAACATAACTTTACATTTAATTTATTCCTGTAAATGTCTCTTATCTGGCTTCTTTGTTTCCAAATAAGTAAAACTTGAAACAGGCAGCACTTTGTGTTTTGGCAGTGAAACTATACCCTGTGCCTTGATGTTCCCAATGAAACTGTACCCTATACCTATGTTCCCATGAAAACTTTGAACGCCTGACTGATCATATGGTAACAAGACCCTGAGCAGAAAAGAGCAGCATCCCTGCATCCAATATTGTACACCTTTACAAGACATAAACATGATTCCAGTTAATAGCTAGCACAATTTACAGTTTTTTTTCTATTCCAATTAAACTATTCGGAATAAACATTTTGTGTGATCTTTTTACATGGGGTATGTTTTATTCCGATCAGTGTCTTAACAAACACTAGTCTTTGATCATAATAGCCGTTACTGTTTTGCTTTTGCTTAAAGAGCTACAGCAGGAAACCTGATTAACTGCATACACTTTTAATACGATTAGAATCTGAATAATGGCTCAATCGGAATAAGAACAGAACATACCACCTCTCATTCCAACTAAAATTGTAATCAGATTGGCAATTTTATCCTGATCAAGGTGTTTATGTGTGTCATTTTTATTCCAATTGATCCATTATTATTAGGGGTCCGAGCAGCACAGCTGTGGGACCCCTATTGTTTCTGTGCTTTTCATTTTTTCCCAAAATTATGTAAAAGTCCTACTGCAGCCTAAACCGTAACTCCAAAACTCTTAATATTTTCAGGTATGGTTACCAGTACGGCCCTCTAAAATTTGGGGTACTGCACCCAAAGGTGGCGCTATTGGCAAAAAAGTTAATTATGCTTATTTCTCCTTACCAGATTGACCTAGACTCAAAATTCTTTCATCATATTAATCTCTAAATTCAGATGCATCGTATGCTCTAAAAATGTTTACTTTTGCCACAATTTCATAGAAAAGCCAAACATCATAAAAAGTTTGATAAGTGGGATAATGCCTTGTACTAGTGTTTCTTAGGTTGAGAGTTTCAATCCCTGCTAGAGCTTTGATCATGGTTACCATTATAACACTGTCAATTCCTATGTAAACATAATAACAAGGATAAAAGGATACAAGGAAGTTTATTGTCACATGCATATAGTTACTGGAAGTAAGAAATGCAGTGAAATTATGTCTGGTATCAGCCTATTTGTGCATTTATGGGGGGGGGGGGGGTAAAAAGTGCAGTAGAAGAGGGGTTTAATAGATCAAGTGGCAAGGGCTGCATAAGAAAGGTGGGGGAGGACTGGGATTGGGGGGGGGGGCACCCAAGATCAACAGGGGCAAGGAAAAACTCCCTTACCAAGGAAGAAACCTTGGGCAGATCCACGGCTCAAGGGGCTAACCCAACTGCCAGGGGTCTTGGTGTGTGTGTTGGGGGGATGACAGGGTAGATGGGATAGTGTGCTGTGTATGTGGGGAGAGGACAGTGTGCAATATGTGTGTTGGAGAAGCTTCCTGATAAAATAATGTGCTGTGTAGGTAGGGGAGAGGGGGGAGGGGGGCAGTGTACTGCAAGTATGGTGAAGGGACTTACTATTGCAAGCAGAGTACTGTATGTATGATGTATGTGAGTGATGACAGTGAAGATGTGTGTGTGGGCGGGAGGGGAGTGGAGCAGTGACTGTGTGTGTGTAGTGTGTGTGTGGGTAGGTGGGGGCAGTGTGCTGTAAGTATGTAGAGGATGTGTGTTGGAGAAGATCCTGAAGACAATGTGCTGTGTATGTAGGGAGGGGGGGGGGGCAGTGTGCAGCAAGTATGTAGAGGAGGCTTACTGTAGCAAGCAGTGTGCTGTATGTATGTGAAGTGATGACAGTGATGATGTAAGTGTGTGTGTGTTGGGGGGGGGGGGGGGGGCAGAAAGGCTAGGCAATCAAGGATATGGGTAGATAGATGGAGGAGAAATCAAAAATAATAAATAAAAAGTTCTATGGAGATGTGCAAAAGTTGGAGAAAGTCAGATGTGTGTGTGTGTGTGTGTGTGTGTGTGAGTGTTTTGACGTGTGATGAAATAAGAAAATAAATAAAAGGTCTGTAGCATAGGGAGAGGGATGTAAAAGTGCTAAAAGTCATGTAGGTGTGTGTGTAAGGGGGGGGGGGGTCATGAGTGCTGAGGAGTGAATGAGTGCAAATTCAGTATAGTGTGAATTCAGAGTTGGGAAATGTTTGAGTGCTGAGGAGTGAATGTGTGCAAAGTCAGTATAGTGTGAGTTTAGAGTTCGCATGGCCTGGGGATAAAAACTTCTCCTGAGTCTCTCAGTTCTGGCTTTGTGACTACATAGGCGTCTTCTTGATTTCAGCGGTAGAAATAATCCATTGTTAGGATGAGAAGAGTCCTTCAGAATCTTTTGGGCTCTTAGGAGTACTCTTCTGGAATAGATATCTTGTAGAGCAGGATGTTGAGTTCTTATAGTATGTTCAGCTGAGCGCACTACTCTCTGCAGAGTACTACAATCTCTAACTGTGGAGTTCCCATACCAGGTGATGATGCTACCAGTTAGAACACTCTCAACCGCTGAAGTGTAAAAGGCCTTCATGATGGATGTAGAAACTTTGAATTTCCTTAGCTGACGAAGGAAGTAGAGTCGTTGTCTGGACTTCTTCAGAACATATTGAGTGTTAACAGTTCATGTTAAGTCTTCAGTAATGTGGACACCAAGGTATTTAAAACTTGTGACTCTCTCTACAAGTTACCCGCTGATCATTAGTGGGGTGTAACTGTAGTTCTGCTGCTTCCTTCTGTAATCCACTACCATTTCCTTGGTTTTATTGATATTCAGTGTCAAGCTGTTAGATTGACACCACTGTGCCACCTCATCAACCTGATCCAAGTAGAGCTGTTCATTGTTGTTACTAATCAGGCCCAAGATCACTGTGTCATCTGCAAACTTGATGATGGAGGTATGACTACTGTTGGCTTTGCAGTCATGTGTGTAGATGTTGTACAGCAGTGGACTCAAAACACAGCCTTGGGGAGCACCAGTGCTGATGGTTAATGAGTCAGATGTCAGACCCCCCACTCTAACAACTTGTGAACGGTTGGTGAGGAAGTCAAATATCCAGTGACACAGGGTGGTGTTCAGTCCTAAGGCCTTCATCTTTGTGACCAAGGTGAGAGGTACTATCGTGTTGAATGCTGAACTAAAGTCAATGAACAGCATCCTCACATAATTCCCATTCCCCTCCTCCAGGTGAGTTAAGGTGGTGTGCATGAGGTTTGAGATGGCATCCTCTGTAGACCTGTTGGCTCTGTAAGCAAATTGGAGGGGGTCGAAGGAGGCAGGGAGGGATGAGCAGATAATATTTTTCACAAGCTTCTCAAAACACTTCATCACTGTAGACGTCAGGGCTACTGGGCGGTAGTCATTCGGACATGATGGATGTTTTGATTGATCAGTAAGTTTATCTGTAGGAGCCACCGTGGGGCATCTGATTAAAATGCAGACATGATGTACAGGTCCAGAGTATTTATTGAAACTTGTGGAATTTACAGTGGAGAGGTTATTGTCTTATGGAGCTTCACAATTGTGCTTGGGATTGTAGATGACAGTAGTTCTGAACGTATGCATGGTGACTACAATATTAATAGCTAAGCATGGCTAATCATACACTGACACACATGGAGAATAGCTTAACAGACACTACTACATGAAATTACAAAATATCCACTTAAATCTAGACATACACGTTATTACACTGATATATTACACTGTTATAGACACCAAATTATCAAATTAGAAACATAATCTCCGTCTTACACGGCAGGAAAAGTTACTAATTATAAGTTAACTTAACCGCGGTAGCGCGGTACACGTGGTGCACGCTATAAACGCAAACGTCGGCAAATATGCGGTTATTAACAATGACATTCTACAAACGAACATTAAACAAGTCCTGCACAAACAAGAAATGCCAACACTTACGGTTTCTGAACACACAAACTGCACAAACAATCCACAGAACAGAAGGGGTTCCTTTCAAATCTCTGCCTCCCCATCCACTGGTCTGAGAATGCAACCCTCTGACTCGCACTCCAATTAACTGCACAAGTGTAGCCACAAGGGTTGCACGCACAGGACGGCCAGCAGGAGGCTACCTGGTCATGTGAACAGTCTCTAGTCCTTCACAACAATGGACTTTTGTTTTTCGGTACTGGAACAATAACAGACTGCTTGAGGCAAGTAGGAACTGTCTCTTGAGCCAATGATGTGTTAAAGATATAAGTGAACACAGGAGCTAACTGAGCAGCGCAGGATTTCAAAACCCTGTTAGAAATTCCATCCGGTCCAGCAGCTTTTCTACAATTAACCCTCCTAAAGTCATTGCTCACATGGACCTCAGAGACACAGAAAGGTGCATCCTCATTTGCTTCATATGCTGCAGCTAGTGCAAGATAGATGTGTTTTTCATGTCAAAGCGAGCATAAAAAGAATTAAGTTCATCATGGAGGGCTTTACTCACATTCATCATAGGAGGGGCCAGTGATGGTTCGGAGTCCTTTCCACACTCGTGCTGGATCACCCTCCAAAAAATCAGCTTCAACTTTGTCTCTATAGCGCCGCTTAGCATCTTTAATAGCTCTACCTAAACTGGTTACATGCAGCTATTCCGACATGCCGCTACTTAGACATTGGCGTCTAATTGACCGATCCCAAGCCCCGCCCCCTTTTACTATGTCACAATGAGGACTTCGGAGGACCTCGGTCAACCTCGGTCAATTTTGAATTTTCTAGTGTCCATCTGTAGCCTACAGTACGCCGGTTATGTGAATGCTAATGCTTCTTTTGCGAGTATAGCCTAAGTAACTAAATAACTAAAGAGCTCAAAAAGGTTCAAATATATGCCTGGGATACTTGTAGAAGTGACATCCGATAACCTGACCGTGTGAAACGTTAACAGACATAGGCCTAACTTTGCATAACTTTGGATAGGCTGCTACTTTTCAGTAAAGAAATCTGAGTGTGTACGAAAATGTTCCCTTTTTTTGTGTTCATAACTACATACAAAAACATAACTAAACCTGGTTTCCACTGTTGAAACGACAACATAAGCCTACGCAAAAAATTATACCTACCTTGCAGGAACTGAACTCGCACACTCATACAATTGGAAGACGCGCAAATAGGCTACACCTTCAATCACGTATCGCCTTACACACAATAGAAATACTTTCAGCTTTTAGGCACAGGCTACCTTGCCATGTTTAACTTGCGATAGAAGACTGTTCACAGAAATAAGCTAATGACCATTTTTTCAACAAACGGAATAATAGCCTACTGCGATGCATCATTGATGGCTGAACGAGAAAGATCAAATCATGTGCCGATTCAAAACTATGCCTTGCTGTATAGGCTATGCAGTCTCAAAATCGCCAATATTAGGCCTACTACATTGCCCACATTTAAATTAAGTATAGCATAAGCGGGCACTGATGAAGTCTTGTGCAAGACAAATCACGTCTGCAAACTGCAGATATGTCGTGAGTTGTATGGGTAAACTCGGGTAGATCTAGTTTCTTTTCAATAGCCTACATTTGTATCATGTTTATTTGAACTCTTCAGTAGCCATTCAAAATAATAAGTAGGCTATCGGCCTACCGAAGCAAAGCTATCTCTCCACCTCTCCAACATGAGCTGCTTAACAGGCTAGCCACTTTCCCTAGAACTTGGATCTGCAGCACTTGGACCCGTCTTCAATTAATCCTCGAAATATGGTTAGATTTTGTTATGGACACGTCAACACCATATGTTTGCACAGACCTGTTTATTGAATCAGTCACATCTGCAGCAAATAAGGTAAACTACCTGCTTGTGATAACGTGCTAATTGTTTATCCCCAGACATAACATGCATCCCATTAAGATCGATCCGTAACACCAGATTGGTTTGTACTCAATTTGTGGTGTTCCACCTCGTTGATAACAGCAGACATTGTGAATGTGTCCTTCCGAATACTGAAGGCCTTTCTGGCCTCTGTTTTTTGAATATATCAATATTACTTGACGCCCAGAAATCTAGCATACACTGTCTGTTACACTCGGCTAAATGGTGCTGCGTATCCATGTTGAACACGCGTTCTCGCACACTTTCCTGCAAACTTGTCCGACTTAGCAACAGTAACTATGGGACTGACAATGGGAGGAGGGGCTTGGGATCGGTCAATTGTCGAAGTGGCGGCATTAACATTAATTTTCAAGCGTCCCACTACTGCGACAATTTTTTTTCCATTGTCGGAGTACCGACACTTGACCTTTTTTAAAACGTCGTGCCATTCCGACACGAGTGGCGTAATCAGGATTTTTCAACGGAGTGGACTATTGCGAAGTAGACCTAGGGTGGGACTTTATTTTTTTATTCCAGTATGGGCAGTATAGCCTAGGCCTACAGTAATCCTTTAAACAACACTCGATTTTAGGGCTGCACGATATATCTAAAATCTATCGTTATCGCGATATGAACGCTTGCGATGGACATACCGCAAAGATTACTTAATTTTCTATACATTTTGATACATTTTCTGTGCCGTGCGCATTCCATACAGTCTATGGTGTATTCACATTCTGAATGTCAACATATTTTACCAAACCGATGCTGTCATGCTGCCCTAGAAGCCCGTCCCCTACCAGTTTAGGTGTGTGGTGTTTTAGGTGTTGAGGCAGGAGCTAAGTCGTGATGGCTGAAGATCGTCCCCTACCAGTTTAGGTGTGTGGTGTTTTAGGTGTTGAGGCAGGAGCTAAGTCGTGATGGCTGAACATCGTCCCCTACCAGTTTAGGTGTGTGGTGTTTTAGGTGTTGAGGCAGGAGCTAAGTCGTGATGGCTGAAGATCGTCCCCTACCAGTTTAGGTGTGTGGTGTTTTAGGTGTTGAGGCGGGAGCTAATGTCGTGATGGCTGAAGATAGTGAGTCAAGCGAGGTAGGCTACACTTGGGTGAAGAGGAATTGGTGACTAAAGGAAAAACACGTCTGTTATATGGAAATATTTTGATTTTATAAAGGACGACGTATTACAAACACAGCGCCAAATGCGTCCTTCTCCACCGTGTTAAAATAAACAATTTCTTTCGTTGTTGTTATAGGATCAGAAGATAGCCTATCTATTTTCACTGTAAGGCTTGTATTTCATGATTTGCATTTAGCAAAAGCCCCAGACAGCAGCAGAGAGGTAATCAGGATTCGTTATTTGTAAAAGTTGTTTAGCCTACTTCGTTAGCCTGGACTGTGCGATCGATCGCAGCCACTTACTTTCACTTTCCGCTGCCCTCGTAGTCGGTATGACGGTAGCCTAATAACGTGGGATGCGCAGCGTATGAGGTTAGACTGGGCCACTTAAGATTTTAGATGAGTGACCGCCGCGATATAGCTTAAGTAGGCCTAGCTTTTTTGCTAGGCCCAGCGAAGGCTGGCAATGTGGAATATTCCGCTGGTTGGTGCACAAGTATTCAGATTGGCTGTCTATCCGCCTTTTACAAGGATTTTCTTGGAGCACATCTTCCACACAACTTCGATAGCCTAGTCAGTAGTATAGCTGTCCACTTTCATCAGGCCATATAAAGCCTAGGCTACATAATATACTGCTCAAAAAAATTAAAGGAACACTTACAGTTTTTCACAATTGTTAAAACCCATTTTTTGAAACCTTCCACCCTTCTCTCCATTCTCAAACTACATTCACAGCATGTCTGACAGTTCTTGCAAAATAAAACACTCGCCTTAAAAGTTTTTCTTATACTCAGAACCAAACAGTGTCAGAGCACCAATCCAGTGTATGATTGAAGTGTCCCTTTAATTTTTTTGAGCAGTATATTTATATTGTTTATGTAGAAAATTATACATTTATTTCTGTAATTATACATTTACCCCCCCTCCCCCCAACCCTACAGTCTATGTTAGCAGCAAGTAGAATAGAGAAAAACATTACATATTTAAATATCGCAAGTTATATAGTTATCGCAGTACTCAATAATGTTATCGCATATCGCATGTTTTCCTAATATCGTGCAGCCCTACTCGATTTCATCACAGCTCAGATGATTCATGGCAAAAAACAATAAAAGGCTACATTGATAAATAACAGGGGCAACAGGATTGGATTCTATAATATAGCCTGCCTATAGCCTAGTCAGAATATGAGTCTGATACTGCTCCATTGGGACGTAATTATGGGGCGTACTTCAACCGATACAGGGGAGGAATGCCTCTGCACTCAATTGGATAGACCTAACCAATCAGAGCAACAAAATAGCTTACCGTGAGGTGTAGGAAGAAAACACACGAACCATCCTTCTGCTCCTATATCCCCTCCGTTTTTAAAATAATTCTGTTGAACAGTGATATGCTACAAACATGTTAAACAGCTGGGAAAGGCTGTCGCAAATCCCTCGAACAGGTGGTCAATCAGAGATTTCAAACGAACGAGGGAACATGTCGCAATGCAACAGCGCTGTTTTCCCTTGATGAAAGTGAAACCACCAGTTTTCCCACATCTCAACTTTGGCCAAAGTTTTCAGAAATAATCGTTTTCAGTGATACAAACTCATTAAATAATATGAATTTTCCATATGGGGTCTTAAAAACCATGTATCCTTCTAGCCACAGCGTTTTTGTTTCAAACATAAGCCTAATCTAAGCGTGTTCAGATGACGTGATAGACCAGGCGCTGTTGCTCACCTGTCCATCATCATAAAGCCTGATTTGATTGGTCCGCCCGATTTAGGGCGAGCATACTTGCCCCACAATGGAGCAATGCCAGACCGAACTTCCCGTGGGGCGGGACTAAGTTCGGAATGGCACCCAGGCTATCTATAATAGCCTACGCACAATAACTTCAACCGAAAGGTTAGTCGCGTTTCAAGGAGTCCAAGAGTGCGCCTCACACACACCAGCTCCGTTGAACAGTGTATTTTTCGTGTTTAAGAGCTAAAAAACTTGATTAGAGAGTCACATTTGAAATGTCGGGTAGCCTAAATTATAGTCTATAGCGCGTGCATCTCAGAGGAAGAGATTTTGGAGAGAGAGAGAGGTGATGATTATTCGCTTCGCTGCGCGGCGGTCATATAGGTTTAGTCAGATTTTTTTTTTTTTTTTTTTTTTCTTTTTCGCACGTCCAAATTTCTGTCAAGGATTCCCGGGACACTGAAAAACCGGGGTACACGAAACTTGGTGGGCATGTAACCCCACATGGATAGCATGGAACCGCCGTTTTTCGTTTTGATCTGTAGCCCCCCCGCTGTACTGGACCCCCCGAAAGGAGGGTAGGGCAGAGACAGTTTTCTGTGAATATCTTGAGAACCGTAGGGCCTAGGATGACCAATTTTTTCCGTATGTTTGCCTCCAGGGGTCATGTTAACCCATTCCATGTGCACACATGTGCATAAACAGATACACACGCACACACATACATTCACAGTAATCATACGTATGACACATACTCACACAGTAGACATATGTACGCATGCATGCATGCACAAACACACATACGCAGACAAACACACAAGCACGCACACACACACACACACACACACACACACACACACACACACACACACACACATAAACATAAACGTGTGCACGCACACATGCACACAATTCAAGAATTTCTCAGAATTATGAACAGGCAAGATGGGGGTGGGGTTGTATAAAATGAATTTTACATGTGAAATCTATGAACTAATCATGTTTTGGTACTTGTTGTCTAGCAGATACCATTGAGAATTGAGTGTGGATAATGCAATTTAGTGAGACAGTTAGAATCATATAGGCCTTTCAGCGTGATTTATTTTTGTGGAAAAAATGTGCTGGACTGGGCGGCGGTCATATTTTGTACCGCTCTGCGGTACATCTAGTTTGTGTCTGGTGGTAATTAGACTTGAGTATGGATACCTACGAATTGTTTTGAATAAAAAAAGATAAGACAACAAATTAAATGTGACCCTGCAAGGCGAAACCAGTCGTTTTGGTAAAATTTACAAAATTAAGTTATTGTACTCACACGAACGGCCATAAACTAAACTTTCCAATAATATGCATATCGAGGGTATTGCAAATAGTATTGGGTATTGGATAGTGGCCGACCCTCATTAGATGTGGATATTTGGAGGTTAGGATAGCCTTCAAGAAACAAGGTTATCGCAGTTGCTGTGAGACATACGGCCCTTCTCCAGTCTCTCTCAAAATCAAAACACACCCAATTCACGCTTGGACTTTTCGATTATGTTTCTAAATGTTGGGACTGATGGACACTGAACTCTGGGGGTTATTTGAACGTTCGTTGTGAAGTGGTTTACTGTAAAAGGAGCGTCGGATATCCCGCCTGTCTTTGCACAATTATAGGGCCATAATGCATGCGCTAGCCTAGAGTCGAGAGAAAGAACACTAAATAAATATGCAGACATGTTATGTGCAATTCAACAACTGCACCGCATGACATATAAAAGATATATTCCTAGCCTACATTATTGTGTAGTAAATTGAGTTTATCCAACCTGCTGGCAAGCCAAAATGCGTTGCTCATGGCTTTATCATTGTCGTCTAAAATGCAATATAAGCAACTTGAATATATCGCACATCCAGTTTGAACTCCCTGATGGACACTGAACTCTGGGGGTTATTTGAACGTTCACTGAAGTGGTTTAGGCTACTGGAGCGTAAGAATTCTAACTTGACTCTCGCTAGGCGAAACGAAATTCATCTGGCGAGAGTCAGGTTATAAGAATTCCGCACGTCTTTGCGCAATTGGCCATTGATTGACGGCCATTAATTAATTAATATAGGTGGCCTGCACGCACAGTGTTTGTTTGATGCATGGAGTTTCCGACCGTTTTCCCCTGAGAGCTTAGAGAATAAAATGAGGAGAGCTACCTGTGTTTTACATAATGTGTAACATTTCTTCACATGGACAGTTCAAAATCACCTTAGGTTTTGACTGAAATGTGTGCCGATATCAATTATTGGGAAAAACATTGTTTGGAGTGGATGCATGGCGGGTGGATTGTTGATGTAGCTGGTGCAGATGACATGACTACAGCTCATCCATGCATCTAGGATGTTGGAATTTGATAGGATACAGGAACTGCATAGATAAACTGAAAAAAATCGGAGTAGGGGCATGTCTAAATAGAGGCATGTCGTAATAACGGTATGTCGTAATAGAGGGTTGTCGTAATAACGTGATGTCGTAATAAAGAGTGAACCCCACGTAAACTATAAGATGCTGCTTTGTAATCCGCCATATCCCCTGAAATAAGCCCAGCATTATAAGTCATGGTGCGTGTCTTTAATGCCGTTCTCACTTCTCTATCCACCCATGGCTTCTGGTTAGGGAAGCTTCGGATCTTTACAGTTGGGATGATGGAATCAGTTAGCATATTGATGTAACTCAATGATACTTCCTAAACTCATTTATGTCAGCAGAGTTCGTCTTGAACATCTCAAGTAACAGTAATAACAGTAATAGCAAGTAACTCAAGTCGTTATATTGTAGCCTATTTGTGGAAGTTTCTTTATTTGGAAAGTTGAATCGCATTTTCCTCTGGAGTTAGGCTAAACGTTTGTTTGTAGGCCGTATACCAAGGCCGTGTATTGATGTTGTGGCAAGCTATGTTGTAAGAATGTGAAATGAATAAATGAAATGAATAAATATCAGAACAAGAGGCTTTTGCGCAATAGTCAAAAGATAATGCGCCTTTATTGTAGCCTAGTAGAGTTTGCGAGGTGGAAAACAAGAGGAAACTGTTTAAAATGTCCATTTAAATATAGGCTAATATAATGCACTGTTGAGCGTTTTAAATCCGAAATAATAAGGAATGTGCAGAGGTTGCTATTAACTTTAAAGAGTGCATCTACAATTGAAACTATCTACAGCCTATGGCGCAAATTGAATAGCCATGTGTGTGTAGCGCTCTTGCTCCTTAAATTAATAATAAGAACAATGTGAACTACCGTATCTGCTAGGTTCTAGGAGCTGGTATAAGGTTATTAGAAATCGTATGAATGACTAGGAGAGTAACAAATAAACAATAAAGTCATTCAAGTTGGTTACAATTGAACAGGTGACAATTTTATTGTCTACAGATCAGAGCACTATAAAGAGCACAATAAAGTGCAGACAGTAATATAAAATTAAACCACCCAAAGAGCTCTTCCCCAAAAAAACAAAATAAATAAAATATGTATGTATATGTGTGTGTGTATGAGAGTTCTTGAATGTGTGAATCAATGTCTCTTTCAGTATGCACAATCTTAAAAGATCTTATCTGGAATCCGGTTGAGATTTGGTGGTCAGTCAGTCAAGTCAGTCAATTCAATATTTGTAGGCAAATCCTCGCTCTCCGGCTGGCCACACCGGTGGGTAGGGGTCTGTCTACAATCTTCAGATCTCGGGTTGGCTCGCCACTGAACCGCACGGTTCAGAATCGGTTCTGGTTGGGAGTCAATAAAAAAACAATCTACACATAGTGCAGAATGCAAGAAATTAATCTAGGATCTATAACACTGACTTCTCTATCAAATCAAACAATCTAATCATGTGATATAACCAAAACATAAAATACAGCTCAATCATGAAATGAATGAATACAATGAATACCATTTTGGTAAGCAAAATGGATTGGCTATCACCATCAACAAAATTAATAAATGGTATTTGAATGTAAACAAATGGATTGTCTTATTACCATTCACAGCAGTACAGTATCTAAATTACAATATATTACAATTTTACTCTATTACTATTTATCTATTTATCTGTTAAAACTTTACATGTAAACCTTCTTTCTTGTTGTGTAAATATATTTACAATGTGTAATACAGCTAATTTATTATTTATCATATATGATGTAAGCTTATTTATATGAATAGTTTCATTACTTCTTTACATAAAAATAGTGGATCAAAACAAAACAACAAAGAGTGTGAACCGGAGAATCAACCTCTAGGGGATGATTTCCATGAATGGCTTCCATGGTAACACTACATTTACTATTGATCACGTTACCAACGTTCATACAGGGCGCGAGCCCGCATTAGCCAGTTAGCCAACCCTACAGACTTCCAGCAGGGTTGCCAGATTGGGCAATTGGGCGGTTTTGCAATCTATTTTGCGGGCAAAAATGGGTTTGGGCGGGTGTATAAAAATTGGGCTGGTTTCGGATCAGTTCGGCGGGTTTTTGTAGCCGAAACACATAGGCACTTCAGACCCTTCCACACACTGCTGAAAGATTAGACAGGATGGACTTTCCCCTTCTTTCAGGGTTGATGGATGTACGCACAGGTCTTGCGCGAATGGCTTGACATAGCCCATGTTCCGTCCAGCCCGACAGTTGTTGAGGAAGTTTGACAAAGCCTACTAGAACTTTTTAATTATTTTTAGGCCTAATAACAATTGCTCAAAGCAATTTTCACGAAGGGCCTAGGCCATAGGCCTATGTTTTTTGTGTAGAGATGGCCCGCCATGCATGAACGTTCTGCTTCTGCATGAGCGCACTGACACCCCTGTTTGTTCAACGCGACTTTCATGAAAACTCTAGGTTTAACTGCCTGTCAGGTAGGCCTACTAATTGTTCTAAATTACAGGTGTCAAACTCAAGTTTGCCTTTAGCCTATATCTGGCGTATGAAAATATTTTTTGCGTGTATAGAGTTGCCATGCATGAACGCACTGCTTCTGCAAAGAGCGCACTGACACTGTCCTAAATAGCCTATGTTCAGCGCGATTTTCATGAAAACTCTAGGCCTAACTGCCTGTCTCAGGGAATAGATAGCGCCTATGTATTAATTAATTGTTCTAAATCACAGGTGTCAGACTCAAGTTTAACTCAAGCCTTTAGCCTACATTTGGCGTAGGCCTATGAAAATATTTTTTGTGTAGCCTAGAGTTGGCCCACCAGTTATGAACGCACTGCCTCTGCAAAGAGTCGACACCCCTGTTCTATAATCAATGCGATTTCATCTAATGTTATACATGAATATGCATGTCATGTTGCTATTATAAATAATTGAAATGTTGTGCGTTAGGCTATTTTGTATGTTCATATGTCCACTCAATGTTTTTATGTTAGGCTAGCCTACTGAATGCTTTTGTTCCAAGCGTCTATTGACACAAACAGACTCATTGATAGTCTACGTTTATTGCATTATTTTCCGTAACATAAGCTTATAGAAGAATAGTCTGACTGAGGTCCGTGTAGCCTACTTTTGCGTTCATTTGATTGAATATTGTTTCTGAAATTGGATAGGCTAAGTCGAAAAATGGGTAATTTTAAAGCTTGTTAATGATTTCAATGTGCTTAAATGAGAAACAAGCAAAAGCAAATTTGGGCGGTTTTTTGTGCATTCTCGCGGTTTTTGACGAGGTTTTGGGCTGGAAAACCTTGCTGGCATCTGGCAACACTGACTTCCAGTATAGAGCTAGCCTACAGCTAACAGAAGTAGCCAAACTATTTTGGAAATAGTATTAAATGGTTAAAATGATTATATAGTAATGTTAGAGATCTAAACTGCTGGTTAAGACATTGAATATAAGTAACCGAACATCACTTATCAGACTCCGACTGGTTTTATAAAAGTGTAATTATCATGGTCTACTTCACAGCATTCGAATCTACTTAACTGTCATTTTCAAGTTTACCAATGTCGTTAGCAAGTGGCTCTGCTTACCGGAGCTTCGTGGTGAAAAGCATAACGTTGAGCACTGGCTTCACGTCGGTTTTCACTTCTGGGTTGATCTTTGATATGAAATAACTAATTAGTATTGTATTTGATTACATTTAGGAAAGAATTGACCGATGTCAAAGTATTTTGTAGCAAGTAGTAGAGCCCGACCGATAAAGGATTTTGAAGGCCGATACCGATACAAATATTTGTTGATTTAAAAATCCGATATTCCGATATAGACCTCTCCAGAATAAGTCCCGCCTCCGTAACTTTCTCCGTATCCATCCAACTTCCTGGCGTGGATTGTCTATGGGAAATAACATGGCGTTTCGAAATATCATACCGGTAAAACATCTGTAGGTAGCGAAGTTGAAAAAGCTGGTGGGCAGATTGGCCTACACACTTCTGCCATCTAGTTTCCACTGGATTTTTTGATTGTCGGTGCCGTTTAAGTAGTATACTATAGACTATACTACTCAAACGGCACCGAAAATCAAAAAATCCAGTGGAAACTAGATGGCAGAAGTGTGTAGGCCAATCTGCCCAGCAGCTTTTTCTACTTTGTCACCTACAGAGTTTGACAGGTACGATCTTTCAAAACGCCATGTTATTTCCCATAGACAATCCACGCCCGGAAGTTGGATGGATACGGAAGTTAGGAGGCGGGATATATTCTGGAGAGGTCTATATCGGCCGATATATATTTTCAGAAACGCGCAACAAAACATTAACAGATTTCCCTAACATTAGTTATTTGTAGTTATTTATGAGTATTGACTAAAATAATATGATAATGCATCTCAAAAACAAACTTGTTTATTTTTAAATAATATTGTCACAGTGGAACAGAGGAACATCAAAATATATTAAAGTTCTGATAAATAAAATGTATAAAAATAGAAACTTAAGATATGAAACTTAGTTTTTTGAACAAAAACACAATAACAACAACTTTCATAAATATAACTTTGAACTAAGACTTAACAATTACAAAAAATAATGATGACATTAATACTATCATCATCATTTGTATTATCATTAAACAAGATAAAGGTCACTCTTAAATGTTTGAGTGTGCATGTGTAATAATTAGTCCCTATTGCCTTATAAGCTACCTTATAATTACAATGTCAGCTTGCTTATCCCTTTACCTGCACTTTTAAAATTATTTCCATCAAGTTACATCAAACCATTTTCAATCATCAGTTGCTGCCTGCCTTTCTAAAACCTACTATTTAGTGATCTAAATCCATTATGTAACTCTGCTACGGCTGAACGACAGTCTGAAGCGCACACTTGGCGTCATTGGATTTCACCATAGGATTTCACACGTGTAAAAGAAAAGCTAACTTTTATGCACAAGCTACGTTTTGCACAAGCTACGTTTGATACTTTTTCTCTATGTCTAAATGTTCACTCCTCTCACGTCTAATTGACATTTTACAATGCAGGGACTGTAACTACAGATATACTAGTAATAAATCATTACTTTATTTAGGCAGAATAAGTTCGTTGTGGTTTCCAAGCTCATTAATGTTAACGTTAGCGGTCTTCCACTGATATTCATAGCATTAGCTAGCTTTGTGGTTAGCTAGTCTATGATGAGCCCTAATTTAGCAATGGATAATGTCTTACTGCAAATTGTAAAACATATGCTTTCAAAATAACAGGCCGGGGAGAGATGATACGTCTCACTGCTATAACTGTCACGCTATTAAAGAAATACATCTTCAGTCACATTGTCAAAAGTTAAAAAGACAGTCAACACTAACAACGTAACGTAATTACTAGCTAATTCCGCTTCACTCTCGGCTTATTTAACAGCAGCAAAACTGGACATTGTTTTCACGAACTTTGTCATGCTTATTTGAGTTAAGAGAACTGATGGGGATGTTCTTTTAATTGTTATTTCAAGCAATGTATGTCTCGTGACCAAATCACCATGAACACACTTCACTGATGATCTCACTCGCGGATAACTTTTTCTCTCTGCCCGACTCTGGCTGGATCAGCAGGTTGCAGGATGTGTGGCGCGTTATACACGAGTGTTGCCAGCAGGGACGGTGTAGAGTGCCCTCTGGAGGACAAACTATACAACGCCAACACTCATGACATGGTTGAAGGGTGTTTCGTCTGTTTTTATTTTATTTTTAAAATATTCATTTATCGGCCATTATCAATGCCGATACCGATAGTTTGGAAAATGCCTAATATCGGCCGGGCTCTAGCAAGTAGCTCTGCTTACCGGAGCTTCGTGGTGAAAAGTATAACGTTGAGCACTGGCTTCAAGTTGGTTTTCACTTCTGGGTTGATCTTTGATATAAAATAACTAATTAATATTGAATTTCACTACATTTATGAAAGAACTGAGCAATTTCCAAGTATTTAGTACCTTTTTTTCCTTTCGGACGTTAGGCTTGGGTTTTTTCTCCAGTATGAAAGCGTAACGACAAACTGACGTTGGCATAACAACTGAATATGGGGCGCGTGCGCCACCCTGAGGTCAAACTATGCTACGACATCTTTTCATGCTAATAATGGCTCAGTAACCATTTCATATGGGTTACATGTGGTATACGGATGTCTGCTTTAGTTGACTAGATTTTAATCGGTCAAGTTGAAGAGCTGGTGTCCGTTAATGATTGTGCAAATAGGCTGATTCATGTCCCTTGCATTTTGCAACTGCGAGGTCCATGGCAGGCGCCCCACAGAAATGTTTCATTTTGCGAGTGAGATGTCCATGCTGTCCCTTCTGCGACGCGTTCGCCCCCAGTTTCAGAGCTATTCTAAATGCAAAATTCCACAGAGGGATGTGACTGTGGTAAACAAACTATATCCTAATAGAAAACTGATAGCTTTCCTGGCTAAGTTAGACCTATTAGACAACATGTCAATTGTGCGACCCACCCGTGTCTTTGGGAAACACATTCAAGGCTACTTTGAGCCAGCGCTGTAAGCGCTTCAAAAGCACCCTGTTTGCCAATGGGGCGGCTCTCAATGATGGCTCCGCGGCCACGAGAGCAAGTGGGAGAGGACAGAGTCACGTTTGGCTCAAAAAAAGTATCTGACCATGTCGCGATTGGCTACTAGAGCACTTTCACCGTGTGCGTCATTTACGTAAGCGAGGCATAGCGCAGCAACTCTACCCTTTGTGGAGTGACTATTTAAAATCCGTGTAGACTCTGCCGTGAGGTGTCTGTTAGAAAATGTAATTACATCCCAGAGGAGCAGAGAGATGAATGTTTTTGCTGATGTCAGCCTTGGTAGGTCAGCGAGCTCAATGGCCGTGTGTCCCGTCCTGTCGCTGCAACCTACCCGGGCACTAGTGGATGAAAAGTTTCAGATAGTTGTGAGAAATTTACACCCAAAACAAGAGGTAACGCTTCACTCCTTACATCACTCCGAGGATAACGACAACTGGGAGGCGTTTGGTCATTATATCAGCGACGCAGATGGAACAGTTACAGGTAGACTAACTGGAAACGTTTGTGAAGTTACTGTAGCCTAGTCTACTTCCTGTCAAGCACCAGGAGCGTCAAATGAACAGTGGTTGTTGGCAGCCTGGTATGGCAAGCCGTTTTAACTTTAAATAGCTAGGCAGGATGTTGCATGCAGACATGTAATTCAGTTCCTCCTAATCAAAAAAACATTTCAGATATATTATAATGGCATTCTTCCTATCCATAATTTCCATTTTAGATATCTACTACGTCATTCTTCCTAATAATTCCTAACAAATGACATCACGTTTACCATTCATTTCAATGAGGCTTTCAATTTCAGATATCCATTTAGGTCATTCTTCCTATTCACAATTGTCATTTCAGATATATTATGCCTCATTCTTCCTAGTAGGCCTACAAACTCCTATTTCTGATATCTGCAATTCAATTGTGACTAGACGTTAATATAATTCCAGATATCCAAAATGTACTACCTTTTCAGATATCCATATTTTGGATATACAAAATACATTTGTTGCTAGTAAAAATAATTGGCATTATGACTGGTAAAATTGCCATTTTAGATATCTACAGTTACAATTATATCGGCCACTTTTGCTTTTAAAGCATTTTTATGTCTTCAATTCATTTTTAACTATAGGCCTACCATCAAAATTGTACCTGACAATTTGTACCCGTAAGAATATAATTTCAGATATTTGTAATTGATATTCTGACTAGTATGAACATAATTTTGACTCAAAATATTGCATTTCCTGCATATCACTTCAGTTTTGACACTTTTTTGTAAGGGATATAAATCTCAAGTTAGGGATGGCGGCTCTGTTTGTTTTTGAGCTCCTAAGGGGACAATGTTTTTTTGTTGTTGTTTGTTGTGCACAAGAAAATATCTAGCCATCACACAGAATTTTCTAGTGTGCATCAGAAACTTTAAAAATACACATATATTTTTCTAATGGTCCTTTTGGGGATTTCCATAGTTTGGCGACTATAATCATTCCTCCCCCCTTTTCTCATAGTTATGGAAGATGCCAGTAGAGGTGGGACCTATGTTGGAGTTGAACCCATGGGCCTTCTTTGGAGCTTGCAACCCGTTCCTGGTAGCAGAGACGGACTCAGGTGGTGTAGCAGCAGTGCAGATCCGTTACATTTCAGACCCTTACATTTTTCACATGTTGTTAATGTTATTTTATTATTTATGGCAGACTCATCTGAAACTTCAGATTGACTCAATTCATTTAAATCTACTACGCCCAATGCTCCACAATCAATAGCAAAGCCAAAACGGATTTTCAGTCAGAAAAATGAGTGAGCTATTAGTTAGATATTTTCCCTAAATTGTTCAGCCCTAATAATGTACACAATGTAACTGTGAGAGTGAGACCTTATATAGACCCACAGTAGGGTGGGTTCCTTCTATTTCCTAATGATGTCCAATGAATTCAGTTAGGCACAGGTGGACTCATCCCAAAGACCATTGGTATAACTACGATGCACTAGAGCTCAGCTGCAAGTGACATAAGTAAGGGTCTGAATGAGAAAAAAAAATTGAATTTATTTTAAGATGAGTCGTAAATGTAAAATGTGGAAAGCTCTCGAGGGTCTGACAACTCTGAAAGCACTGTATACATATATCTCACATTTTTGTGAGACATTTCCTGTCTGATTAGGAGACATTTCCTGTCTGATTAGGTCATACTATGAATCTCTCTTCTTTTTTAGGTTGCGAAAGAAAGACGTTCTGTCCCCTATGGTGCTGATAGTATCAGTGTTCAAAGGTCACATTAACCAGAGATTCTCTGAAAAGGACGCCTTGGCCACGGTTGTCACGGAGAGATGGTACCTGACGCCAGGTGTGCAGCGTGTGGACATCAGGGAACGAGGGGTCAAAGGCACACTTTTCATACCACCAGGTACAATCTCCCCATCTCTTTTTCTCTCTCTCTCTCTCGCTCTCTCTCTCTCTTTCTTTCTTTTTCTCTCTCTCTGCCTCTCTTTCACACACACACACACACACACACACACACACACAGCATGCTTAGAGTGGTTTTTTGATACACACATTATCAGGGAAGAAGCTCTTCATGAGGCTGATGTTGTGGGGGTTGAGACTCCTGTAACACCTGTGAGATTAGAGGAGAGAAAAAAACTTTACAATCCTCCGCATATAGGCGCCGGCATGAGTGTGCTGTCACTTGCCATGCATGTCAGTGCCGAAATGTTTAGCTGGCTACACTTGGATAAACAATGGATTTTATTGAGCAGTGCCGTCAAAATAGAACTGAATGGTAATCTACACGGTGGCAGCGACACAGTTCGTCACTGGTGTGCGGAGTCGTATAGTCGAAAGTGGAGTGCGGAGTGCTTAAGGGGGGGGGGGCGTCCTGGATGATGCCCTTTGCTTATGAGGAAACCAGGATACTGTGTACCATGTACATTTACATTTAATCATTTAGCAGACACTTTTATTCAAAGTGACTTACATGCCAATTGCATAGGGCTGCACAATTAATCGAATTTTAATCACGATCACGATTTTGGCTTCCCACGATCAAATTTGCGTGATCGAGCGATATTTCAAATGCGTGCTCTACCCATAGAACCAACCTGGCAACCCATAGAACGCTCCGCTACAAAACAAATCAAGCGCTCCTTAAACCTGTCTGACCGTGTGCCTGCATGCAGCCTACCAATGACAGCTGTTCCATGCACTGCTCAGCCTGATGCACTGTGGACTAGTGACATTATGTTAACTATTAGTAGGCTAGTTAGACTATACAATAAACGACGATCAAAAATCAAATGTGTGGCACAGCAGAAGAGGCCAAGAGCTTGTCCCTCGAAGCGGACCATCCATTTTTCTAAAATATTTCGGATTTCAGGCAAGTTAAGTTAACCAAAAATATAAACAAAGCAGGGCTCTCAACTCATACCGTGAAACACATCACATGACGTAAACCACACATTCCTTTTTTATCACGTTAACTTTTAGTCCTTGTTTGCTTCCTCCGATAGCCTATACTGTAATAAGAGTTGAGCTAACGACGGGATCCGTGAATTTTATTCATGTATTTTATAAGCTACATGTGCAACCTACAATGCATATGCGTTTCAAGACACAGCCTACTCACAACGAGTGAACAATAATGACGTTGTGGTTAACTTTAGGCTACTGCAAACTGCTTTACACTCTTCTTAGAGAACGTTTACAATGTCAATGTCAAAACAGCTTGTCACATCGAGATACATAGTATCTCCATTGCAGCAGATCTAACTACGTTATGCTAGTCCATTTAATTGGGGACGCATTTGCGCGTGGGAGAGAGGGCGATGGCAACAGTAGTTCCCACTACTGACCATTTATAAACTGTGAGAGGGCACAGCACTAGCCATAGGCTATATTTGAGTGGAGCTGGCAAAGAGTGACAGTGCACCATTTATAAATTAATTAAACAGCATCAAATTAACAGTATTTCTTAAGAAATTAATTTTCTACAACAAAATTATTTTGTCATTTAAATAATACAAAACATTATTATTATTATTATTATTATTTGTGTGTGGCCCGCTGGCCAATTTTCAAAACCCAATGTGGCCCTTCAGTCAAAAAGTTTGGACACCCCTGGACTAACGATTACAGTAAACTCATGAACACGAAGCAGAGCTTAAGTGGCTAATGGGGAGCGTTGGGAGGATTCCCGGTGGGCGTTTTCCCAAATATTAACAAAGTAGCACGCACAAAACATTTGTTTGGAAGTTGTTTGGAAGTCGCAGTCAAATCTATATTTGCAGTAATTTAAGGGAGTAAATGTGAGGGGAGGAATTTGGGTGAGCCAGATAGCAAGTCCAATATGTTTAGGGAAAAAATATTTTTGTCACTAAAATTAATTAATAATCGTGATAAATAATCGTGATCTCAATATTGATCAAAATAATCGTGATTATCATTTTGGTCATAATTGTGCAGCCCTACAATTGCATTACAAGTGGCATTGTCCCTGGAGCAACTCGGGGTTAAGTGGAAGCCAAGATTTGAACCCACAACTTTTCAGGCTACTGCATGCTAGCCTAGCTCTTTAGCCATTACGCTGCCACCGCCCTATACCTTATACCGGACAGCGGCTGGCTACATACATAGAATTTTATTGTAACCGGGATATTAATATCCATCAAGTATACAGAAATAATAATATCCAGGTTTCTCTGTGTTCATGTAAACACCATATCCTGAGCTGATAGAACTGTATTGTTGGTAACCTGGATACTAGAATCCATCACGTATACAAGGATATTAATGTCCAGGTTTCTCTGTGTTCATGTAAATGGCATATTCCGAATATGATCGAATTTGCGATAAGCCTTATAACCCGGATACTTAAATCCATGTAAACACAGTCTATGGTGGGCACTTGTGTGTTTAAATGTGTGTGTGTGTGTGTGTGTGTGTGTGTGTGTGTGCGTGCAGGCCCAGGGCCCTTCCCTGCAGTGCTGGACATGTGGGGAGGGGGAGGGGGTCTGGTGGAGTACCGGGCGGCCCTCCTGGCCTCACATGGCTTTGTTGCCATGGCGCTGGAATACCTCAGTGCGGACGAGCAGCAGCCATCTGAAGTTCAGACTGGATACTTTGAGGTGTGTGTGTGTGTGTGTGTGTGTGCGTGTGTCTGTCTGTTGTAAAGTCGGCTTGGTCAAAGTCCAGCCGTAACCTTTTACCCATATTCACATAATCATTGGTGTGTGTGTGTGTTTGTGTGTGTGTGTGTGTGTCTGTGTGGTGTGTGTGTGTGTGTCTGTGTGTGTTATTAGATTGTTCTATTCGTAGCGTGGTACACACATGCACATGTTGCTTAAGCCGAGGTGTCGGTAAGCCCCCATTCAGCACAGTGGTACATGCTAAATCGACTGCATTTGTATAGCTGCTTTCTCCCAAGTACTTGTACAGCCTCTCAGTTCTCATTCACCCACAAGTTCACACACACAAATTCACACACTCACATTCACACAATTCACATTCACTCACCATTGAATAAGGCACATGTGTCTACACACATTTGTTAGTTTGTTTTGTGTCTGTGAGAGTGAGTTAGTCTTACCTCAACAAAAAGAGTAGAAAGTTTGTGTGAGTGCGTGTGTGTGTGTGAGTAACAATGTCACGATATGTATTAATTCTTGTGTGTGTGTGTGCGTGCGTGTGCGCACGTGTGTGCGTGTGTGTGTGTGTGTGTGTGTGTGTGTGTGTGTTTGCAGATGGCGTATAAGGTCCTGCAGACCCATCCTCAGGTGTGTGCAGGCAGAGTGGCTGTGCTCGGTCTGTCCTTTGGGACTGCTGTTACCCTCACACTAGCAGCGTACTCTAAAACCGCACAGGTGAGTCCACGTCTGTCTGTCTATCTGTTTCTCTCTCTCTCTCTCACCTCTCATAAACAATACATTCACACTGACACACACACACTGACATACATGCAGGCACACACACACACCCAAGGACATACTCGGCATAAAAAAGGTCCTGGACTTTCTTCCAAATAGGTCCACTACCATTCACGCGCACACATACACATTAGCTGTTTATCATGATACAGTCTCACAGTACTGTGCCAGTGAAAGTATCACATTCAAAAAATAGTGAGTCAGATTTTATTATTTATTATTGATTAATGGTTATTATTTTGCCTCGTGCCTTCATTCATAGAAGTAGCCTAAACCAACAGGGACGTCATATACCGTTATGGTAAATCGGGGTCTATCAATAAATGGCCTTGAGTGTCTGATCATCTTTTTAAGACTAACAGAAAGCCTAGTTGGTACACATCAAGTTGGTACACATTACATCTCATCAAAATGTGTCTGGACCTCAGGGCTGACAACTTTTGAAATCAGCTTGGAGTGAGATTTCTTTGAGAAGAAATGTGCATGAGGAGCATATCAATTTTGTGTTTCATTTTTTCTGTTTGCTACTGAAGCATGCTCAACATTTTACTATATGCAGCCTGGCAGCCTACTCAACTAATGTTAGTTTTGGGACTGCAGAATTAAAACATTTCAAATTCTGGTTGCTAAACACACCATCTTAACAAAGTTTGAGACACACATAAACACTAAAGACTTGCCTGTCTTTTGTCTGACTCACGTCAACATTATCCCATCCATAGGCCTACCACATTACACTGCTTAAATGAAAACATATAGGCTACTTAACATGGACATCTCCATAAGTTACATTCACAATGAAGAAAACATTTAGCATACGTGGTTTCTGACGGAAATTACGTTTTGATGAACGGAGGTGCATATCCCTTATAGCCCATGTTCCACATTAATCGTAGACTATCACAGCAAGGACATGTAAAACATAGGTACAATTGTTCAACATAGACACAGTACATGTTTGATTCTAAGGAAAGAGTTTTGCCATAAAATTCAGTATAACAAGCTGAGGTCATATTTACATTTACCTGTTAACAGATATGGAGGTGAAATGCATATTTACAATGTCAAAGGTACTATTCAGTTATGCTCACCATGTAAATAATGTGTGTTTCAGCCCCGGTGTTGTGTGTGCATCAGTGGTACGCATCTTTACCCACTCAACAAGTCTCATACCGAGATACTGCAGCAGATGAGCCGGTGAGGCCCGTGCATAGGGACCATTAGGGGATTGTGTATGTGTGTGTGTGTGTGTGTGTGTGTGTGAGTTGAAATGGTGAGTGGCCCCTTAGACTCTGCCTCTGGATCTTTATTGTGTGTGTGTTTGTGTGTGTGAGTGTGTCAAAGATTCTCTTCGGTGACTTTTCAAGGCAGAGCAATTGAACATTTTCAGTGTCATGGCCAATATGTGTGTTCATGTGTGCGTGTGTGTGTGTCTGCAGGAATATTGCAAAGTGGCGCATTGATGAGAATAATCATGTGATCGGGAAAGATTCCATTCTACCAATTCCTTCTGAGCCAGACCGTAAAGTGGATGTAAGTGTTTGTTTGTATGTGTGTGTGTGTGTGCAGGAACATTGCAAAGGCACGCGTTGATGAGAATAATCATGTC
>NW_027468664.1:29634462-29639462 GCF_046254945.1 Alosa pseudoharengus | reverse complement strand
GGTCAGAATGAGGGGGACGCTGAGGGCATGGTAAGCCCCCCCCCCAAAAAAATCATCAAACCATATTGATGATGTTACGAGTGTGATGATATCAGATGCAATAACAACAGAGATGAGATGTTGTGTTTTGTATATATGCAACTCGTTCATTTTGTATACGTCATGTTGTATTTTGTTTGGATAATATATTTCATTATCTTGACTATGTGTGTTCATGTATGTCTGTGTTTCTTTGTGTGTCTGTATGTATGTGTGTGTGTGTGTGTGTGTGTGCGTGCGTGTGTGCGTGTGTGCGTACGCGTGTGTGTTTTCTCAGGTCCATGGTCACTGCATGTGTAACCATTATACTACCGGTCTGAACTGTGAGAAGTGTCAGGACTTCTACCATGACCATCCATGGAAACCTGCTCTGGGTCTAAACACCAATGCATGCAAGAGTAAGATCACACACACACACACACACACACACACACACACACACACACACACACACACACACAAACACACACACACACACACTCAACTCTGAAAGAGATACTGGGCTTTTCTCAATACAAAGTACGCTAAAGAACGGTCTCCCGTTCTTGAAAGTTCGAACTTGAAAATTTAAGATCGTGAGTCCAGACTCTGGAGAACGCGAGGACACAGGACGCTCAATTTGCAGTTTGAGACAGCAGCGTTCTTGCCAACGGCAGCTTCTCTCGGAACAGAGAGTCTACCCAGTATTTCTGACATTTACAATAAAATATATAATTCACCAGCTTGTTTAAGTTTGTTTCTCATTGATTTTTTTAAATTAAATATTAATAAGAATATATTCACTTGCCGATGGCGGGACCAACGTTTGAAGTTCGCAGTTTAAGTGACAGTTAGTTGTGAAGCCTGTAGCCTACCGTTTATAGCCTAAAAATGGATCGGATTGTAGCAGCAATTATGATAGGTAGGCCTATTATGTATCAATGCTGCCATTTCTCTTATGTGAGTGTCACGGCTGAGCTGACGTAATGCATTGTGGAATCTTCAATCCACCAAGTCACCACCCGATGCATCCTTGCTAAAACCAACGATTCGAGAACACTTCCGGGAATGTTATGCGTTCTTGAATAAATGCGAACTTGTGAATTGGAACAGTACTTCGGCGGTGATTGATGACGTTTCAGAACGATTTTCAAGTTCATGAGAACACAAGTATAGAAAAGAACGCATATTGAGAAAAGCCCACTGAAATACTCACATGGAATGAGGTGTGGAAACGATTATCCCCCTGGGCACATTAAAGAATCTATCTATCTATCTATCTATCTATCTATTTATCTATCTATCTACACACATAGACACAAGCAAAACACACACACATACACACACTCACATTATTACAACCAGATCCATTTATTCACATGTCCTTACCCTTTCCCATTGACCCTTATAGTGTGTCTGTGTCTCCAGGGTGTGAGTGTAACCATCATGCATTCACGTGCCACTTTGACATGGCGGCGTACCTGGCCACCGGCAACGTCAGTGGGGGGGTGTGCGACGAGTGTCAGCACAACACCATGGGCCGTCAGTGTGAGCTCTGCAAGCCCTTCTACTACCAGCACCCCGAGCGCCACATCAGGGACCCCAACATCTGTGAACGTGAGTGGGTTTGAGGGGGCACCCCAATATCTGTGAACGTGTGTGGGTTTGAGGGGGCACCCCAATATCTGTGAACGTGTGTGGGTTTGAAGGAAACCCTAATATCTGTGAACATAAGTGGGTTTTAGGGGAACCCCATCTGTGAGCGTGATTGGGTTTGCGGGGAACCCCGACATCTGTGAACGTGAGTGGGTGTGCATCGTTTATGAACAAGATAGTCAAATGGCTTTGTCATGTTTTCATTATGACAGTTCTCTCAGTGTTTTCCAATGCAAAAAAAGGTCAGAACTCGGTGACACTACCTGAACATGCTCAAGACAGCACTATACAGTACTTGTACAGCCATTTGAAAACTACAGTAAAGTTACACATTGCTGTAGTTAGGTGAGTAAGTGAGTACAAGACACTGAATACGTACATTTTTACTGTATGCTCTTTGCAATTCTACAGCATTGTGACAGAATTTGATAACTAGTTCAACAATTTTGTATGTAATGACTCAAGCAATGAAATGAAGACTATTAGTTTTATTGGGATGACTATTCAGCATTCATAAGTATAGTTCATTTTGAATGACATAAGCAAATGATAATGTTAAAAAACAGCAGAGAATTGTATGAAAGCAACTGATACATGTCCAAAAGTATTTGCAATTTGTTCAGAGGAAGGAGAAATTGCTACTATGATGTGCACAAATGACTAAATGTTGTGGAGGTTGAACTAATAGTTATGAGAATTTTCATTCTGATCTGAAAAAAGCACCAAAGCGACTGAGAAAAACTTTAACGTGAGTGGGTTTGAGGGGGCACCCCAATATCTATATTATATAATTAAAAATGAGCTGTTGTAATTGAAGGTATCTGTGACCTAACATAGTCAAAACTGCATGAAATTGAAAGTGTAGGATCATTATGACACCCTCTGTATGCACGCCAAGTTTTGTGGAATTCCGTTCATGGGGGGCCACACAATAAATTAATTTATGTTACTATACACCAACTGGCCTGTAGGTGGCCGGAGACAGTTTTCGGTGAATATCTCGAGAACCGTAGGGCCTAGGAGGTCCACCTTTTTTATGTATGTTGGTCTTAAGGGGGCATGTCAACCCATCCCATTACCACTTATTTCATGTATAGCGCCACCTAGTTAAAAATTAAAAAGCAAAAAATTAGGTGTTTTCATCACAATATCTTTGGCTGACAAGGTCAAAACTGCACGAAATTAAAAGTGTAGGATCAGTATGACACCCTCCGAATGCATGCCAAGTTTTGTGTACTTCCGTTCATGGGGGGCCTTACAATAAAATAATTGATGTGTACATTTAGTGACGTACACCAACAAGGATTCCCGGGACACTGAAAGACCGGGGTACACAAAACTTGGTGGGCATGTACCCCCACATGGATAGCATGGAACAGTCATTTTTCTTTTTGATCTGTAGCCCCCCCGCTGGACTGGACCCCCCGAAAGGAGGGTAGGGCAGGCACAGTTCTCTATGAATATCTTGAGAACTGTAGGGCCTAGGATGACCATTTTTTTCCGTATGTTTGCCTCCAGGGGTCATGTTTACCCATTTCATGTGCACAAACAGATACACACACACACACACACATACATTCACAGTAATCATACGTATGACACATACTCACACAGTAGACATATGTACACACAAGCACGCACACACACAAGCACGCACACACACACACACACACACACACACACACACACACACACATAACATAAACATAACACAAACAATCAAGAATTTCTCAGAATTAAGAACAGGCAAGATGGAGGTGGGGTTGTATAAAATAAATTTTACATGTGAAATCTATGAACTAATCATGTTTTGGTACTTGTTGTCTAGCAGATACCAGTGAGAATTGAGTGTGGATAATGCAATTTAGTGAGACAGTTAGAATCATATAGGCCTTTCAGCGTGATTTCTTTTTGTGGAAAAAATGTGCTGGACTGGGCGGCGGTCATATTTTGCACCGCTCTGCGGTACATCTAGTTGTTTGTGGGTTTGAGGGGAACCCCAACACCTGTGAACGTGAATGGGTCTATGTGTAGGAGAGGGGACCCCAACATCTGTGAACGTGAATGGGTTTATGTGTAGGAGAGGGGACCCCAACATCTGTGAACGTGAATGGGTTTATGTGTAGGAGAGGGGACCCCCAACATTTATGTGTATGAGTGGGCACCCCAACATCCTATGAATGTTAGTGTGTTTGTAAGAGGGGACCCCGACATCTATGACGGTGTGTTTGTGTGTGTTAGTGCATTTGTGCATACATGTGTGTGTAGTATACCAGTGTGTATCTGACGGTGTTGTGTCGTGTTGTGTGTGTGTGTCAGCGTGCATCTGCGACCCTCGTGGCTCTCTGAACGGGGGTCTGTGCGATGGAACGACGGACGTGCTCGCCAGTCTGATCGCTGGTCAATGCCGCTGCAAGCAGAATGTGGAGGGAGAGAGGTGCGATCAGTGTCGCCCTGGACACTTCGGCCTGAGCGAAACACCAGAGGGCTGCCAACGTAAGTGTACACACACACACACACACACACACACTCACAGAACTTGGAGGGAGAGAGGTGTGATCAGTGTCCACAGAGACAATACGGTGTGAGCGGATTTTGAATGTGCATCATCTGGTTCCGTGCTCTCCCTAGTCCACTGCCACAAATGAACAGTACATACAGCCTTTGGCAGGGTGAACACAATCATACCCTACCTCAAACAACACAGACAACAACACACACACACACACACACACACACACACGTACAGATATTAACAATGCAGAGCACTGTATAAGGGAAGGTCTATGCGTGTCTGTTTGAACTCCCTGGAGTTCCCCCACATCCTGTTTGTCTTACCATGCGATTGTTTTGTTTGGGGGCTTTTTTCCCAGAATGCACCTGTAACCCACTGGGTACGGTTCCTGGATCAAACCCATGTGACACCAACTCAGGAAGCTGCTACTGCAAACGGCTCGTCATGGGCCAGAACTGCGATCAGTGTCAGGTTAGTGTGTGTGTGTGTATGTGTGTGTGTGCATGTTTATGCTCACATGTGTGTATGGGAATGCATGCTTTTGTGTGTGAGTGAGTGCATGTACGTGTGTGTGTGTGTGTGTGTGTGTGTGTGTGTGTGTGTGTGTGTGTGTGTGTGTGTGTATGTGTATGTATGTGTGTGTGTGTGTTTGTGGGAGGGGGGGTAACTGCTATCAATGTTAGTTTGTTATGTGTGTGTGTGTGTGTGTGTGTGTGTGTGTGTGTGTGTGTGTGTGTGTGTGTGTTTGTGTGTGTGTGTGTGTGTGTGTGTGTGTGTGTGTGTGTGTGCGCTTGTGAAAGTGCACGTGTTT
>NW_027468664.1:29609462-29619462 GCF_046254945.1 Alosa pseudoharengus | reverse complement strand
GACAGTGGTCCAGTCAAATCTTTTACTGTCTATGGTCAAATTAGCCTAGAAATCTAGACGCACCCTAGCGGCGGCAAATTAATTTGCTCAGCCTGTACGTCTAGTAGCAAACCATAGGGATTTCTTTTGGCTTAACACCGTGGATGTTCTCCAATCACAGCGCTCTATTTCGTTAGAGAGTCTTAAGGCGGGCTTAACAGGATAACGACAGTCCTGTGACTGTGAACAACAAGGAAGGTGGCTATGGCGAACGAAGAGCGGTTGTTTGAATCGGCGTTGGCGACAACTTTGGAGGAGTTGGACTTGTGCTTTTCTTTGAAAGTTGAGCAACACAATGCACTTAAGTCATTCCTTTCGAAAAAGGATGTATTTGCCGTTTTGCCTACCGGATACGGATATGGTCGTAGCGCTGGCCTATTGCATGCCTAGGCAGTTTGAAAGACAATTCTCTGCCCGCCCCTTGGATTAAACGAGGTGAGTGATTCGATGCCAGACTATACATTTCAATGATATAGGATGGCCCGCCAGGCTATGGTCAAATCCCAGCCGAGCTATAACTGTAGCTCGACTTACCTGTGCATGTAAACATACTGACTGACAAAAAATCAGAATGAGTAATTATAACAGACGAGTAGCCCTGTGGACACACAATATTGTTGGAAAATTGAGATGTGTGAAACACATCAAATGGTAATCAGAAATAATTTGTTAAAAAAAAAAGACTAAAATGTGTTGACTAAAACTGACTAAGACTAAGATACCTTTAGTTTTCTTTTGACTAAAACTAGACTAAAATGACAAGACTTTTAGTCGACTAAAACTTGACTAACAAAAATGATATTTGAATGACTAAATATGACAAAGACTAAAAAGGACATTTCGTCACAAGACTAAGACTAAGACTAAATTAAAAATAGGTGACAAAATGAACACTAGCACGCACACGCACGCCCACACATTCTCATTCATATACTCAGGGCCATTGCAAGGTTGCTTGGATGATATGATGCACATGTGTGACAGACAAACATGCAGACACACACACACACACACACACACACGCACACACGCACAAACACACACACACACACATACACACACAGACACACGCACACACACACACACAAACACACACACACACACACACACACACACACACACTTTGCCATCTGTGCAAATACACAGTCAGGCAGGCATGATTCCCATACCTGACATTTCTCTCTCTCTCTCTCTCTCTCTCTCACCGGTCTAACGCATTTGGAGTAGGACATAAATAACGTCCACATGTAAGCGTCATATCTGCATCCCGAAGGGTCGGAGATCCCCATATAGTGCGGCGGAGGACATGTCTGAAAACTCTCTCTCTCTCTCTCTCTCTCTCTCTCTCTCCCTCTCTCTCTCACAGGAGCCTCTGACAGCATCACTAAATACTACCATCAGTCCATTGAAGCTGAGCTAAGTGCCCACGGCGCCACCTCTAGTCCATCCAGCACAGTGCAGGAGTCCGCCGTTGTACGGCAAACCACAGAGGACATGATGAACCGCACCAAGGCCGAGTTTGACCTGAAGCAGGAGCAGCAGACCAAACAGCTGGAGGAGCTGGCCAATGAGATCGAAACCCTGGACCTATCAACACTTAGCATCACGGTACAGCAACCAATCAGCATTCAGGAATATATGGGGACTTCCTGTCATAAGAATCTTAGGTCTTTGAGCTGAATACTCTCTGAAAAAAGATGCACTCTCTCTGGGTGTCTCTCTGGGTGTCTCACGTGTGTGTGTGTGTGTGTGTGTGTGTGTGTGTGTGTTGACAGGCATGTGGTGCAGGCTCAGAGGACAGCGGCTGTGGTGCGTGCGGCGGTCTCGGGTGTGTGACGGAGGACGGGGCGCCCCACTGTGGCGGGGAGGGGTGTGGCGACGTCAACTCAGTCGTGCAGGAGGGCGTGAACGCCGCCAAGAACTTCGACAAGGAGATCTTAAAGGCCCTACAGGAGGTGGACAAGCTCAACAGGATGGTGAGACTCCACACACACACACACACACACACACAGACACACACACAGACACACACTCTCTCTCTACTTACACACTTAACAACACACACACTTTCATCTTTACTTACTTTCTGTGACCCCATGTGGATTTTTTGTCTACAGGTGTCATATGATAATAATTATATGTGTGTGTGTGTGTGTGTGTGTGTGTGTGTGTGTGTGTGTGTGTGTGTGTGTGTGCGTGCGTGCGTGTGTCTAGGTGTCAGAGGCCCGTGGTCGAGCTGACGTTGCTAGGCTGAATGCTCAGGACGTTTTGCTGAAAGCCAATCAGAGTAAAGAGAGGGTGGAGCTTAACAACCAAGAACTACGCAGCCTCATACAACAGATACGGGACTTCCTGAGAAGTATGAACCATGCACACACACACACACACACACACACACACACACACACACACACACACACACACACACACACACACACACACACACAGCAGAGTGGAAAGGCATAAAGATATAATTCCTTGTCAAGCTATAAATATGAAGTGCATGAACTAGTGGGACCATTAGTTTATGTGTGTGTATCTGTATGTGTGTTTGTGTGTGTGTGTGTATCTGTGTGTGTGTTTATGTGTGTTTAGACAGCACAGACCTGGAGACCATTGAGGCGCTGTCCAATGAGGTGCTGGCGATGAGCATGCCAGCGTCGGCAGCCCAGTTGGAGGAACTGACCAATGAGATCCGAGAGCGTGTCAAGAGCCTGACCGGCGTGGAGGAGATCCTCGACCGCAGCCACGGCGACGTCACACAAGCACGCATACTGCTGCAGGACGCCAAAATAGCAAGGTAAACACACACACACACACACACACACACACTCTCTCTCTCTCTCTCTCTCTCTCTCTCTCTCTCTCTCCCTCTCTCTCTCTCTCTAATGCACACACCGTACACATACACACTGCACATACGCACAAATGCTTGCACTCACACATAGACAACTGATGTTAGAACCACCATGCACAGACACAGACACACACACACACACACACACACACATATATACAAACGGTACAAACCTACCACATGCAAAATTATTTTAATGTTTGGATTCTTTGTGTTTAAATCCAAATAAAACCATTAAAATGTGTGTGTGTGTGTGTGTGTGTGTGTGTGTGTGTGTGTGTGTGTGTGTGTAGTGATGATGCCACTGAAATGAAGAGCACAGCGGACATGTTGAACGAGTGGTTGAATCAGACAGAGCACACTCAGATAACCACTCAAGACGGCATCAAAGAGGCCAGCACTGACATCAAGACAACACAGGACCTGCAGGCTACTGTGAGTCTGACTGTGTGTGTGTGTGTGTGTGTGTGTGTGTATGTGTGTGTTTTTTGTAGCATTTTGTAGCATTGTGTATGTGTATTTGTAGCATTTATGTAACATCGGGAAAAATTATGGAGGTTGACTTCAAATTACATATTTTAAACATAGTTTATCGTCTATGATTTTTTTAGAAGTTCGGTGGAAATGGTGTCACTTTAAACAAATCCACGTACAGACAGCTTCCTTATCCGTGAACTGACCCACCGGGGCTTTGCATGTAGCCTAGTGTTGCGTAGTATTACCTTTGTTAAATGTTTAGCCCAGTTCATTAAATTGGGATAAGTTTGTGTGGGTCTGTATTAATGCATTGTGCATTGTGTTTCATACAAATTAGAGCCCTGATCATTTTCTGAACTTTGTATGTGTGTGTGTGTGTGTGTGTGTGTGTGTGAGTGTGTGTCTGTGTGTGTGTATGTGTCTGTGTGTGTGTGTGTGTGTGTGTGTGTGTGTGTGTGTGTGTGTGTGTGTGTGTGTGTGTGTTGTGTGTGTACAGCTGGATTCAGAGACTGCGTCTGCTGAGTTGAAGTTGAATAACGGGATGCAGCGTCTGGTGGGGATGGAGAGGGATCTTTCGTTGATTAAATCCAAAACGCAGGAGATAGTCAGCACAGCGCAACACACACAGCGCAACACTGAATACATCTCACAGGATGTGGCACAGACCAAACAGGTAACACACACACACACACACACACACACAAAGAAAAAAACTAAGTCAAACACACACATATACACTGCATAAATACACAAACAGCAACACAAAATTATCAACCAACTATCAGGATTTCATAGTGTATATATTTGTATGTGTGTTTTTGTGTGTGTGTGTGTGTGTGTGTGTGTGTGTGTGTGTGTGTGTGTGTGTGTAGGAGCTGGACTCGGAGGTGATGAAGAGGTACTCCACCATGGAGAGTGTGATGCAGCAGAAAGCAGGCAATGTGATCGAGGGCCGACAAAAAGCCAAGGAGCTTCAGGAGGAGGCCAAACGCATGCTGGACCACGCCATGGCCTCCCTGCAGAAACTCAGAGGTACACACACACACACACACACCCACACACATTAGACCATGGGCCTGTTGCACAAAAGCAGAATTAAGACATCCGGGATAAGTTACTGAGCTGCGCTCAATGAATCCAAAACAAGAGCGTACAGGCTTAATTGGTTGCACAACGAGCAAGCCAGGATGAGCAGACACGGATTCATCAAGCCAGGTGAAACCTATCCTGGATAAGTGTGCGCTCACGGCTCCCTCAAATAGACCCCGCCACCGATCACAGATTCACAGATTCACCATGGCAACTAGAGCGGCTTCATTGCTTCTTCTACGGTGTGAAGTAGGTAGATTCTCACAACAGCAACAAATAGCAACACCTCTGTTAAGGAGAATATTGCAACTAGTTCCGCAACCACCACGCGCGAAATGGTTAGGCACTCCCGTAATGTCACATTGTCGCATGACAGGTCAGGAATGGTAAGTATGTAAAAGTTAATTAATGATCACAAACATTTAAATAATGACTGTGGGTCTAGGTATTTGTGATGACAATGTGTAGTGGGCAGTGGAATAACTATTGGTTTCCGTTTGTGGTGACTGCTGACATAAGGGATGAGATTAAATAGATCCTGGAATTTAGCCTGGTCTGGAGCAGGCTAGCTCCACAGAATAAATCGCCATGGTAACTTATACCATAACATATCCTGATGCCCCCTATCCCGCGTTTGTGCAACTGGATCACGGATAAATTGAGCCAGGATAACGAAGATATCCCGGCTTAATCCCTTATCCTAGTTTTGTGCAACGGGCCCCATGTCATGACCTCCCCACAGAAACTTAGAGGTACACACACACACACACACACGCACATTAGACCATGCCATGGCCTCACTACAGAAACTTAGAGGCACACACACACACACACACACACACATACAGTGAGGATGGTTTGATATACAGTATGTATATGATATACAGTACAGTTTGGATACTGTCTGTCCACTACCCACTTTTACCACTGTCTTTCTGCCTCACTGTTTGCGTGCTATATTAGCACATTAACACATATGCATAACCCCTCTCTCCATGCCACAGCCGAACTGTGGCCACACTTATACCTTTTCTTAAAATAATTAAATATATAGATATATAGACTTTATTTCTGCTTTGTTGCACTGTTGGACTTACTCATTTGCACTATCACCATGACCACTATCACCATTGCACTATCACCATGACACTCATTCACACAGAGTACCTTACCTTACCTTACTATGCACAGAGACTCACAGGCTCAGTCCCTGCCTCAGTCATTGCAAGCGCCTCTGATTGATTAATCACCACTATGTGGATACTGTTTTTAGAATTGATTTAGATTAAGGGCCCGTCCCAATACCTCCCCTACCCCTAGATTTTTGCCCTAACCCTCGTTTTTGCGCGTGCACGTGTAGGGCTAGGGTGTCCCATTACTATAGGGAGCAAGGGGAAGTGCTATTTTGCCCTTAAAATCAACCCTCAAAACATAGCCAGGACCGATGCAGGCTTAAAACGAAGTGGGAGATGAAATTACCCTGGATACCGTGCGAGCTCAGCGAGCTGGCCAAATTTTTCATATATTTTCGCAAATAAGCATATTAAAATTTCGGAATATGTTGGAATATGTTAGCTGGATGCACATCTGATGGACTGTTGAGTTTTGAACACTAATGTTAAAAAATATCTCACGAAGCTCTCTGACGATGTTCATGATATCTGCTGAGTGCTTTGAGAGAGTCTGCCCATCAAATAACGTTATATATCTGATCTGGGTAGTTTCGTCAATATTTAAGGTGGGTGTTCTGGCGTTCACATGAACACGAATATCTTTGTTGATTAACTAGACGTAGATAAACCAGCACAGCCCACACAACAACGACCGCTGGAATGGGCATGTTCCTGAATGAAAATAGTAGCAGGCTACTACCGGTAGACACGTCGGCGCTGCGCGTGACGTAGGTGAGCACGTTCGCTACGCTAATTTGCATTTAGTGGTGTCCCAATTTATAGGGAAAGATCTTCACCTCCACTTCCCTTGTCGAGGGGGCTTTAATGTTGAGGGCAATCAAAACCAAGTGGAAGTTTTAAGGGGGGAGAAATGGGACGGGCCCTAAGTGTTAGTTAGTATAATTTGTAATTTAGTATCCATCAAAGGTCAAAATCCCTGTGCACAGCTCTTCTTGCTCCAGGTGCTGATGGTGTGCAGTATAACTATTGAAAAGTCAAGTATACATCGCACACTGGAGGGTATATTTTGCTGACTTTATTTGGCGTGAACAACGCGTTTCACAAGTTTCATCCACGTTCACAGTCAATCTGACACCCACAGGTGAAATAGGTGGTAACATCATCATCACATGACCACACCAGACCCAGTGAAAGTACTCCACACTCTAACACACCAGAAATTGCAATCAATATCATCAATTAAATATCCTGTATATTTTAGCTTGCATATAGGCCTACATATATATTTAAATATGACATGAGTTGAGAGGCAATTAATAAAATCTTTAATTTCATATTTCTTGCCAGAATGGGGGTGACTAAAAGACTTTGTGTCAAATGTATTTGAACAATGTGCGCATTTCCCACATCTGTAATTGCCATACACCTGTTGAGCAAGCCAATTCTTCCTGGGGGGTTCTTGAAATGTAGAGCTGACCACCATATCTTTAATGTTTTTGCCTCTTTTAAAGCAAAATTGAGGTTTTAAAGACGACAGGTGACTAAGGCTAGGGTCACATAGAACTTCATATCACATGCCCAGTGTGTTTGTGGGGGTGTGTAGATGGGATAGGACAGAGAGAGAGAGAGAAAGAGAGAGACTTGTTTTTATGTCCCTGCTAAAATGCTTTAGATTGGTGCCTATATTCTTCATATTTATAGCATCAGCAAGGTTACACAGAGTTATCAATGCATCGGAATTGAATGTTATGTTCGTTACGCTTATTATAATACACTAATTTTCACTTAGGCTACTCACATTGTTTTTAACAACTATACAGTCTCCTTAGAGACTACCAAAAATTGCCGTCGCCGACTATATTTCAAGTCGTCTAGGCGGGGTATTGGGTAAAGTTTTCAACTAGCAATAATCGCGCCTCGGATAAACCTCATAGGCTACGATACTGCCACTGCGCAAAGATAACTAAGAGGAGAATGTGTTCGGGGACCCAGTGTGGGCAACAGTCATCACAAAGCTGGTGGGCTAAACTATCAAAAGAATACCATCGGTCATCCATGCTTTGCTAAACCATGTACAAGTGCAACCCAAGTCAAGTGTTGTTGTAGAGCAGTGGGCACCACAAGGTGACTTTAACATACATCAATTGCTACGGCATAACATTTTTTTTTTACCCGACTGTTGCATGCTGGGATGCTGAAACGCAGTCGCTCAAGTAGGCGGAGACTGAGTATGATCAGGGGAGTAAGGGAGTATGACGAGCGCCTACACAATACTTGCTTGCTATAGGCTACTACATCTAGAGAAAATAATAAAATATTTAGATGTATATATCTCCCGTCAACTGGCAATCAAATGAAAAAGACTAGCACTGCTCTATCTTGCCCAAACTGTATTAAGTATTTCGATAAGATGTATATTTATCTCACCGGTAAATTGGTGCAATTCATCTGCTGTTAACAAGTAAACAGTCTCCTTAGAGACTACCAAAAATTGCCGTCGCCGACTATATTTCAAGTCGTCTAGGCGGGGTATTGGGTAAAGTTTTCAACTAGCAATAATCGCGCCTCGGATAAACCTCATAGGCTACGATACTGCCACTGCGCAAAGCTAACTAAACTGAGCATGTGTTCGAGGACAGAGTGTGGGCAACAGTCTTCACAAAGCTGGTGGGCTCAACCATACTATCAAAAGAATATCGTCCATCCTATGCTAAACCAAGTACAAGTACAACCCAAGTGTTGTTGTAGAGCAGTGGGCACAACGAGGTGATTTCAAACAGCAATTACTACGCAGCAAGATGTACTTTTGGAGGATAACTTGTTCACCCGCCTGTTGCATGCTGGGAGGCTGAAACGCAGTCGCACAAAGCACAAGCAGGCGTAGGCGGAGACTGTTGCGCGTTAGAACCAGGCTACTCCTTAAAACCGAAGTTAACACACAGCTGAGATCGAAGTTGACGTGATTTCCTTGTCCCATATAGGCCTACAGTAAAATAAAGAACTCTTACAGGATCAGCTGATTCGTAGTTAAACAGCCTGGAAATCGGAGCCAAATGTGTAGGAATGCGAGTAGCCTAGATCCTGCCAAATGCTTGTTAAAACCCAACACGGACTAATTATGCAATAAACATTAAATCCGCCAAAGAAATGAAGGATGCTTTCCATAAATACAGAATATAGGCTGTGTTACACTGTCCCTCTAATGTCCTGCTGGTTGATTAACTCATTCAAAATATATGGGCTATTCAAAATATTAGGCTAAATGTAGGCTACCCGCGATGGTGCAGCTGATTTTAAGATCCAGGTTTAGTTTATGACAACGGGGAAACAGACACTTCACATACCTTATATCGTAAGTATCTATCTATCTAGTCTCCAGTTCCTGCCGTTGTCAATTTTGTAGGCTACACAACGTAATTTTAGCATTTAATTCACATATTAAAATAAATTCTAGAAAATTACTAGCATACAAGCTTGCCAACTGTGTAGAAGGGATAATATTGGTCTATTTCTGAGATAAAACCACTTCATCTGTGTCCAGACTACGAACATACAGGCGCCCTCTAGTGGATGATACGGAAACTTTTAAAGATGCAGCATTAAGGAAAAACTATTTTTAGTAGATTAAACCAGAGGTGCTCAACTCGAGTTTAAAACAGTGTTAAACTCGAAAAAGGGGCTAAGCTAATGACAGAGCAATTCCCCTTCTGTGTTTAAGATTGGTAAAAAGGACGATGCTGTTTTGCACTTTTTTAATATACTGCAGGATTCATTTATTAAAATCCGTGTGTGTGTGTGTGTGTTTGTGTGTGTGTTTCAGAGCTAGAGCGGTCATATGTGGTTAACCAGCAGACTCTAGAGGAAAAAGCCCAGATTCTGGCGGGGCTTGAAAAAGCAGCCCAGGATGTACTTCAGGAGATCAGTCACAAAGTCACCGTCTACAGCATCTGTTTGTAACCAAGAAAACCTTCCAAACATTCCATCACCTCATCGTTCTGGAAGATTCTAGAAGCTCTGCGACAATCAGATTGAAGCTTACAAACAGACCCAATATATAAGCTAAAAATTTAATTTGTGATCATGTTAAAGCAACACCAAAGAACTTTTCATCTGTCGCACGCACTATTTGTTTATCCAGCACCGGCTTTGCAAATAACAATGTCCACAGACAAGATAGAATAAGTTGCATGATTTTATGAAAGTACGATGTATTGCGACATCAGATGCAAGTGAAATTTGTAGTTTCTCATGTCTCATTCCATCGAACTACAGATCCGCTACCCGATGCAGCAAACTTACATAGTGCGGTAATAGCCGATAGAGGGCCGCGAAGCGAATGCAGAAAGTGCTGTTCACCCTGTTACGAGTTGATGAACCACTGAAACGATTTTGGAAACATTATTTT
>NW_027468664.1:29596962-29604462 GCF_046254945.1 Alosa pseudoharengus | reverse complement strand
CACAAAGTTTAAAATGGCACTTTATCCACCATGAACACACACACACACACACGCACGCACACACGCACACACACAGTAACTGATTCATTCTGATCTCACACCAACACACTTTCCCACAAAGTTTAAAATGGCACTTTATCTCACATCATTACAGCTCTGTGGCATTTAAAGTTGTGTAATGTCAGAATTTCAATGCTATAGAATGACATTCTTGGTCTCAGACAAACACACACCACACACACCAAAACCCCCCCTAGATATTAAGACCCACAAATTGATCACGAGCGGTCACACTGTTTTCAGACCACAGGAACATAAAACGGTACAACACCCCAAACAATCAGCCAGTTCAGGAATCAGCGACACACACACTAACCTTCGAGGGGATGCAACCCACATTGAGACACGTCCCTCCTAGGGTGGCGTTCTTCTCCACACACACTGTCTGAAACACAAACACACAAACACACACACACACACACACACACACACACACCTCTTTAATAGCAAGCCTATGGAATGCTTTCAATGCAACAAGAGACTGGTAACAAGTGAGAAAAACACTGTTCTACATTGCTAATAGTGCACACATGCATATGACATGTCTGTTAATAGCAGACATGCCCAGGTGTACACTAACAACCAATGGAAAAACACAATACACAAGGTTACACAGGTACACAGGTTACCTTAAATCCCAGCTGTGCTGCTTTGATGGCGGCCACATAGCCCCCAGGACCCGATCCCACCACAGTGACATCTGCGTCAACTACAGGGGGTGAGAGGAGAGAAGAGAAAAGCTGGATTCACAAACAAAGAAAACTGTGGATGTATTGTATCACAGAAAACATAACACAGCACAGCAATGTGATTGATAATGACTGACTGCCTATTATTGTGTTACATGCTCCAAATGTAAAGCACTTTGAGCTGCATTCTGTGTATGAAAGGTGCTATACAAATAAAGCTTATTATTATTATTATTATTATAATGTTGACAGAAGTGTCAAATACTGCGAATAGAAATACTGCGAATAGAACCCTGATATATCATTTGAAGTGCATACATGTTTTAATGTTGATGTGTGTGTCTGTGAGTGCTTATGTCAGTTCTGAGTTCTAAATTCCTGGGGCGTGTGCTTACTTGGAGCATCGGCATATGTTCTTGCGCACACTGTCGTCACTCCTTGAAGCTTGGAAGGGATCACCTGACCCCGCTGGATAACCACAGGAACCAATTACGTCACTTAGGTGGCAACTTCATTAGCCATTAATGCTTTTAACAACTATTAGCAACATTTTTCTTCCCTTTTACTGTCTATGACATTTTCTGACAATTATACCCAAACTGTCAACTAACTTCTTCCTGGATTTCTTAGTACCTAAAGATCATGTGATGTTGTCTGTTGTCTTCACCATCCCACATAGACTAGGCTACCTAACATATGCGTCTATAAGCTGAAGGCCAGGTCTTGCGCAACTACACCGTAAATAATGTTTAGGACCTTCCTGCGTAGAGTAGAACCTCTATGAGTAGAACAAACAGCTGACTTCTCGCTCTAACCTCTAACTTCAAATCTAGCTGCCTAATAGACCTATCATGGCTAACGTTAGGTTTACTTGTGTGCTATCCTACTACCAATGTGATATGCACATTAAAACTGCCTGCTTTGAAAGTGTGTGGTGTTGTGAGTTGGAGTTAGCTAGATTAATTAGCCAATGCCAACAGCTGACAAGACTCATGTCGTTGTTGCAAATGATGCCTAGCGTCTGTTGACATTAGCTGGCTAGGTCAAAATCGCCGGTGTGAGATAACATGAAGTGAAAAAGCTAGAACGGAAAGAAGTCTTAGTTCACTAGTTTTGGGGAAATCTTACCTTAGCCGCATTGCGACACAAAATATTCAAACTCTGCATGTTGGTTGAGTGACAGACCCACGAACACGACAGTAACGTTGGCTAAATTCACGTTACCTGACCCTGTCGGTGTGACTCCAAAATCGCAGTCGCACAACTCCGTCGTAAGTCTCAAAACCTAGCGTGAAATTTTCACAGATCTACAATACTATTCATTTATGTTCTCGTATGCGTTTCACTGTGCAGTTTATGACTGTAAGATCTATCACTGGTGCAGGTGCTAGCAAATTTAGACGCTGAAGACTGGGCTTGCCAACTCTTGAATAAGAGGGAGCACAACCATAGAACACATTCGAAGTACGCTTAAATGTTGTCAGTGCTGCCCTCTGCTGATTGACTCCAATGCATTTTTGTACAGTAAAAAGTGATGTGTTTTATAATGACCAGTGTGATCCGCACAGGAATTTGGCTGTATTTCACCCACCCGCGAGTAGTGAACACACACACACACACACACACTGTTTTTCTTTTCTCTCCCGTAGTATCTATGTGATTGTGAGCAAACATCCCTTGACCAAGTGTCTAGGTCACTACGGTGTTCTCCCATGTAACATTGTCTTGGTCTAGGGACCTCTCAGTTAAACACAGAAACAACAAGCTGACTCAGGTATACCAGACCAAGAAGATCAATGCCTGCATTTCCCCGGGATAAATAAATAAATGAGTATATATTTGTCTGTGTCTATCTGTCTATCTATATCTAAAGAAAAACAATTGCAACATAACCAAGTAAGGCAGCTTTAGAATGACCCCACCCACCCTCTTCACTCATCATTCCAGCTGTTGCCAGGATACTCAAGATCCCACCAGCCAGGAAAACAATGGGTGCAAAAAATCATGCTGTGAAATCATGCATCCTCTCCCCCAATTCTCACACGAAACAGAAAGGTCTTGAGATGAGCTTTGAAGAAAGGTAAGGAGGGACAATCACGGAGGGAATTCCAGACCTTATAGGGGCTATGGCACTGAAAGACCTGCCACCCAGGGTAGAGCATCTGTAGTGGGGGACAGTGAAGAGATTCTTGTTAGAGGATCTGAGCGGGATGGAGTGATTGAATGGATGGAGTGACTATAAGGGATAAGAAGGTCACAGAGGTAGGAAGGAGCAAGGTCAAGGAGGCCTTTGAATGTGAGAAGTAAAATTTTGAATTTGATTCGAACCAGTGACCAGTGTAGCTATGAGAAAGAATAGAGGTGATGAGCAGATCACTTGTTATGAGTGAGTAGTCTGGCTGCTGGGTTCTGAATTGGGGCAATTAGAGCATTGTGTGGAATCATCATCAAGGTCATAACCAAAACAACAACACAACACTACAATAAACTGCAGCTCCTCCTCCTTCACAGGGAGTATGAAGACATGTGTCTGAGATGATTTATGCTGACTTAACAACACTTTGACTAACAACACAACTCTGACCTTGGACAGTAAACTGCACCAGGAAGTAAGATGGCACATGGACTGCAACTCATGTGTGCATTTTTAATGACGGTGTTTGTTTGAGAAATTTTTCCATGGTCCAAGGACATCACATGGAGTTATATAGCCAGGTAACAGGATATATATTTGACTGAAAAACAAGCAGCATATGAGAGGAGAGAACAATTGAACAGTTTTCAGCATGAAGACATCTGGAGCTCTACTGGTGCTGCTGTGCGGCTGTTTGGCTGAGACACAGCTTAGAGGAGAAACCATCAGTGAAAATGACATCACCCACCAGGGCCACTATGGTTAAGCAGAGATCAGAGAAAATTAGGTTATGGATGCAGCACAGAGAACTGAAGCTGCAGCCACAGACTCCTCCACCCAACAAACCTGCCAGCCTGACATCCACACTGTGCTGAAAGAGATGAGCATTCTGATGACGTAGCAGAGTGGAGCTCAGACAGACTAAGACACAAATGGAGGCCATGGAGAAGAAAGCAGAAACTATGGAGACCAGACTAACTGCCAGTGAGAAGTCGGTAGAGGAGCAGAGAGTGGAGCTCAGACAGACTGAATCCAGACTGGCTACCAGTGAGAAGACAGTAGAGGAGCAGAGAGCTGTTATTCAGCAGCTGAATGAGAAACAGGAGGAGCAAGCAGCAACTGTGACAGCTGTAGGAGGCAGTGTGAACCTGACGGGGAGCCAGGTGGAGGAGCTGAGGAGGGAGAGAGATGAGAGGAGGGTGTCTTTCTCTGCCTCACTGCTAGCATCTGGTAGTGGAAATACAGGCCCCTTTTCAGCAGCGCCCCTGGTCTACAGACACATCTTCACTAATGTTGGCAATTCCTACAACCCAAACACAGGTAGGTCATTCCATGTCAAATTAGTGACCAGTGCCTCCTACTCGACCCCCTTATATTTCCATTATTCACTGACATTGTGTGTCTCTCTCAGAAGTGTCTATAAGCCATTTAGCAACTTTAGACTAGTTTATGTCTAAAACTACTTCAGACTCAAGCATGACTTTTGATGTGTAGTCCACATACTGTACATTCATTCATGTGTCAGACACCTGACAACTGTCACACCTGTCCAATGACGGTGGCCTAAATGTGGGTTTATCTGTAAAAAAAAACACCACAGAAATACATCAGCATCACCCACACAGACACAACAGCTGTGCTAATCAAACTGCACACACACAAACACACACACACACACCACACAGAAGATACACATCAGCATCACACACACATACACAACAGCAGTGCTAATCAAACTACACACACACACACACACACCACAAACCAGGAAATAAAAACAGAAATCATATTACACAGAGAAAGGGGTAGCCCCTACTATGTCACAATAATGTCGTTATTGACCAGATGTTGTGAGACTTCCACAGTGCTTTCAGAAAGTATGAAGAACCCTCCAATTGTACCAGCATCAGCAGAGGGTACCACACACACACACACATACACACACACACACACACACACACACACACACACACACACACACACCATAAATGAGATATACAGTACATCAGCATAACCCACACAGACACAAAGGTTCTGGACCACAGTTGGGTCATGACAGCATTACTTTTTAGAATTATAACATTTGTAATGAGATTTTTGTTAATTCTATTTTGTTGTGTACATTAATGTATATATATATATATACTGTATATACATGTATATATATACTGTGTATATATATACATGTATATACTATATATATTTATATTTATATATGCTATAGGTAAATAACATGTTTTCCTGTGATAGGATGGTTTTGTATTAAAGTGCTATTTTATGCTGATAAAAACAGTAATTTGTCATGTTTGACGTGTGATACTCCAAGAGTCTCAGAGAAACAAGGAAGAGCACCCATGGACTGAGTTATCTTACAAGGAGTAAATAGAATAAAGTCATAAACAACTCTGGGAAGAGACATGAAAGCTGATATTATTTATCAGGATATTCAGCGCTGGTCTGATCAAACGCCCTGACAGTAAAGCCAGAGATAAGAACAACAATTCTAATCAGATCCCACACACACACACACACACACACACACACACACACACACACACACACACACACACACACACACACACACACACACACACACACGCGTTTTCACTAATGTTGGCAACGCTTACAATCCAAACACAGGTTGGTCATTCCATGTCAAATTAACTAGTGCCTCCCAGTCGACCCCCTCACATTTTCTTTATTCACTGATATTGTGTGTCTCTACATGTCAAAGGAAGGTTTGCAAAGTTAAACCTCCAAATGTTGGGTTTTTCTATGATAATTTTACTTGAGAGTACATCTACTGCCATTTCAGAAGTGGCTGTAAGCCATTTTGGCAACTTCAGACTAGCTTATGCTAAAGCTCTTCTGTCTTTCATTGGCTTCTATGTACAGTATATTTCCATACAAGAGTGAAAGTCATCTACTGAGAGAAGTTGAAATATAGCCTACAGTAAAAATGCAAGCAATATTGAAACCAAAACATAGAAATTAGAAGAATACTTTCAAATGACTATATTTTCATAATATTTTCATATTTCAAAGTATCTGCATTGGTTCTGAACATTTGAACCATAAATCCTCTAGGAACAGATTGAAAGGGTCTATATACATATAGGCTATATATATATATATTTATAGGCCTAAGGCAATGGTCGGATGGTGTTCAGTAAAGTAATGAGTGCTTGTACATTTAGGACTGTGTGAATAAGTGGCGAATAAGTGTGCCATTTTGATAGGTTGTGTTTGAAAAATGAAAAAATGAAAATCAAGTTACTTCCTCTTAGATTTTTGTGTGTTAGGTTGAAAATTGTGTGGTGTTTTGCAAAATGTGTAAGGACATTGAAAACTGAGTCAAACACTGAGAATTACAGTTTTTTTTACAACTGTTTACACGTTTTCAAAACTCTGTGTCTATTTTTCAAAACTCCAAACACAAAACCAACAATTGCTCACACAAAATGCAAAATGCCTCAAATCTCCAGCAAAATGACACACAACATCCAAAATTTCATAAACACATCTTTAAATCAAACATACGCCTCACATTACAAACACTTTTGGATACATTATGTACACACTGTTGATCAAAACCTAATGCTCTTCTGTCTTTCATAGGCTTCTGTCTTTCATAGGCACACATACACACACACACACACATACACACACACCACACAGAAGATACACATCAGCATCACACACACAGACCCTACAGCAGTGCTAATCAAACTACACCCCCCCCTCCCCCCACACACACACACACACCACACAGAAGATACACATCAGCATCACACACACAGACACTACAGCAGTGCTAATCAAACTACACACCCACACACACACACCACAGAAGATACATATCAGCATCACCCACACCGACTACAGTTGGGTCATTGGAGCACTACTTTCTAATTCCTAATCTAATTCCTAATTCTAATTTTGACTGATAACATTGCTAATTGGATTACTGTTTGGTTTATTGTGTTTATCAATATTATTAGACATTTTGTAATACATTTTTGTAAGTAATTAAAATGCTTTGTTATGAAAACAATGGTTTTGTAGTGTTAAGTGTTATTTTATGTTGATGAAATTAACAATTTGCCAGTTTTTGGCGTGTGAGCCTTTGAGAGTAACACATGGTAGAGCACCCATGGAGAAAACAAAGTAATGTAGCCTAAACTGATCTGACGCTACCGGAACATGAAGCAAGGCAATGCACTGCCTTCTGAGACAGCTAGATAGTTATAACCTCTCTGTACACTTTCAAAATGTACAATACTTCGCTTTGTCTGTCCTACCACCGAAGTATAAGGCAATTTTGAACCTCAGTCAGTAGTTTGAAAATAGCAATTTATTTTGATGTAGCTCCATGCGGGGTCATCCCTATGTTGCCAGGGCCCTATGTTCCCCAGATTAACATGGTAGGTAATGGGGACATGAAAAGGGGACCTATGTTCCCCAGTTAAAGAGTCCTATGTTCCAAGGGCCCTATATTCCCAGGGTAAGAACATAATGTAATCTGAAAACTGCTGCCCTGATTAAAACAAAAACAATGCAACTAATCTCAGCTAGTATTCTGTCTATAATGGAGTGGAATGGAAATTTCTAAGTGAC
>NW_027468664.1:29571962-29591962 GCF_046254945.1 Alosa pseudoharengus | reverse complement strand
TTGTGTGTATGTGCCTGTTCAGATGTGTGGATGTCCTACACAAGCCATTAACAGCTATTCTGCAACACAAACCTGGATGATTCAATGGAGGATGACCCACTTATACACTAGCCGACCACACGTGCCTTTTCCAGGTCACCCTGGGAGACTAAAAAAGAGCTTGTCTCACATAGCCAGATGCGTATTATTAACATATATCTCTGAAGACAACCTCAGCGGCAAAATAGTGGCCTAAATTTAGGGTGCAACAATTACAGCTTTACAGGCCACTTGAAACTTCTAAACCAATCCACACACAGCACCAGCAGAAGGAAGGGTAACACTTTACGGTATTGAAATAAGAGTGTCATGACACTGTCATGAACACATGACACTGTCATGAACACATGACACTGTCATGACACATGAACCCTAACCCTAATCTTAACCCTAACTTGTTATGACAAAAATCAAATGTCACTTAAAAATAACCGAAGCGTTATGTCATAAACATTTATAACTTATTTATGACATGTTCATGACATATTCATGACAGTGTCATGTCACTCTTATGTCGATACTGTCAAGTAAAGTGTAACTGAAGGAAGAGAAAGAAACAGACAAGAGTAACACGGCTCTTTAAAGAGCAGTCTTTTTCCTCTAAGAGCTACTTCCACAAAATTAACTACTAATGTTGCATAGGCTATTAGCGTATTCACATAGCTGATCTCCACCTAAAACAGCTGAATAAGTTTTGTATGCGTTTTAACGCTCCTTTCAATTCCTTTACCTTCTGTCTTTGTAGATTGTGAATTTGGTTTGATAGGAATTTTTCATCAGCTTTACCAAAGTGACTTTGTTATCAAATTCGTCATTGTTATCAAATAACTTAGTTAGCAACTATGGTTTTGGGAAACACAGCCCGGGTGGGGAGGTACTGGTAGCTCGCGAGCTACCTGTTGAGACCCCTTCTGAGTGTAGCTTTGTCAGTCAGTGTTCATTCTTGGTCACCATTTCATGCATGAATAAATGTGGTGAAAGAAAGAAAGAAAGAAAGACAGAGTAACTGAAGACTCTTTAACTCTGTTTGACTATTAATTTGGGACCAACATTCGGGCAACAGCCTTCATCAGGGTTCTGATGCCAAAACACCGGTCACAAATAAATAGTTTGAGCGGCTTCTCTTTCTTTCTGTACTGTTTTATGTGTCATCCTCAAACAGTTATCACAAAGTGCAGATGTCAACAAAAGGGTACATAGAGTCCTTCCAGTCCTCCCCAGTGGTGGGGTGTGTGTGTGTGTGTGTGTGTGTGTGTGTGTGTGTGTGTGTGTGTGTGTGTGTGTGTGTTCCTCCCATACCTGCTCCACCAAACAGTGGGTTTCTCTCTCACACACACACACTCTTTCTGTTTCTCTCTCTCACACATACACTCTTTCTGTTTCTCTCTCTCTCACACACATTCTTTCTGTTTCTCTCTCACACACACAAACACACTCTTTCTCTCTCTCTCTCTCGCTGCTGTGCCACATCTGGGTTAACCCATCAGATCAGATTACCCCAACGCCTTAGTGTGACATAATACTAGGCGTTTCGCTAATCCTAGTCAGGGGCCGGCAGAGATTAAACGCACTCAACACCTGACTGAGCTCATGACAGATTACGCATAAGGCGCGGTGAGGTGATCAACACTTACACACACCTCCAACAAGTAACGCCAGAGGACAGATTGGGATGCATGACAGATTACTCATAAGGTACAACAACAACCCTTCACATTACAGTAGTATAGCACTTTTCAAGGGACCCTTGCACAGTGAAGCAGGAACCTCACTAACCACCACTAATGTGTAGCACCCATCTGAGTGATGCACAGCAGCCATTATGAGCCAGAACGCTCACCACACACCAGGTCGAAGTGATCAACACTCACAATGCACCTCCAAGTAACGCCCCAGGACAGTTTGGGACGCATGACAGTTGACGCATGACAGGCAGGGTGAGGTGATCAGCACTTACAACACACCTCCAACAAGTAACGGCACAGGACAGGCCAGTTTGGGGTGCCTGCTGTGGCCTGGCTGAGGATATATCAAGGGTGTGTTATCAAAGTCCTTACAGACAGGTAATGAAGCTTTGGTGAACCACTAAACCACAGCAGTGTGAAGCTAGCGACACTAATGAAAAAAACCAATATGGCCGCCACATGTAGATTTTTCAACATAAAAGTCTTTACCCAAACCAGTATATGTAACCAAAAATATTGGTTTGTTAAGGACTTTTATGTTGAAAAATGTATGCGTAGCGGCCATCTTTTTGCTTTTCAGCTAGTGTCGCTAGGTTCATACTGCTGTGGTTCAGTGGTTCACCAAAGCTTCATTTGCCCATCACTACAGACAGGTCTCACCACTCACGGGCATCTTGGTATCTGCTTCGGGCAGTTATTTTGGGCAACTATTTCGAAAGATGACATCAACCATGCCGTTTCTAACAATGTGGTTGGTTGCTTACATTACAGGAAGGTGCGGGATATGTGTAGACAACTCCCATATTGACATTACAAACTAACCCAGTGTTTCCCATACATTGACTTATTTGTGGCGGCCCACCAAAATATCAATATTGACTACCACACAATGATTTTCCAGGTTGTACTAAATTGTGCCTAAATCTGGTTAGCATCATAATCACGCTGTGCTAATTTGTTAAAAAACTGTTGCATTCAAGTTAATTCTGCAAACCAACCACCACAAATGGAATTCAATTCTGTGGGAAACACTGTAACCCCATACATTTCTACGGAGGATTCATTCAGTGCCATGTCTCCTCATTATAAAGTCTCTGGTTATACTGACTGACATCCTTGAGCTGGAGTGTTGAGGAGAGGAGAGACCCCAGAGTGAACAATGCCATGGGACCACTGGAGCAGGGGGTTGAGAATGCGCCTTTGTGCTTTAAACTGAAGAGACTGTTTGTGCGTTCTCTCTGAATCATGTGTGGGAGCTCGTGCAAGATGCAGGCGGCTAACTAACTCATACGCATGTGTGTGTGATATGAATACCAATGTAGCAGCATTGTGCAGATATCCATATTTTTCTCTATGGACAAGAGATCTTTTGGATTCTGAGTCCGATTTCTGCTTTTGCAAAATCGTCTGCTGACTGATATTTGCTGACTGTACATTTTGTGTTACATGAAGGTTTACCCATTAACACTAATAAATTGCTCAGCAGAATTACACTTTGAGCTAGGATTTCTCATTCAAAACACTGTTTTACTTGCAGCACAACTGCTAAATCTGAATCACGCCCCTGTTATTGCACAACCTCACTGAACTGCCTCTGTCACTCACCTGAAGTCACCTGAAGACTCCCTGGAGTGACTCGGGGCTAAGTGCCTTGCTCAAAAGCACAACAGGTGACTCGGGGCTAAGTGCCTTGCTCAAAAGCACAACAGGTGACTCGGGGCTAAGTGCCTTGCTTAAAAGCAACAACAGGTGACTCGGGGCTAAGTGCCTTGCTCAAAAGCACAACAGTTGCAGCTGGCAATCGAACTCATGACTTTTCAGGCTACTGCATGCAAACCTGCCTCCTGATCCAAATTTTCCAAGGACCGCTTTTAAGTTTTACTGAACCATGAGTATTGGGCTAAACTCTTTCCTCTGTGAGCGACCTATACCTTTGTAGCACATGTAAGAGAGTGCGTTAGACGACAGGCTTTGGTATGGCGTACCTGTATCTCTCCTCCTGCAGCGTCTGCGTGATGAAGCCGTAGTCTCTCTTGAACTGCGCCTTCAGCCCCTCCATGTCCTCGGCCAGCTGCAGCTGCGTCTTGCGGATCTCCCGCACCTCCTGCAGCGCCTCCACCAGCCTGCAGTTGTTGGCGTCGTTCTGCGCTCCGTGCCCCCCTCCTCCTCCTCCTCCTCCTCCACCACCACCCCCTCCTCCTCCTCCTCCGTCGCCCGTGCCCTGCGAGCCTGTGCCCGCTCCGCCTGCGCCCGTGCTGTCCACCGAGTCAGTGGTGCCCGTGGAGCACTCGTCGTCGCTGGGCGGGTACTTGGGCTTGGGCGTGATGGTGGCACTCCCGCTTAGCGTCCGGCTCGCCGCGCCCGCCTCCCCCACCTGGAAGCCGCCGCCACCTCCGCCGCCAGTGCTGCTGCCCCCGCCGACCCCCGACCCGCCCGTCTCCATGGAGCTCTTGAGGTGAGCGATGTTGTCCGCACTGCCGAACTTGTTGCGGATGAGGTTGGCGAACTCCCGCGGCTTGCTGAAGAAGAAGGGGGACGTGAGGCTCACCCCAGGCCCCACCGCCGTCTTCACCTTGTCCAGGGACGGGTGCTTGACCTCTCGTGGGGCGCCGTCCTTCAGGAGGACGCAGTCCTTCAGGCTGTCCTTGGAGGCCGTCTTGCTGTTGCCATCTTTGGTGCTGGCGTTGGTGGTGGTGGCGGCGAGCGTGGCGGCGGATGAGGAGGAGGAGGAGGAAGAGTGCTTGGTGCCGTTCTCGTTCTCGCGCATCCTCTTGTGGTACTGCTCCAGTTTCTTCTGCAGCTGCGTGATGCTATGGGCCGACTTCTGGTTCTTCTTCTCAAACACCTGAACAGAACAACAGTCCAGCTGAGCTTCATTTGGTTTCACTGCACTCAGCGAATTCAACTATACTGCACTAATCTATAAATACTAAAAGAAAAATGAATAAATAAATAACACATAATCTGTATTAAATTCATTAATTAACTGCAATTAATTACATAAGACAAGAGTTAATTAAACTGAATCAAATTGATCCAAACTAATCTGGTATTGCAATTAATTGGATCATATCTAATGAAATTACTTCTGAGTTTTTAGTTTCAAAAGTAACTGCATAAAAACACATAAAAGGGTCAAACACAGGTGGTCGCATAATTCAACTGCCAAAACATGGCAATTTACCATATATATATATATATATATGCATTATTAAATTGTTTTCATATAATAAAGAGAGGAAAATGCTTTATTTTCTATAAGCAGCAACATCATCCTATAACCCAGTTGTTCTCAAAGTGTGGGGCGGGCCCCACTAGTGGCGATTAGAGACATGACAGGTAAGGCATGATGAACAGGAGGAAATTAGTTTTTTTGTGCCTATCTTTAACAATGCCTTTCTTTTTTGAAAAGGAACATCATAGATTCAAAACAAAATAGCCACACACAAACATAGTAGTCATAAACAGACCAACATATGAATTAAAACAACATCCGATCCAGCGGACCGAGACGGGATTTTTTTTTTTTAATTACTATTAACATTTCACAGGTTGATGGGGTCAGATGGGGTTTGAAAATTCCCCACCTTCAAAGTGGGGAATGACAGAAAAAGTTCGAGAACCACTGATATAACCTCACCCTATAGCCCAACTCCACTTTTAAAGGTTTATGTTGGGCTTTCTTTATCCGTTACTGATGGGAGACAGTGGAACCTATACACATGGTAACTGGTGGAAGAGATATGGGGTGTGGATTTGAGAAATTGTCAGAATCAAACCTGGGACCTCATGGCTACTAAAACTTGAAACTAAAAACTCAGAGGCTGTATGTGATGTCAACCTCCACACTGTATGTATGTGTGTGTGTGTGTGTATGTGAGTGTGTGTGTGTTTCTTTCTGTGTGCGTGTGTGTGTGTGTGTGTGTGTGTGTGTGTGTGTGTGTGCGTGTGCGTGTGTGTATGTTTGTTTGTATGTGCGTGTATTTGAGTGTGTGTGTGTGTGTGTGTGTGTGTGTGTGTGTGTGTTTGTTTTTATGTGGTGTTCACCTCTCCACCTTTAGGTCCTTACCTGTCGTATGCGTCCCAGCTGCTGCTTGTCTGCGCTGTTGACCAGTTTGAGGTACTCGGCCACGTTCTCGTCTCTGGCCGTCTGTTCGATCTTCAGCTGCTCCGTCACTTTAAGGACCTTCTGCTGCAAGCAGTCCAGTCCGCCGCGAGCGCGACCCGAATCCCGGCCCGAGTCCTTGCCCGGCCCGTCGCTGTCCAAGTCCGTCTCGGACACGCCTCTCCGCAGCAGTGCCGGAACATTGAGCAAGCTGCCCTCACTGGAGTGATCCGCCTACAGCACACACACACACATACACACACACACCCATACACACACACACACCCATACACACACACACACAGGAACACACACAGACACACACACACACACAGGAACACACAAACATAAATAAACATACAGAGGGAACTATTAGCAACAATCAAAATATAAAAACAATCACTCTGGCAACCAACAAACGTAGTCATAGTGTGTCATTTATTTTTTCTTTTGTTTGGCTTTTGTTTGTGTCCTTGTTTTTTGCTTATTTGCTTATCTTGATGTGGACATGCATTTCCATAGGCACTGTTTAAATGAGCATCTAGGGGCAGCATTATTCCACTGTGAGCATTCCTTGGGGTGGAGGTGGGGGGGTCAGTGATGTCACAGTGAGCCATGATCTTTACTTTGACACATGAGGGTGTTTTGTTGTTGCAACCATAGACTGTATTACTGTAATACATCTTTTTCCGGGTCCAACGGTTTTCAGAGCCACTCGGTTTGCTACATAGACAATAAAATGAACCATGTTTTTCCGCTATTCAGTGCAGCCTTTAAGAAAATTGTCATCCTACTACTCACTTGTTGTCCCAACCTAATAAAATCCTATTTTTCACGGAAGGCTGCACGTAACCCTTGATTGCATCATCTGGCTGCACAGCTACAGTAATTGCTCTGTTAAAGTTAACCGGTTTTGTTTTACCATCAATAAAAAGGAAGTGATGGTGAACGCTGGTGAATGCTTACAAGTTGCAAAAAACGGCTGGCTGCGCTAGCTACGTTTTTTGACCAAAAAGCTGTTGGGCCCGTGACGTCGGACAAAAATTGCAACTCATTGTGTTTTTGTTGTTTCAAGTCATTCCAGAATTGTAATCTATTGTAGAATTTCATTATTACATCCTCAAAAGGAACCTTCAGTTAGGAATATTCTAGTCACATGCTTGTGATTGTACCCCTCAAAAAGGTTAAAAAATCAGAATCCAGAAAACACACATCAGAATCAGTGATAGGTTTTCATGTTAGTCTTAATAAGACAGCTGGGAATAGGCAGGGCTGATGAGAAAGACAGAGGCAGATATGGAGAGGTCTGTTTAGGCCACAGCCCCCTGGGCAGAACCATTAACAGGCTCTGAATACTGTGGGCAAATATTATTTAAAAAGCACTTGATGCATTAGTGGTTTGGACATCTTTCTGCTCTGGTGCCAAAGATGCTGAATAATATCCTCTGGAAATGGCTTTTTCTCCCTCCCTCCCTCCCTCTCTGAAATAAATAAATAAGTATACGAACAAATATTCAGAAGGTGCGGTCTCTATGGCAGCACACCAGCAGAATACACCAGGGTCAAGTCTCATTACACAGGGAGAGAGACTCTTTTTCGACCTGTATCTCTGTGTGCGTCTGTGTTGTTTATTTGTGTGCGTGTGTTTTCCTGCCGTTGTGTGCCTCCACTCTCGACAGACTGTGTGTGCTGATGCCCCAAGGCCAGAGAACTCGGGCCAGAACTCGGGCCAGACTCACAAACATGATCACACGTGAGCAAGCATGAACGAGCACACACACACACACACACACAAATGTGTGCACACACACACACACACATATATTAACCAAAAACATATGGTCCTTTTCACCCCAAACACTAGGATGAACTTCACTAGCTATTTCTCACATTCCTTTATCTCTTCCTCTATCTTTCTCTATCTCTCCATTCTCCCACTCTACACCACAGTTCTCCCTCTCTCACTATCCTTCTCTCTCTTTCTCTATCTATCTATCTATTCCTCTACTCTACACCACAGTTATCTTTCTTTCTCTCTCTCCCTCTTTCTCTCCCCTTCTCCCTATATCAATCTCTCTCTTTATTCCTCTACACCCTTTTCCACAGCTGATTGAGTCATCTTCTGGAGAGGAAGTCTTATACACACACACACACACACACACACACACACACACACACACACACACACACTGAATTTCTAATGTCTCCAACACACACACAGAGTGAGACTGTATTTGTAACATCTCCACACACACACAGACACAGTGTAAAACTGTGTGTCTCACATCTCTCAAAACACACCAGCAGCATCATTTATCCATTTATACATTAGAGAAGAGGAGAGAAGAGGAGAGGAGAGAAGAGGAGAGGAGAGAGAGAAGGAGAGAGAACAGACATGGCTGAAGCCATCTCCCTCCATTCCCGCCTCGGATTAGGTATAAACAGACTGGTGGAGAGACACTAGGGCTAGAAATGTCAGAGGTGGCACTTTGTGTGTGTGTGTGTGTGTATGTGTGTGTGTGTGTGTGTGTGTGTCTCTGTGTGCGTGTTGGTATGTGTGTGTGTCTGTATGTCTCTGTGTGCGCGTGGGTATGTGTGTGACATACGATTATAGCCCTCCTGTTCTGGCCTCCCTGGATTAAGGCTATTACACAATGAGACTCAGCGTATGTGTGTGTGTGTGTGTGTGTGTTTGTCAGACAGCGAGTGAGCAGAAGAGAGAAACAGGAGGAGAGATTAACAGTGCAAAGAGAATGAACAGTGAAGAGAATGAGAAGAGGAGATTATGATTAATGTCATTACAGTACTATCAAAGCTGCCAATTACAGGAAGTGACCTCGCTCTGATGTCATAAACACACCTGGCACAGTAGCATTCCGAGGCTCTGAACATTCCGTGAGCTGTGCCTGCCGTTATCTCCAGGTCAACATAACACATCACACGCTGGACCTCAAACCAGATGTGGTGGCTTTAAGATAAGGCCTGCTAAATCACTGTGCTTTTGTGTGTGTGTGTCCATGCGTGCATGTGTGTGTGTACACAGAACTATGATGACCAAAAACACAGGAGCAAATAATCTTATCTTAAGATGGCTTGTCTAGGGCCAAATCCTGTGTATCTCACCACCTTTCACCATCCCACCATCACATAGCCCAGCCCAACGGCAGGGCACACCAACAAGCCAAAGGTAGTTTCCATTATCACTCTGTATCTCTTGGACTCCAACTCCAACCTCTACACAGTAATCCCACCAGTGTGAACTTTGAAGTGTTCAGTTCCAGAAACTCTTTAAGACTTTTTTTTTTTTGAGCATGCACGCCATTATCACGTCTGGTGTAGCCGGTCCCATTTGATTATAGTGGAAGAGAACAATTATCAGAGTAGCTATTTAATCGGATGAGACCATATCAACACTCATAATAGTGTTAAAATCAACTCTGAAAGAATTCTGTTGAATTTGTGTCTTCTGAGCATGCTCAGTCAGTGCCACTGCTGATGGCCTCAGTCCCCAGAATGCTCTCCTGTGTGAGTGGCCCCAGACGCCTGTTACTCTTCTGTGTGTGTGTGTGTGTGTGTGTGTGTGTGTGTGTGTGTGTGTGTGTGTGTGTGTGCTGACGGACTCAGTCCCCACCATGTGCTCCTGTGTGACTGGCCCTGTCCAGAGAGAGCACAGAGGCATGTTACCTTCTGCTTGGGGTTATTCCGCTCATTCACTACATGTTAGTGAATAACCACCATGTAATCATTTTTTTTTTTTTTATTATATTTTTTTGGGTTTTTTATGCCTTTAATGAGAGGACAGTGGAGAATGACAGGAAGCAAGTGGGAGAGAGAGTTGGGGTGGGATCCGGAAAGGACCACGGGGCGGGAATCGAACCCAGGTCGCCGGCGTACAGTGCAGGTGCCCCAGCCAGTTGCGCCACAGCTGGGGCCACCACCATGTAATCATATACCACACTGAATTAAAGACTGAATAACCACCATATACTGTAGATATAACCTATATACTGTACTATATAGGCTAGTGAATAACCACCATATACTGTAGCTATAACATGTATACTGCACTATATAGGCTAGTTAATAACCACCAAACATTTGCGCACTACATTGTGCAGTATATACCAAGTGAATGACCACATATAGTTATACACTACAGAAAGTATTAAGGCATGTAGTGAATGGGAGGATGTTCCAATACACCCAGTATCGTAATTTGATTCTGTGATACATACATAGATAGATACAACATATCTATCTATCTATCTATCTATCTATCTATTTCTTTCTTCCATAATTTAGAGTCTGCAGCAATCTTGGCATAGTAAATTAACCTCATACTTACTGTCCAAATGATACTGTGACATGAAAAAAACTAGGTTGATTGCCATATTGTGGACTTCAGAAGCATTGTTATCAGACTAGATAAATGTAGGTGTGTACCAAACTTAAAGGTCCAATGAAAAAAGAACAAGTCTCTGCATTATTTTGCAACGTTTGTCCCCGAAAATGGTTTGCGTACCATTTTATATTCCATCATCAGTCCAACCAGTCTCAAGGCTACCATTATTCCGTACCTTAAACACGGTCCCAATGAGCCAGTCAGGAGACACTAGCTTAAACACTACCTTGATGAGCTGGTCAAAAGACACCATTCCCTGCCTTAAACACTACCCACTGAGCCTGTCAGGAGACCTACCTAAACCTTAAACACTACCCCAATCCACCATTACGAATCTTAATCCACATGCTTCCGTTATCAGTGCCCCTATCAATCAGTCAGTCAGCCTCACAGCTAACCATTACCCTTAGCGGTGTGGTCACTCTGTAGTGCCTGTTAACCCCTTGGGCTGCTCGGATTTCCAACCACCTGTATACTAAACCCTGACTCCCATTACTATTCTAGCAAAACAAAGCTAAGCAAACATCCTGACAGACAAGCCACTAAAGTCACTCCCTAACCATTTACCCTCCATCAACCAGCCTGGATGTGAGGCGGCGTTGCAGTTCTGTCGCTATTCCCTGAAAGAGTTGTGAATCAGAATCCTTCTTATACATACTGTGTATTTTTTGTTCATTCATGATGTTGTACCCTTGAATTTCCCCTTGGGGATCAATAAAGTATCTATCTATCTTAAAGTAAGTATATATCTATCTATCTATCTATCTATCTTTTGTACCCGTTTGTATTTCTGGTCTATACATTCTGTAGATAGGTGTGAAAGCGGTAAGAGAAAACCGGCGGTTTCGTGTAGACGTAGCCTTAGGCCTAGTCCACACGTACCAAACCGATCTTTTTTTCCTCCGTCTTCCCTGAAACCGTATTAAGAATATTTGCGTCCAAACGGATCCATCTCAACACGACTCAACACGTTACTTCATATCCCAGGCCTATAGGTGGCACTGTTTCTTTACAGTAATTTACCAAAACTTTCACGCTGTAGGCTTTACAAACAGACAGAATAGGCTACGGCGAAAATGGCTAGTGCAAGGAAACCAGAATTGTTTGTGTGGACTGATGGTGAACTGTCAACTAAAACTAATAAACTTTATTTTACGGTTTGTGAAGGGTGCAGTCCCGTCCTTTATTTGGCTAACGCAGGTAGGCCTACTCACCTTTACTTTCTTTGGTTGTAGGATAGTCCGTGATTCACATTAGTTTTGGCTATCACCGCAATTAGGCTACTAAACGCAAGGCTTACCCAAGTTCTAGGCTATTCTGTCGCCACATTTATAATATTGCTATAAAACCTTCGTTAGTAACAGTCAATACTTTTGCCTGCATCAAATCGCGCATTCGCATTCAGTGTGCTACCATCGGCTTAACGTGAGTTCTAAGCGTCTTTGTAATCTGATTTCACTCGACTGTGAATGCATATAGGCTACATGTTGTAAGACATGTAAAATAAATGAATGACACTGGCACTACGCACAAATTAATGTAGCCTAAACTTACACCGCACTTTCCTAATAACTTAAGTTCTCTCGCGTCACTGACAGTAGCTGGAATGCATAAAAAAACACCGGGAAAAACAGTGTTCAGTCCACCAAGTCATTAAGCTATCGGTGCTGCGCAGCACCAGTTGTGATATTTATCTTACGGAGTGTAATCGTAGGTAATGTCATGTATGAGTGTAATCGTAGGTAATGTCATGTATGACATGACATTACCAGCACCAGTTGTGATATTTATCTTACGGAGTGTAATCGTAGGTAATGTCATGTATGAAAACTAGTATTGTTAGGCAATACTATAAGTGCAAGTCCAGAGCAGCTGAGGTGTGGCGATGGCGATGACATCATCGATATGCAAGCAGGATGTGCGGTTTCGCTGTCTAAACGAATTCAAACGGGCTACGGTTTCAGATTTCTCCACTCTGGGACCAGGTTTCAGAAAAGTGCGGTTTCGGGCAGTGCGTTTACAGGATTCGTTTGGATACTCGGCCAAGACGAAGCAAAACCTCTGCGTTTAACCTAAAAAGCGTCTCCGTGTGGACGGGCCCTTAGATTTAGCATTTACACTTTCTTGACACCTCTGCTACTTCCAGGTGTGACTCTGATACTGGGTGCGCAGGAATGGATGGATTTCACACCTTCCCATTGTTCCCATCGAGTGGTGTAGTAATGGTGTGATCCAGTTGACCAAAGGGCTCTTCTTATGAGTAGTAAGATGACCGAAAAACAAGAAGTTACTCAAAATAATGTGACGGCACGTCCCCCTAAACTCGTCTGACGAAAAGCGATCTTGTGCACATCAAAGGACCCCCAGTTCACACCAAGTTCTTACGACTAGAAAGTTACGTCATTTCACAAGTTACGGGCTGTCACAAGTTGTCAGCATGGACAAACATAACGCACAATAACCAAGCTCCAAGTTCAATTAGCATAACATTTGGCCAGGTACAAGGCGGGGTCATTCTGATCAACGACCCTCCAGGAGGACCTGCCCCTGGGACCACACCTTTACATCTATTCCATATTCAGAGAGAGCTAGAGGTCAACCCCCCCCCCCCCCCCCCCTTTTGTTTGTAACCTACTTAAGCTTAGGACACTTCTTTGTCTAGTTAGATATGGGTGAATCCTCCAGATGAAGCTCATCTTTCTCCCTTGGTGCCCATCATTGAAAGAATAAAGCCTGTTTCCTGATTGACCATCATCCTGACTGAGTTTCCAGATATCTGTGGTACTAGGACAATTACCATCATCCCGTTGCCATAACCTCCTCCTCAGGCTCCTGAAACTGTGCTGGGACAAGAAGAGTAAAGTGTTAACAGCTAATGACTATGAGAAAGACATGTTGGACAGTGTGCGCTTGCTCTGTCAAAAGTGAAGCCACAGGAAGGAAATAAAACGGAGATCTAACCAGATCAGGTAGTTTCTGGGCAGACAGGCCTGGACAAATGTCTGATTACACATAATGCTCTGGTTCCTGAAAGCACTTAGCTATACTGCACAGCCTCAGGTTCCAGTTTTGCCAGTACAGTCGATAGACCACAGACGTGTATGGTGCTGAACTCTCTTCATTGTTTTTCAGTCTTTTTGACTGGGCAAAAAACACCAAAGTGAAGGGTTCAAACTCAGCAAGCATACACCGCTACACTGTACTCTGAGTAGCTTTAGGGAACAGTGCACAGTAATTATGGAAAAAAATAAAAATAAATAATAATACAATTGTAACAAAGTATTAGAAAGTATTACATAATGGCCTAATATACATCTAATAACATATTAAGTATATAAATATATTCTAAAAACGGTAATCTTCTTGTAAAAAATGCATACTGATCTCTCTGTCTGGGTCACAAACACAAGTCACCAGTGAGAGACCACCACAAACATTTACCACTAACTCATATCCTCTGCCAGACCAAACAATTACAGCTCTCCTAAACACCGTCTCATTTACAGTAAATCACTGTAAATACACAATGAAACTAACACTAAAGGGGCCCTTTCTAAGTGATCCACACGACGTAGCCTGCTTTTCTGTGTATTTGTTTGTGTACACTACACACCCTCTATTTTCCTACACAAATGATCTGTAACTACTAGGCTATACAACATTTTAATACCATCAATGACACACATCCACTAACCATGACAGTTACATACAGTGGCTTGATTCCCTAGTACCAAAAGGTATTGTTGACACAAACATCCACCAACCATTACAAATACAAACAGCAGCTAGATTCTGTAGTAACTGAATGTAAGTCCATTTGGAAAACAGTGTCAGTTAAATAATTAAATTCAAATGTAAATGTAAAATATGTTTGAAGCTAACATTAATATAAACCCCATGTTTACATCGGCATACAACTTGTAAACGTTTGTGTGTGTGTAGACAAAAACAAAGCCCTCATGGCAGGGAGGACGCCCAATCGTGATGATGTCAGGGATGTTTCGAGGCGCAGCCTTTTCCACTGTGTATCTTAGTCAGTCCCAATAGATTTTTTCCTGATGACACAGCGCTACCTGTTACACCTTTGAAGAACCACATCCTCACCTTTAGAAATATATCGTAATGTGCACTCCCCCCCCCCCCCACACACACACTACATCTAATATTATGGAAACAGAAACACTATTATGGGAAGAGCTATTTCTGGTTTGCCAGTTTGTCCTGCATGTGCTGACCTGCATATAAAACCACACCCAAACTACTGTACAAACACACACACACACACACACACACGTGTGCTAATCACCCAACCAGAAATACATCAAATTCATAAACACATCTGTTACGGAAAAAAGGATGTTTGAAAACAAGGCGGGTGCACACAATCATACTGATCAATATAGGATCACATAGTAATTGGACTTTTCCCAAACACAAACACACACACACACACACACACACACACAATAGTAGGAAAACACTGTTTGTCCGTCTGTCTATCTCACGCGGTCTAGTCACTCTGCCTCTCTCTCCTGCTCTCTCTTTCTCCTCTGGTCTCTCTCTCCCTCCCTATCTCCCTCCCTCCCACCCTCTCTCTCTCTCTCCCCCGCTCTAATCTCCTCTCTCCATAGTGCAGATTAACAGCTCTGTCCTTCAGCATGAGTGAGAGGGATGAGAAGTGCCCCAGCTGGTGTGAATGGGAAGTCTGTGTGTGTGTGTGTGTTAGAGAGAGAGAGAGTTCAGTAATCCTGTCAAAGCAACTCCACATTGGAGGTGATGTGATGAAAACGATAAGAGCGCACACACAATATACACATACACACACACACACATTGTCAGAAAGTGAGAGAGAGAGAGATACTATACTGCATAGCGGTCCTCTTAACATTATTCTGGGGCATGTAACTAATGTAACTTATTTTTACCCATATCTTTTAACCAGCCAAAGCTATTCACTTTTATGACTGGGGTTGATGGTGGCAAATACTGTTTCTGAAGACCAACCCAGACAATGATTTACCAGAAGCTGGCTGGGTGAAATGCCCCAATAACCCCGGGCTCTCTCAAATGAAAGAGAAAACTGCCATTTCCAGTGATATGAGTGTGTGTGTTTCTATGTGTGTGTGTACAATATTTATCAAGCCAGCAACTAACATCTGAATATTCCACATTGGCAAGACACATGGACAAATAAACTCTCTCTCTCTCTCACTCACACACTATAACCAGACACACATACACTACACACTGCTCACTGTTAAACTTCACAGTCTGATATGGATTGACACCAGCTTTCCTGGAAAGCTAGCCTACATTTAATCCACACTCCTTCACCCCCCCCCCTCTCTCTCTCTCTCACACACACACACACACACACACACACACAGAATAGCCTACTACATTAGCAGGCTTCTGTGTGTGGGCACTGCAATCTGGGAAACCTGATCCCCTCTGTCATTTGAAGAAAAGAAAAAAGACCATCAAAACCGACAGAAGAAAAACTCAAAAGCAAACTGTAAATACTACTCAGAGCTTAATAGTCTTTATTTTTCTTAGCAGACACTTATTACCAAAGCCACTTACAATGGCATAAATGATATTAACATGCAAATTAGAACACTAAAGTAACAGGCGGAGATAGGGGAAGACCAAGAGACAGACGTGGAGCGGGAAAGAGAGTGAATGAATGCGCGAGTTTGATGAGCGTGTGCTATCCGCATTCAACCATAGCATTCACCATGGGGTGAGGAGGGGGGTTCCGTGTGTTACCCTGACAACGAGCGAGCCTGCTGATCAGTAGGCCACAACAGAATGCCCTCGCGCCCCGTCCCTCCGACAAGTGCAGCGTGTGGGTACTTAATATGTGTAGGCCTATGTTTATGATGTGTGTGGCTACGAGAGCCAATAGATTCAACATTAAAATGGGAAATTATAAATAAAGCCTGACGCCGCCTGAATCAATTTGCACGTGCAGGCTCGCACACAAAAAGTCCTACAAACTCAGTCGCACAGTCCCGGACGGGCTTACCAACGAGTGGTGGGCTGGATATGAATGCATGCTTGGCATATGTTGGAGTGTAGGCGTCCACCTTCAGCGAGGAAGTCAGTGTTGCATGCGTTCCTCTGAAGGCACAGGCAGCAAAATCAACTTGCAAAACGCAAATGCCCCGGCTCACACAACCTGCCTGACCAGTCTTGATTGTGTAGCCTACCGGTTTAGGTCTATAGTCGTGGTTTGTAAATACAATGGTCGCTCACAGCTGCTGTCTTTAACGGCTATAAATTAAAGACAGACATATATACCCAAGGCTGCAAAAACCGGTAATCAAAAGCCAATCAAAGTTTTTATTTTTACGTGTCTCTCTCTCGTAGGCTAGCTGCTACTTCAATGTTTAGACTCATCTCGATATATGACTTCAGACATTGTAGATAACAACAGTTGAACAACAACCCTGCCTGAGACTGACTGTAACCGGCAGATTATTATTTTCAGTCCTACTGTAAAACATATTTGGGACTGCTTTTCTTCGAATGGTAATAGTAACATTAGGCAAAACCTTATCGTTATCTAGCAGAGTGTGGTCTTACAGAATTCGAACGAGCCAGGGGTTCAGTTACGACTACATCTGCATAAATTCCACGGTTGACTGAAACTCGACACAAAACGGTTTAGCCTACCATTCGGTCGCAGGTGCTTCGGTTTCTCTCTCGCTCAACTTCGAATGAACTTTTCTCCCCCAAAAAATCCACGCTGGGCATAGTCTCGCGGATCGCCCCAGTCATATGGCACCTGCTACATCCCGATCCCGGTCTCGCAGTTCCAGCCCGCTCGTAGGCTACGGCTGGACACGCTGGTCGCTAATGATAATCCAGGCGATCTCACCCAGGACACAAAACACACTGCAAGAGACTCCTCCCACCTCGCGCTGGGGTGACTCTGGGGAGAGGTGGGCGTAGTTTCAGGCAAAACAAAGAATGGCCTTATAATAAACAATTACCTACTTATAAATAATCCTATCGATATAAGGTGTAGAAATGTAAGGAATATACAAAAATAACCATTTTTGGTCATCCAAAAACATGTTTACTAAAAAAAAATAACAATGGACTTCAGAAAAAAGACTTCAGAATTCAATTGCAAAGGTACCCAGATTAGTTGACCTGATAGCCTATGGTAGATTTTCCCAGTGGCCCGATCTAACTCAGAATGTTCCAATTCCATTCAATAATGGTAAACACACAGTTCCTGGACCATGACAACACTCCTGGTTATTTATGGTCTATGGTTATTTGTTGAGACACACAGGGGAAAGGGATAACACTCCCTTGCGCTTCCTCCCTCCTCCCAAAACACCATGTTTCACAGAATTCTGCACGTCCAAGTGTGCAGTGATATATAGTATGCAGTTGCGCCCTCCGTGGGATGCTTGTTCCTGGTGACAAAGAGTGTGTGTGTGTGTGTGTGTGTGTGTGTGTGTGTGTATAAGTATAGGTATAAGTATAAGTATACTCTTTTGATCCCGTGAGGGAAATTTGGTCTCTGCTTTTATCCCAATCCGTGAATTAGTGAAACACACTCAGCACACAGTGAGGTGAAGCACACACTAATCTCGGCGCAGTGAGCTGCCTGCAACAACAGCGGCACTCGGGGAACAGTAAGGAGTTAGGTGCCTTGCTCAAGGGCACTTCAGCCGTGCCTACTGGTCGGGGTTCGAACCGGCAACCCTCCGGTTACAAGCCCGAATCGCTAACCAGTAGGCCACGGCTGTGTGTGTGTGTGTGTGGCAGAGAGAGCAACTGTGAGGGAGAGTGAAAGGGAGAGAGGAAAACAATTCACAACACTCTTACCATGCTCAATAGCTTCAGCATGTTACTAGATATCCCTGGCTCCTAGGAACAGCACAACATGCATTTTTCAGAGAAACTCTTTCACTGAGTTTTGAATTTTTAAACATCTTTGCTGACTAGGAATTGAATTAGTGTGTCTGAGAGAGAGAGAGAGAGAGAGAGAGAGAGAGAGAGAGAGAGAGAGAGAGAGAGAGAGAGAGAGAGAGAGAGATTGTGTGTGTGTGAATTTGTGTGTAGGGTGCTGCAGATATGCTTGCCATGTTTTTTTCCGCCCAAACCAACATGTCATGTCATACCATAATCCGATTACATTAGTCTGTGCAGTCCACCTGTAGTCAGCCTCACTGAACGGCATACTAACCTACACAACAGGCATGTTACATAAGGTCAGCGGACAAGGTCCAAACCCACACCAAACCTAGTCTGAACCCACATCAAACCCAGTCTGAACCCACACGAGGCCAGGGAGAAGCAAGTAAACAGAATATTGCAGAAACTTGGCAGACGTCCAAAACATGACCTAGAAATGACCAAAGCACACACCACACAGGTGAATGGCTTAGTAACCAAGGCAACTGCAGTCGCCAATCTAGGCTCTCTTGGCATTAAGGTGAGTCAGTCTTGCTTAGTGGCTGGGACAGGAGTCACATTTGATGATCCAAACCCAGTCCATGCCCAGGCCAAACATGCACCAAGCTGAACATAAAACCAGGCCATATGAACCCAGTCCAAACCCACACCAAACCCAGTCTGAACCCACACTAAACCCAGTCTGAACCCACACCAAATCCAGTCTGAACCCACACCAAAATCTAAATCCTCTCCTACCTCTCTTTCTTCCTCTCCTCCACTCTTCCCTGACTCTCATCCATGGGCATATTTGTGTTCCCTGCATGAGATTTGAATGACCTGATTTATGATTAAATTTGTCCCTCCATTGTAATCAGGCCAATTAAAGTATTTCTAATGAACGGTTGGACACGGACACACACACACACAACTTGTGTGAAGACCCATTTTGCAGAGTGACTGAGCATAGAGCGGCCCTCTCACCAAATCTGCTAATTTTTCCAGATTACACTCTGGCCAGCCCCATTAGCCTGACGTTGGGAACGACGGCAAACTAATTCTAATCCCTCAGACCCATATTTTGAAATGTTATCAAATAGTGAACATTCAGTGGAGTCAGCAGAGTCTAAGCTTGTTTAGTTAAATATCTAACTAAGATCACAAAAATAGCAACAAGCAGACACACTCATGTCTGGTTCAAAATGTGCCTTAAGGTTTTAAAGGTTTCATATGTCAGTATGTATAACTTGTCACGTGGTGCACTGTAGTTAAATGTTTGATGTGTTTACAATTTACATCTGAGGAGGACAGCTGACCTGGGCTTCCGCCTCGCTCTATTGACTGTTCAAGAGCGCCATATGTTTCATGTTGTGTGTTTTTCACATAAGACAGGTCGTCATCACTGCCCAATGCCCATGTGTTGCTAAGCCTGTTTGTTTGTTTAATGTTATGTCCTGATTTTGTTTTTTGTTATTATTATTTATTTTATTCTTTTCCTTTTTAGTAAGTTGTTTGTTGTCTGTCTTGTATGTCTTGGTGTCCGGGGTACGCTGGCGATTATGTCGCTCCGTCCGGCATCTTTTGTCTTGTGTGTCATTTGTTATTTTGTAAATTTGTTTGTTTATGTCTTGGTGTCATGGTACACTGGCAATTACATTGTTCCGTCCGGCTTCATGTCTTGTGTGTCAATGTCTTGTATGTGAAGCACTTTGTGTTATGAAAAATGTGCTATATAAATAAATACTTACTTACAGTTAACTTGTCTTCATGACGTGCTGTTGTTCAAGGTAGGGATATGTCAACTTGTCTTGAGGTATACTGTAGTTTAAGGTTGGATATTATGTATATATAG